>NC_057388.1:11312167-11622917 GCF_019320065.1 Cervus canadensis | reverse complement strand
CCAAAAAGGAGAGCTGTGTGATCTGGGCTAACCAGGAAAGACTCCTTGGAGGAGATGCTGCAACTGTAGACCCTAAGTGGTAGAAAGGGGTGTGTGTGTGCCGTGTCCCGCAGTCACGCCTGCCTGCGTGCCCTTAGAGACCTGGCTACATGTGTAGCGTCAGCAAACGTAACAGCTGTGTTGAAACAGAATCGCTTCAAAGGGTACAAAGAAAACACCACCTTATTATTTCCCCTTGTCCTGTGCACACTAACTCACTTCCTGGAACCCTTCTCCATTTCTGACAGGACACCCTGGGCAGGACTCACACCTGTTTCGACTTAACTTTTTCTAAGGAGAAAATGTCATTTTCTAAGGAGAAAAATGTCATTTCAGTAATAAAAATGTTGATTTTACTTTAATAACTGAAACTCTAAATTTTATTCAGAAGTCTCTCCTCTCCCATAGCATAGGCTTATTTCAAGCTGCAGTTGGAAAGGAGGTCCTTGTGGATAATAGGAAATACATACTTGATCTTTGTTTCTGGTTCCTAACACATAGAGCTCCTTAAATGGAGCTCCTTTACATCATTCAATTATGCTAATGAAGTGACTCTTAATGGGGCTCTTAGAGAGAATTTAAGAATTCTTAAAGAGATGGGAATACCAGAACATCTGATCTATCTCTTGAGAAATCTGTATGCACATCAGGAAGCAACAGTTACAACTGGAAATAGAACAGACTGGTTCCAAATCAGGAAAGGAGTACATCAAGGCTATATATTGTCACCCTGCTTATTTAACTTATATGCAGAGTACATCATGAGAAACACTGGGCTGGATGAAGCACAAGCTGGAATCAAGATTGCCAGGAGAAATATCAATAACCTTAGATATGTAGATGATACCACCCTTATAGCAGAAAGTGAAGAAAAACTAAAGAGCCTGTTGATGAAAGTGAAAGAGGAGAGTGAAAAAGTTGGCTTAAAGCTCAACGTTCAGAAAGCTAAGATCATGGCATCCGGTCCCATCACTTCATGGTAATGAGGAAACAATGGAAACAGCAATAGACTTTATTTTGGGGGGCTCCAAAATCACTGCAGATGGTGACTGCAGTCATGAAATTAAAAGACACTTGCTTCTTGGAAGAAAAGTTATGACCAACCTAGACAGCATATTAAAAAGCAGAGACATTACTTTACCAACAAAGGTCCATCTAGTCAAAGCTATGATTTTTCCAGTAGTCATGTATGGATGAGAGAGTTGGACCATAAAGAAAACTGAGCGCTGAAGAATTGATGCTTTTGAACTGTGGTGTTGGAGAAGACTCTTGCGAGTCCCTTGGACTACAAGATCCAACCAGTCCATCCTAAAGGAAATCAGTCCTGAATAATCATTGGAAGGACTGATGCTGAAGCTGAAACTCCAATACTTTGGCCACCTGATGCGAAGAACTGACTCATTTGAAAAGACCCTGATGCTGGGAAAGATTGAAGGCAGGAAGAGAAGGGGACAACAGAGATGGTTGAATGGTATCACCAATTCAATGGACATGAGTTTAAGTGAATGCTGGGAGTTGGTGATGGACAGGAGGCCTGACATGCTGCAGTCTATGGGGTCGCAAAGAGTAGGACATGACTGAGTGACTGAACTGAACTGAACTGAGAGAGCTTCGAGATGTAGACTGGTTACTGGAAAGACCAATCCTTGATTAGAGGCTTGGAACTTTTACACACCTTGCATTCTACCACCAGGGAAAGACAGAGGGGCTGGAGATTGAGTTCAACCACCAGTGGCCAATGATTTCATCAGTCACGCCTAACAAAACTCCCTAAAAGATGGCGTTTCAAGTAGCTTTTAGGTGGGTGAGCACATCAAAGTGCTTGGAGGGTAACGTGCTCCAAAAGGGCATGAAAGCTCTGTGCATGCTCCCCATGCCTTGCCCGATGTATCACCTCTAATTATCTATTCCTGAGTTTTACCCTTCATGATAAACCAGGATGCCTACCATTAGAAAGTGGGCATGGCTCTGCACTTAAATAACTTTTTGAAGGAAATTTTCTTCCTAATTTCCTGGTCCTTCTGAACCTCTAGCTATTGTTATTGGGCAAAAGTCACAAAACTGGTTTTCCCCACCTCCTTTACAAGTCCTTCTTAGGTGGTTAGGCATTGCATTTTTTTCAGTGTGAGGTGGTAAGTACCCAATGTCTTGGGACTGCAATCAAAACTAAGATGGAAGGATGATCATTTTAATACCCAGGTGTGTGTGTGTGTGTGTGTACCAAGGTCACCTAACTAAGGGGCCCATTCCAGGAAGATAAAGTTAAGGGCGGCTAAGATGGAGCCAGCGGACAGTATAACTAGGTCAGCTTGAAGAGCTTGGGACTGACTTAACAAGCATTAGGAAGCTACATATTTACATCTAGCTATGTAATCTAGAAAATTACATATTCCTAGAAAAGGAAATGGCAACCCCCTCCAGTATTCTTGCCTGGAGAATCCCATGGAGAAAGGAGCCAGGCAGGCTACAGTCCTTGGGGTCACAAAAGAGTCACACACAACTTAGTGGCTAAAACAAGCAACAACTAAAAACATACTCTTAATAAGAAAGGGTTATATTCAATCAATTCATCCCACGGGGAAGCCTACTGAGCAGTAGGTTAAGCACGGTGACAGTAACTCTGAGTTTATATCCTGCTTTTGTCTTCAAGGAGCTTATGACCTAGTTGAAGAGAAAAAGAAACAGATATTTCACAGAGTTCAAGAGCAATATATGTCAGTAAAAAATAAAAGACTAACTTATTAGTTAAAAGATCATCAGTGTCTCTTGAGCACCATGACCACAAAGGGAAAAACAAGGATATCAAGGGATGGGAGTGCACCAAACGGCTTGTCAGCCAGCTTCACTGTTAGTCATGAGAAGGAAGTGTAACTGAAGCTGAGAGAAAGAATAAGTAGGGTTTAATGAATAATCAGATACAGAGAGTATAGAATGCAGCTCTGAAGCCTGAGATCAAGCACAAATAGGGTACCACCGGTGGAAATGGGAAAACTGGAAGGGCATTGTAATCCGAGGATGGTCAGACAATGAACAGAAGGCATTTCTTATGTTATGTCCTAAGGTTAGCTAAAAATGTGCATGGATACCCTAATGAGAAGGTCAAGACAGAGGAGATTTGTGAATCACCAAAGAATGTGCTGGTCAGGCTCAGCTACACTCTAAATGGATATAAACAGAAAAGGTAGAGGACTGTAGTCTGAAGCTTGATGAATCCTAAAAGGCAGGAGAGAGGATGCAGGAAAAAAAAATTACAGCTACCATTTTTGAGAACTTACATGTGCCATGGCCTGTGCTAAATATATGCTGAATTTTCCGACAACCTTATGAGGTTAGTCCTATAAGTATCCCTGCACGACAGACTTAAAATCAAAGGCAGGGAGAATATAAACTCAAGCATATTTAGCTGGTAAATGACAGAGATAGGATTCAAACTGAGGTCTATGTGACTCCAGAAGTCAAAACCAAGTTGAATAAAAGTGGCGAGAGTGGCCATCCATGTCTTGTTCCTAATCTTAGAGGAAATGCTTCCAGCTTTTCACGACTGAATATGATGTTAGCTGTGGGTCTGGCATATATGGCCTTTATTATATTGTGGCATGTTCCCTCTATGCCCTCTTTTTGGAGGGCTTTTCTCATAAATCAATATTGAAATTTTATCAAAAGCGTTTTCTGCTTCACATGGTATGGTCTTAGGAAGCATGGCTTCATCTGAGGACTATGTCAGTCCCAACAAATAGACTAACCAGAGGGGCTCTACCAAGTGGAGGTTTAAGTTAACTGTGTGCTAGAAAATGTTCAACAGGCATTTTGTAAAAAAAAATGAAAAAAAAAGTACATATATCTATATGTATATAAGTTTATGTTTTGCTAATATAAAAAATGTGAAGCCCACAATTTACAAATAATAAAATACCCAATATGATATATTTTCTATTCCACAAGGCCAACTGGTGCTCTCAAAATGCTTTAACTTTTTTTATATCAATTTTGTATAGACATAAGTTGTATTCATAGCTAGTCTGTGTCTGCAACTGAAGAGGGCATGTAGTTCTTATGTTTACATCAGTTGATATTTTTATTACACTAAGTAGCAATCACTTCACAAATGAGAAACAATGAAGACACATATTGGAAATTTACTCATTTATCAATGACATAAGGACTTTTACGTAGAAGCATTTAATAGTTTTTTGAATGCTGGAAGCAGATTTTCTCAATTTTTTGCAGTATTCACAATGTAAGAGCTACAGACACCACACACCGCACATTTTTAAGTTTAATCTGCATTAGTAACGTTCTCTCCATTAATTCTGGAAATTTAGACATCAACAAAGAAATAAGTCAAGGTCTGAATGGTAACATTTGCTGGTTTCTGTGGTGTAAACACTTGCATCACGGCCTATGTAAAGTGACCAACATGAGGTCTCTGAATATATGGTAGGGAAGAGGTGTACAGGAGCATCATGATATGTTTTCATCAAACAGCTCCAATATATGCAAATAATATCAAGAACATAGATATGCATAGTAAAATAATCAGGAGGTATTAATAATACATTTTGAGTTTTTGTTTTTAATATGATTTGTTGTAGGTTGGTATGACTTGATTTTTAATAATGGTTGCATTTAACAATCAACTCACAAAACTCTTGATAACTTAATAATCAGTTTTCGCAAGCCACAGCAAGCCAGTTCTAGCACACAATTCCTTTCAACTATCCCTGTATTTAAGAACTGCAGTCATAAGCCAGTGCAGACTAAATGTGCATACCGAAACTCCAAACCAGCTAAGGCATCAGAATCATCCTGCCCGGTGGTGAGGCCCAAATGTGCACAACATAAATACTAGTTTAATGAGAAGATCCATTCACATACATATTCTGGGTTCAGTGCACAAAGTTGAGCTGCTGACAATATTTCAGCCAGGTCTACATAAATAAAGAATAATCCTGTGTCATCAATCCTAAGGGTTGGAGTCAGACATCCATTGCTACGGGACCTCTGAAGGGTCAGCATTTCTGAGTCTATGGAAAACGTTAACTAGAAGGATTTCTCTATGGGTACATGGCTGTCAAGGTAAGGAGGCAATTCTTCCAGGACCTTGATCTTGGGAAATTGAGGCAGATGTGGCCACTATTTTTTCTGTAGTTGGGATGAGAATGGCATATATGCAGTTCTATGTAAAAGAGGCAGACAAAACCTGAGGCTGACGGACGGCTCTGAACACTGGTTTATAAGCTACCCTAACAGTATCAGAGACTGTGAGGGTTGCAAAGGAGCCTAGGGATTATCTAATACCCCTAACTTGAAGATCAGGAAATTGAAACCCAGAGAGGCACACAAAGAGAAAGCATGGTTTTCGGCCTTCATCTGAGTTTAGTGTCCTTTCAAATGCAGTCTGATAACCTTATTTTAATCCTTAAGTAATGACCAGTGAAATGAATAGTTTAAGGACACAAATCCTATTACACAGATATTTGGAACAAGAAACATTCTTTATTATAATCATTACAGTAATTATAGGTTGGATTTTGTTGAAATTTCAAAATAATCCCCTTTTTAATGCAAAGATGTTAATAATAATAATAATGAAAATAGCATCCATCAAGACCTCTATCTATATACAGCCTTCTTTAAAGACTCCCAGATACATCCTTTCTGGAAGAATATACCATGGTGAAAAGTATGCAGGTAATCAGATGAGTAATCCAAAATGAAGATTTAAATTTAAGAGTTACCAGGACATAGATGCCAGGTGAAATCAATCCAAGGCCCAAGTAAAAAATATACTTGTACAGGAATTCCGAAAACAAAGAGCATGGGGAAGTCAGAAAGCTTGTCAGGAGGCTCCACACGCAGTTCAGGTGCCCATTCAGAACACTGACTTCTGCGCTGCATGAATTCCCAGGCTACACTCACTCTTCATGGAAACCACCCTGCTTATGCTTAAAGACACGATGCTCACACACCCAGTACAGGTAATCCGGCTTTAGGAATTCCTTACCTCCCGCTTCCTGCCAACACAATGGACACAAAGGAGATGTGGCTAAAAGTTAACTCTCCTCTTGTAACACATTCTTTATTTCTCACCTAGGGTTTCCTTATTTAGCAAATAATAATAATAATGTAGGGTGCCAGGTTAAACTTGAATGTCAGACAGACAACACATAATTTTTAGGATAAGTATGGCCTTGGTAATGCATGGGACATATTCATACTAAAAGTTACTTTTTACTGATGAATTTCAAATTTAATTGAGCAGCCTGCATTTTGTCTGACAACCCTATTCCCAGCCTCTATTCAGAAACAGTTCAAACTAAGTTATGTATGTTGTGCTAAGTCACTTCAGTCATGTCCGACTCTTCGCGATCCTGTGGACTGTACCCCGCCAGGCTCCTCTGTCCATCGGACTTTCCAGGCAAGAGTACTGGAGTGGGTTGCTGTGCCCTCCTCCAGGGGATCTTCCCGACCCAGGGACTGAAGCCAGGCCTTTGATGTCTCCTGCACTGGCAAGGGTTTTTTACCACAGGAATACAATTCATTCGTAGTTCAGGAGCCTAACTTCACACATTTGGTGCTTCAGTTTGCACCTGGCATACTCCCATATTATCACACGGAGATAACTTCCCTTTCATTTGGATAACAAATTTCACGTAGTCCTTAAACAGCAGTATTGAGATACACAAAGTCTAAAGCTCCCAATGCCTGCCGCATTGGGTTTTTCTTACACTGATTAGTAAGTTTTCTGCTGACAGAAGATGGTTCTCACAGCAGGAAAGGCTCCTTTTAGCCTGACAGCCTCCCAACTCTGTGAGCTGACATATCTAGCTTCTTCCAGAACTAAGACAGCTGGACATGCCTTCTTTAAGCCTCAGTAATCGTTTCACCAGGCAACAACAAAAAAGAGATGCTTCAGAAAGCAAAATCTAAATCATCACTCTATGGTGACTCCCAGGAACCTTGATCACCAAATGAGGAGGGACTGGTGTGGACCCAGAAGGCAGAAGCTTCTGCTTTCTCTTTGCAAACCTGGGAGACTTCACCTTTTGCACATCCCCGGGGTCTCTATTCTCCCTTCTTAGAAGAAGAGTTGGACAAAAGGTGGCAACTGGAGAGACCTTAAGACCCTTCCCCTCATCATCTGACCCCTAAAAGCATAAATCAGAAAACAGATTCAAGATAAATCTCCCTGCCACCCTTCCAATACAAGTGCCACCTGTAAGCCACTTCAGCAGAGAAATTTTAAAGCTATGTCTGCCCTTTTATATTGATATCTTTGTGTGCAGAAAGGTACTTGATGATTAAAGAGACTGCTTATACCCTGGGCTTCATATGCAGAACGGTTCAGTGACAGAAATCTTCTTTACCTCCCCCAAACTTTTACATACATTTTCCTTCCCCAGAAAATGTCTTTCTTGCCCTATAAGAAAAGCCAGTCTTGGCTCCCTGGGGTATCACTTCCTTCTGAATTATGCTGAAGGGGAAAAAAAAAATCAAATGTCCTTTTGTACCCCGGAAAGCAATTGCAGATCCTATAATTCTTTTTTTCCCCTTATGTAATTTATACATAAATTACATACGGGTGGCTTTCAATGAAATACACCCTCTACAAATTTGTTTTGTATTTGGAAGACAGCATCTTCAGCTCTGACCTTGTTCCTTATAAATAAGGAAACCGAATTCCCCATCCACAAGAGAACAAATCACTTTATCTTCTGGATAAATGAGTCAGTCATACTTGTCGTAAAGATGACTTTCTCTTTGGAAAGTCGAGCTGTGGAGTAGTTGTTCTAAATCACTTTGAAGCATCTGCATAGTAAATTGAATAGTTTTTCTTTAGTTTTCCTTTGGAAAGGGGCCAGTTCTCTTATTCGGTCTATCGGGTAGCAACAAAACTGTTTAAAATACCAACCATCTACCAGTAGCCAACTGAATCCTTAAATCTCTTTAGCATATGGCCACACTAGAGGAACTCAGAGGAGCAAAACAGAACTGAATCAGATGGCAACCACAGAGAGTGTTCCCTGGAACATGGAATTGTACCTGTTCTACAGGTGAGTGAAGCTGCTAAAGTAAGGCTGGTAGGAAAGACTCCTACAGTGGACCATGAGTACATTTTGGGAGGAAAAGGAAAGGAAGAAATTTTGTTGAGCACCTACTAGTCTCAATGATTTACATGCCTTACTCACTGTCCAAACATTCCTGGAAAGCTGATATTTTTAATCTTTGTTTTCTCTTGGATCTGAAAGATTAAGGGACTTCAAAATCACACGGCCAAATGAGAACTTATACCCATAGTTACTAAGCCCCTCTTCCTACTTCCCTTGCTGTTATCTCTCAGCAAACTGCCTTTGTGAACAGGACTTAAGATCTTCTCACATTTGGAAGATTTCTTGTGGGAGAACAGAAACTCCGTTTAAAGACCTGTCCCCTATAGCCTGGCACTTTTTAAAAAGGCATTAACTTCAGTTTCAATACAGTTTGTCATCATAATTGTCTTACCAGCCTCAAGAAGTTACATGTCAAGGAGAGGGATGTTCTACTGTCTAGAGCCATAGGCAGATCCGGATAGTTGCCAATCCTTTCTGCACCACAAGCCGTGGGGAGAATTCCAGAGGGCAACATCTCAATTTCAGAGCTTTCAGTGTAGTCACATTCCCTTCCTCCATGGGTAACATTCTGATAGGATTTCTTTCTAAAATTGAAATGCTCATGATCTCCAATCCCAGAAGGAAGTGCTTTCATTCTCTCACACCAGAGGTCTAGCCAAGAAAGTTTGGCAGTAACTGAAAGAAATCTTTAGGAATCAGGCAGAATGCCTTTTTTTGAAGCAGCAATTGTCTGAGGTTGGAAATTTTAAAGACCTTTCCTAATTGGTGAAGACTACTTTGACTCTAAAATTAAAGAGGAAGACACGATGACCCCTTGGGTACATCTTTAGAAGGGGAGGTGGGTGTGTTTCTAGCTTGACCACGGCTGCTCTCCAGACCAGCAGCCCCACAGGAAACCTTTCAGAAGCCACTTCCCTCCATCTGTGAGCCAGGAGCAAGCAATCCTATGGGACCAGGTTCTCCCTCCACCATATGGAGTCACCTGTGGCTCCACCCCACCAGCACCATGCTCCTGGGGGGATGGGAAGCAGCAACTCAATCCCTAATGTGATTCTTACCAGGAAATGAGACAAGGATCTTTTACTTACTTTTGATGCTTTCGAACTTTGGTGCTGAAGACTCTTGAGAGTCCCTTGGACAGTTAGGAGATCAAACCCGTCAGTCCTAAAGGAGATCAACCCTGAATATTCATTGGAAGGACTGATGTTAAAGCTGAAGCTTCAATACTTTGGCCACCTGACACAAAGAGCCAACTCATTGGAAAAGACTCTGATGCCGGGCAAGATTGAAGGCAAGAAGAGACGGGGGAGGCAGAGGATAAGATGGTTGGATGGCATCATCGACCCAGTGGACATGAGTTTGAGCAAACTAGGGGAGATGGTGAAGGTCAGGGAAGCAAGGCATGCTGCAGTCCATGGGGTCACAGAGAGTCGGACACGACTTAGCAACTGAACAACTTACTTTTGCAGAGACCTGTTTTATCCACAGTCAACCAGCAGGGGGTTTCAGAATAAAACTCAACATTTAGTCTCTAGGCATTCTCATACATTTTCTCTCCTCGGAAACCCCTGTGGGTAAACCAGGCTTGGGAAAACTGATTCTACTGCTCAACAGATAAGTAATGGTAACAACAATTACAGTTACTATTTACTTAATGGTTGCCTAAATAGCAACCATTAAATTATTTAAACCATTAAATAATATATTTAAACCATTTAAACCATTAAATAATAAATGGTTATTTATTTAATGGAGAATCCTATAGACAGAGGAGCCTGATGGGCTACAGTCCATGGGGTCGCAAAGAGCTGGACATGACTGAAGCAACTTAGCACACATTCGTGACCAGAAATGATAAACATTTTTTAAATATTACCATGTTTCATTCTTAAAACAACCTTAGGAGAAGGATATAATTATTCATGGATAAAGTGGCAAGGTATGTCTCTCTGGCACCTCCATGCCCTTGGTCTCTCTCCATCCTCTTCTCTGGGAAGGAAGGTGGCCTTAGAGCATAAATATGCACAAAATTATGCTTTATGAAATGAGTCATATTAGAAAGAGACTGATTTTTTTTTTTTGTCTTCTAGAAATCCCATTATGAAGAGTGAGATGTGATTGGAGATAAAAAAATGGAGGTAGTCCAAGGGAAAGATATTTATAGATGCAGGATGAAGGCTGTCATGAGGAATTGGGGGAGGGTCCTTGCGAAAACTGAAATTGACTCCAGAAAAAAGTACAAATATGTCTGGCAGCATCTTCTGGGCTCTGAGCATATTTGTGACGTACTATGAGTAAGGTTCATTACTTTCTAGTGAAGTAATCCATCTGCATATTATTGCCAAGGCATAGAGCATATCCATTTCACAGAGGAGGAAATTGAGGCTCAAGAAGTAAGCTATTCATTCAAAATCACACTCTTAGGTGAGTGGCGGTCACAAATTTATCTGGCGCCCACCCTCCCCCCCAAATTTTATGCTTCTTTATTCCTGATATGCATAGCATGGCAAAGTCTAGAATGAATGTCACTAGTTATGAGTGAAAAAGCAGAGGTAAAAATTTAAAATAGGAACCCTTTCATATGTAGTTTAAAATGCTGAGTTATGGTTAGATTGTTAATACCTACTGTTTTAGCCAAATCTAGATACCAGTGTGTACGATCCAGAAAATGGGTGCAAACTAAGAAGTAGATATTCCTAGCTAAAAATAATGAATCACTGTACTTTAAATAAAAATTGTTCAATTTATCAGAGAATATGACCAATTGACTTTATTTCTAAGGTGGTTGCATCCAAACTGCTCATAAAAAAGTATTTTTTCATTGCAAAGCCCATTGGTCAATGAGAAAATTGCAAGGAAGGTGAGAATTAACAACTGAGGCCAACCAGGTGCCTTCAACAGTTGATTTTATGAATATTTTTCCTGGCCATTTAGGCCGCAGTCTTCCCTCAACTGTTATAAAGAAAATATAAGGGTTAAGCATTGTTCTAATTCTTGATATTTTCAGACATACCTTGACCAAGATCCAGAGGCAAAAATAAGTAATAGCTAAAAACTTGGGAGAAATACAAACTTTGATGTGGGAAAAGAGAAGCCTGAGGTACAAACTGATTGTTCAGTCGCTAAGTCGTGTCTGACTCTTTGCAACCCCATGGACTGTAGCACACCAGGCTTCCCTGTCCTTCACTATCTCTCAGAGTGTTCTCAGAGTGTGCCCAAGTTCATGTCCATTGAGTTGATGATGCCATCTAACTATCTCATCTTCTGTTGCCCGCTTCTTCTCCTGCCCTCAATCTTTCACAGCATCAGGCACTTTTCCAATGAGTCAGCTCTTGTATCAGGTGGCCAAAATATTAGAGCTTCAGCTTCAGCATCAGTCTTTCCAGTGAATATTCAGAGTTGATTTCACAAAGACGTAAAAATTTACTAGTATACATCTGAGTTATTCCAGGTCAGGAATAAGAAGTAGAGGATTCCTTTAGATGATTTACCAAAAAAAAAAAAAAAGTGGAAGGGATGCTGGAGTAGGGGCAGGGGTCCAAAACCCACGAGGTACCCAAGGAAGGGAATGCTGTAGAATCTGCCTTCATGGAGATTTGCAAACACAGTAAGAGCACTACTTCTCCCTAAGGTCTTGAGAATTAAATACAATGACCTCTTTAGGTCTCTTCTTGTGTTGTGATCCTTCAGGTTTAATTACACTTCCTGGGTAATATCAGAAAATACAGTGGAAACTGCTAAATCTAAGGGCTTAGGCTCAGGAGTCAGACAGACTTCATTCTGAATCAAACACATGACTATTAACCTTTAATGGGCTTGAGCCAACCAGCAACCTTACTATATTTCCCAAGTCCATTTGCTCCCCATGACCAACATCTCACACCTTCACCTTTGCCTTAAGCCTTCAAACCTCGTCTCCATCCACCTCTTATTCTTCATTGAGAAAACAGAAGCAATTTCAATAGAACTTGTACAAACTCTTATTAATGTATCTACCAACATCCCCACATCTGGGTACAGAGGCACTGCTTTCCCTTCTACGATGATGGATGGTCTGTGCTACCAAGAATAACACCTCCATTTGGGCCCTAGACCTCATCCTCTGTCTCCAAATCAAGATGGTGCTCAGGTAATTGCCCGCAAGAAGTCTTTCTCCCTTTCCTAGAACACTCCCATCAGTCAACAAACATATCAGCCATCATTCCCTTCCAGCTGCTCTTCCATTTTAAGAAAATGCCTCAAATTCTTCACTGGTTTCACTTCCATTTATCCCTTTTTCCTTTGAATCCACTTTGACTAACCTTTTCTCACCACTGTCCCACCAAAATAACTCTTGTTGAGGTCCCCAGTAAAACTAGACTAGATGTCTAGTCCAGTGGCAACTTCTTAGCCCTCATCTTATTTGAAATGCCACCTATATTCAACCAGTACGTGCATGCTAAGTCACTTCAGTCATGTCCAACTCTTTATGACCCTCTGCACTGTAGCCTGCCAGGCTCCTCTGTCCACTGGATTCTTCAGGCAAGAACACTGGAGTGGGTTGCCATGCCCTCCTCCAGGGGATCTTCCTGACCCAGGGATGGAGCCCAGGTCTCTTAAGTCTCACGCATTGGCAGGTGGGTTCTTTACCGCTAGCACCACCTGGGAAGCCCATCAGCACAGCCTACAAGGCCACATAAATGGTCTGCAAACCACCCTCTCATATGCCTCTCTGACTTCTCCTTCTCCTTCCTCACCCCACTTCAGGCACTCTGGCTTCCTCAAACATGTTCAGTCCTCTCGTACCTCAGAATCTTTGCACCTGCTTTTTTATGCCTAGAATGCTCCCCTCCCACCCCTGCCCATCCCCAGGTATCCACATGACTTGCTTCTTCACATTCACATTTTCTCTAATCAGCCTTTGTAAAATAGCACGTACGTAAACCAGAGAAACCCCACAGTCTCTTATATTATTTACCTTGCTTTACTTATCTCCATAGCACCTAACATATCAGAGTGTATTTATTTCATTTGTTGCTTTGTTTTTTCCCTACCTCCCACTAGAAAGTAACTTCCATGAAGGCCCTTGTTTGATTCATGGCTCTGTCTCCATCTCCTAGAACAGTTCCTGGCACATAATAGGTACTCAGTGAATCTTGTTAAATAAATGAATGTATCTGATTCACTCTGCTATACAGCAGAAATGAACACATTATAAACCAACTATACTCCAATAAAAAATAATTTTTTAAAAGAAAATACACAGTTCAGTAAAAAAATAAATGAGCTTGACCACTTACTCTGTGTGACTTTAGAAAAGTATCTGAATTCCATCACGTTTTAAGTGAGGATAATAATGCCTACCTCAGAGGTTATTATAAAAATAAAACTAAATAATCTGTATAAAGCCTATCTAAAACTCAACAAAGGATATTATTGTAACATTATTTATTATCTTATTTCTAATCAACATAATCTTTTGGAAAGTGAAAGTCAAAGTCGCTCAGCTGTGTTCAACTCTTTGCAACCCCATGGACTGTACAGTCCATGGAATTCTCCAGGCCAGAATACTGGAGTGGGTAGCCTTTCCGTTCTCCAGGGGATCTTCCCAACTCAGGGATTGAACCCAGGTCTCCCGCATTGTAGGCAGATTGTTTACCACCTGAGCCACAACCTCTTGGAATTCTCTATAAAAGTTTGATAAAGTTCCAGGACATTACGAGAATTACATACAATTTTAAAGAAAAACAGTCCTCCATTGAAACACCGACAACCAAAGGAAAATTTCTTAACTGACATCTCAGGAATCATCAAACTCATCACATCTATGCTGGGACGTTCTGTGGGTTGTCTATATGGAATGTGCTGCGTGCACCTCCCCTAAATTCTTCAGTGGAACTTTTCTTCCAACTAACCTTCGCACTGCAGGACTTCAGACATTTTACCAGGGCAGGAGGTAGAAGCTGGCTGTGAATTTACTAAAACTTCTGTCAGCTAGCTTTCTGTGACCCTGCATTAGTGAGCACATAAAACTCCCCTGCTGCCTGTTAATTCTTTTAGATGGGTGAGATCCTCGGTACGCTATCATTTGATTTATTTTAGGTGAAAGGCATTTTGGTTTCCAAATTAATTACCATCATCAACTTAATGCTAAACTCTCTCCCATGTGCTGTAGAACCCTTCATTCCTCTACTTTATCATTTACCATGAAATATTAAAGTTACCTCTTTATGTGTTTGTCTCTCCAGCTAGACCCTAAGCTAACAGAGTAGTGACCATGTATTAGTCTTGCCAATATTGTTAATATTTGGTCCCTGCTAGCCCATTAGAGATTATCAATAAATACCATTTTAAATTAAGGTTGTGCTGCATATTATAAAATTAAACACTAGCATCAAGTGAACTAAGGTTGAATACCTACAGTGCTACTGTGTAAGATCAGATAAACTGCTTAACTACTCTGCCTGAGTTTCCTCCTTTATAGAATAGGTATAATAATGTAATCTATCTTATCAGATTATTACAGAATTAAATGAATTAAGAAATGTAAGATGATTTATAAGTGTGCTTAACAAATATAATTCATTATCTATAATAAATATTTATATTTATCTATAATAAATATTAATTATTAGTTCTTAATCAATGTTAGTTTTCATTAAGCTAGAAAACTGCGCCTCCCTTTCATGTATTCAAACCAATTCCAAAGCAGGCTCTGTCATCTGTAGAGCAGACATTCTGCTGAAGAGACGCGTGTGCACATGTGACACCATTCACCGCTTCTGCAGACTTGCAGTATCCTTCTGATCTTTCCCATTCAGTCCCCCAGGAAGCCACTACCAGTACACGGTGTTCACACAAGCCATGGAGAATTACCTGCTATTCTTGCTCTTTCTCTGCTCTCAGCCCAGACTTCAAACAAACTTGGACTAGGATGAGATAGCTAGGGGTATATACACAAATGGAAGGTCAGATTGAAGGTCAGAGGCAGTCATCCAGGCCTCCAACAGGCCTGAGTGACTTGGAGATTTCAGACTGAGCCACCCTCTGGGCCCCCATTACCCTGCTGCCCACCCGCCCAGTTCTCACGTGGCAGCCTCACCTTGTGGAACTGCGGAGGGTATATCCGAGCAGCCCCGTGGTTCAACAGCAGCTGGTAGCAGATCTCGGGCTGGGCGGAGGGCCGCACAGAGGTGACCTTCAGCACGTACTGGATGGCGGCGCAGCCGTTGATGTCCATGAGATTGGCTTCCGCGCCGGCTTCCAGCATCATGTGCATGAGGACGTGGTCGCAGTTCCAGGCTGCCTTGTGGAGCGGAGACTTGAAGTCGTCATCCCGGGCGTTGACCTCCGCCTTATAGTCCAGCAGCATGCGGCAGATGAGGTGGTGATCCCGGCTGTACTCCTGCTCTTTGAAGCGGAGGGCCCAGTAGGTTGCGATGGCCAGAGGGGTCTCCATGTGGGCATTCACGCTGTCCACGATGGCCCCGTGCTCCACGTAGAAAGCCACCAGCTCGGGGAGGCCGAAGTGGGCAGCCGTGTGCAAGGGCGTCTCCTCATCCTGGTTGTTGGTCTTCATGTTCACGTTCGCCCCTAGAAAGGGAGGTTGCAGCAGACAATTATTTAAACATATTTTACCATTACTCACAAGGCTCATTAAACAGGCCTTTTCTCACTGCTTCCGACTACCCATTTTTCCAAGTTCCATTTCTGGACCCCATGGGAGCCCCAGCTTTGAGAGGACAGTGTCCCCTTCTGGGCAAGCAGTAAATATATGGGGTGATAGGAGAGTGGGCCTGAGAAGGAAGGACTGGGGCTGGCCGCGGCAGCATTGTTAGTTGAGTTCTAGTTCCTACTCCTAGGTGGATTGGGAAATACAAAGTGATTCTGATAGCCAAATAGCCTTTATCAATAAAATAGCAAGTATTAAAAAAAAATAAAGGTTATATCACAATCTTTGAGGCTTATATATGTGTGGCTTTAAAAGTCATCAGTTTCTTGATGAGATTTCTTAAATATCATGTCTTTTTTTTTCTTCCCAAGCAGCTAAACCTAAAAACTTGGTACAAGGGAAATTTAGTGGTATAGAAATTCAGTCTTCTGACTGAACACTAACAATATCAAGCCGCTGAATTCTATGAGGCTCCTTTGGAACACAACTGGAGCAAAAATAAATACTCTGATGACCAAACTAGACTAAAGGTCACATTTTGAAAGGAAAATAATAGAAGCTAGGAAAATAAAAGGCTCATCGGAAAAAAAAAAACAATTAAAGACTGTATGTAATATGTGCAATTTATCATCGACAATGGCTATTTAGAAATACAAATTATGAGTGCTTGGAAATCTCCTTAGAAATTATAAAGGAGTAAATTTTATTTTTTCTGATAGGAAAGTTAAGTACTAGAATGATCAGTCTGAGAAACTGAAATTTTCCTTCTCATCCTAGTTTAACTGGGGTAAGCTAAATGGCCCCAAAGGGTCTACTCTATAATCAGTTTTACTGGAAATGTTTATAGTTATTTCAAGGGTAAATCTGGGAAGACTTTTATCATTATTAAGGTAGCAACTAATATTTATTAAGTTCTTTATTAACATTCTGAGCTAAATGCTTTTCATATTCCTCATGGAATCTTCCTAGCAACTCTTTGCAGGAGGTGCATTTTTATCCCAATTTTACAGATGAAGAAATTTGTACTTAGGCTAATAACTACACCAGGCTAAGAAGCAATAGAACAGAAGTTTGAAAGCAGACAGCCTGGCTTCATAATCTCTCACCACTGTGCCATTCTACCTCATTATTTTTCTTTAAAATTTGTTGTTTGCTTTGCTGTCTTTGGATATTTGAAAACTTGAAAGTAACAGAGAAATCATGTTGCATTTTGTTAATTTTAAAAATCTGTTCTCCATGTGTTGCTCCTTTATGCCATTTTTCATCCTCTGATCATATGGAACACATTTAAGAAAGGGGATACTCCTAACAGCTTGCTTGCTGTCTAATACAAAATCCACCCCCTAGTGAGGTTTCTGAGAGCATATTGTTCTGTAAACTCTGAGACTGTCTCTGCTCCTAACTTCAGACAGCAGAATTATAAGCAAAGATTGTCCCTCACGAAGATCTGCCATCTGTGTTCATCAGTATTCCGTCCTGGAGCAGCTCTGGGTCAGATCTCCCTTCAGGTTAGCCCTTCTATGCTCTGGAGTGAAATGAAATGAATGTCTTCCCAGAAGCCAGTGCAGGGTCACTTCAGACACTGTAGAATTTCCAGTAAGAAAGGGAATCGGAGGGTCTGGGTGAAATTTACAGGCCAACTTGGAACAAACCACATCCTTTATTCTTTAATGTATTTGGACACTTACAATGGATCCTTGACCTCTTGCTACAACTAGATATACTGCATGGTTTGTTCTCCTGAATAGGAGAGCCTTATTTTTATATTTGAATTGTGTCTTTGAGTGAACTTTTCCAGGAACTACATATAAAGTAGAATGATTTGACTACTTCTATTTTAAATGTTGTGATTTATTCAAGAAATTAGAGACCATAAACATAAATTCTTGGGAATGTAAAAAATATATATACATCTTTAATGTGAAAATGTGTATGGGTTTTCTAGAGTTGCCACATCAAATGCCACAAACTAGGTGTCTACAAATAACAGAAATTTGTGCACGAGTCTAGAGATCAGAAGTGAAATTTAAGTGTTGATAAAGGAGGCTATTTCTGAGAGAAGTAAAGGGGCCTCGGTCTCCTGCCTCCCTCTGCGCTTCTGGTGATGGCCAGCAATGCTCGGGGTGCCTTGGTGTGTAGATGTATCCTCCAGGGGTACATGTACATGTCCACATGTACAGGGGTACATCCTCCAGCGGCTGCTGCCATAGTCACCTGGTTCTCTCTGTCTTCATAAGAGACACCAATCTTCTTAGAGACACCAATCATACTGCAACAAGGGCCCATGCTGCTCCACGCATCTTAGTGAATTACATCTGCAACAACCCCGAATCCAAACAAGGTCACATGACCTACCAGGGGTCAGGACTTCCACATATCTTCTTTTTAGGGGGCCAAACAGGGGACACGTTTCCACCCGCAGTATATAACATGCACTGTGTGTTTGCGTGTATGCTCAGTTGCTCTGTCAGTCCTGTCTGACTCTGTGGCTCGTGGATTGCAGCCCACCAGGCTCCTCTATCCATGGGACTTTCCAGGCAAGAATACTGGAATGGGTTGCCATTTCCTTCTCCAGGGGGTCTTCCTAACCCAGGGATCAAACCCACGTCCTTACGTCTCCAGCACTGGCAGGCAGATTCTTTTCCACGGCACCACCTGGGAAGCCCACAACACAACACAATATATAATGTGTACTGTGTCTGTGTGTGCTCGGTTGCTCAGTCACGGCTGACTCTTTGCAACCCCATGAACTGTAACCCGCTAGGCTTCTCTGTCCATGGGATTCTCCAGGCAAGAATATTAGAGTGGGTTGCCATGCCCTTCTCCGGGGCATCCCCCTGATGTCATTAGATGTTTTTAAATAGGTATTGTACCAGTCTGCACTCCCATAAGCCACGTGTGAGGGTTCTCATCAACATTTGGGGTTTTCCATCTATTTAATTTTAGCCAGTATGAGAGTGCATAGTGATACCTCATTGTGTTTAATGTTATTTTCCCCTAATTAACAATTAGTTTAGACATATTTCAATATTTTTAAACAAACATTGCTTTTTATTTACTATTATAAGCATTTCCATATTGTTATCATTTAAAATATCATTGTAAAATAATGACATATAATATTCCACAGAGTCAGTTTACCCTACTGTTAGGTGTAAAGACTTTTTCCAAAGTTTTGATCTTATGACTAATGCTACAATTGATAGATTTATGTGTAAATTTTAAGATTATTTCCTTAGTATAGTCCCCCAAATGGAATCATTAAGCTGAAACATCTGAGCTATTTAAAGGGCGACTTGATCGACATGAGCTTGAGTAGGCTCTGGGAGTTAGTGATAGATAGGGAAGCCTGGCGTGCTGCAGTCCATGGGGTCACACGACTGAGTGAACTGAACTGAATTGAACTGAACTATCTCTCATTGATGTATGAGTGCTATTTTACTTACCCAGTATGTAGTTACGTAATCAAAAACTTTTTTGCAATTTTGGAAGTAAAAAATGGTATCAAAAAATCCCGTTGTATTTTTTTTGTGCATTTGTTTTTGTTTTCAGTATTAGAATGCCCTACTCCTCTCAGAGGTTTCAACATTAACCAGACTAATTACAATTTAATTTGTATATATTTTAAAACATTTAACATTTAATTCACATGGAAATTATTGTGGTGTGCTTTCCAACTTAGGAAGAATTTATATTCTTACAATATAGAGTCTTTTCATGTAGGAACACAGTCTGTTTCTTGAAAAGTTTTCTTTATATTTCTGTAAACTATAGCCCCACAAAATTTGTAGCAATTTTCATTTCAGGGAAGAACAGTAAGTTATTTCTGGGGTAAAGTAACTTCTAATGAGGGAAAGACCTTCATGAACTTTCTAATTTATGCAAGATAGACTTCAGAACTAGTCTGAAATGGTAGCAAATGAGACAGAGAAAATTTTTAATTTGCATTGCTTTATAAAGAACCAGGACTTTTTAGACTTCATCGGTAAGCAAAGAAGAACAGATCTGTGTGCACTGAGAATAGAATGAAGAGGGGACAGTGGGTAAGAGTGGTGCAGAGAGGACACTGGCCCCAGGAACGGTGCTCTGATACCCCCGAAGCCAGGAAAACAGGGACACAGGCCCACAGGAGGAATGGTGTCAGTCAAAATGACATTTTTTCCCATTCTCCCATACTGTATGACAGTCTCCTTTCATGACACTTCAACAGACAGAATCAATCACATGAACCCTAGTTACGAGACCTCCCATTTCCTTTTTTCCAAATAAAATTTAAACTACCCCCAAGGACCCATTTGTTGACTTGGCCGATCATCCGTGATCCATCATCGTCTGGCTCCCTCTGCTGGGCCCTGCTACTTTCTACAGGCTCTGAGGTGGCCCTCAGAAGCACCCTTTCTTTCAAAGAAGCCACATTCCCCGCCAAATTCTACTGCCTCCCAAACTACGTGGGAGTCGGGGGCAGGCCTCGGTTACTGCAAAAACTGTCACTGCTCCATCTTCCCCGACTCAACGAAGCCACATCTTCGCTCCATCCCTAAGCCAGCACTTGCCTCCCTCCTTGACCTGATGGACTTAATTTCTTGCCAAGTTTTTGGTTTTTTTTTTTACACACTTTTGTGTTTAAGTGGGGAGATGGAAGATGAGGCCAGACCAGTGCTTCACAACCCTTTGAGACATGCCTTTTCTATTCCACAATGAAATTCATAAATAATATACATCATCCACTTTCATGATCTTTTAAAAATAAATCTAGTACCTAGCTAACATGTAAAGGCAAAATAAAAGTAGTTTCTGATAATCATAACCATATAGTTATGATTGTTAAAAATAATATAAATTACAATGATGTAGTATAAATTTTAATAAGTTATTGGCTATCCTAGATGACCTCATGAAATGTTTATTTGTTTGAATCCATATGTAGACTCCCAGCAACTATATCGTTCAATTGACACAGGGGTTTGTACCATAACTCAAATACCACACATGTCATTGCCATGATGAATGGTGTTCCAAATGAGAAAATCAATTTTGGTTTAGTTTTGCCTTGATTTGCAGCATAGCTCTATTCCTGGAAATTTCCATGTTTATTTACAATTCAAAAGCTTTTTATGTTTATATATGTAAAATGGAGTTAGGTTAGAAATCTACTGTGTTACTACATCCAAATACCTATTTTTACATCAGTGATAAATCTAAGATTTTTTTAAAAAAATTATGAAAGAACTTAAAAATACAGAAAATCTCAGAAAATATAATAGACATCTATATACCTCTATCCATATTTGACAGATACTAATCTTTGCCATATTTGCTTCGGTTTTCTTTTTTCTAAGAAAAAATTTTACAGAGGGAAAAAAAAAAGCCCTTTTCTCCTTTCTTCCCTCCCTTTCTTTTACCTCGGAAGTAACTACCGTTCTAAAGTTGGCTTTTATCATTCCTTTGTAAATTTTTGTTCTTTTATTATTCGTGTGTGTGTGTGTGTGTGTGTGTATGCGCGTACACGCGCACCTGCGCGCGCGCTCCTCATGTCTGACTCTGCAACCTCATGGGCTGCAGCCCGCCAGGCTCCTCTATCCACGGGATTTCCCAGACAAGAATACTGGAGTGGGTTGCCATTTTCTTCTCTAGGGAATCTTCCTGGATCAGGGATCGAACCCTTGTCTCCTGCATCGGCAGGCGAATTCTTTACCACTGAACCGCCTGGAAAGCCCATTACACCACCAAACCACCTGGAAAGCCCATTACTCACATAGGTATCCATAAACAACATATACACTTTTATTTTGCTTTCCTAAAAACCATATAAGTGGTACTCACTTTTGCAACCGCTTTTGTCAGCCATGTTATGTTTTTGAGCAGAGAGCTGATTTTTTTTTTTTCATTTCAACTGCTGAACAGATTTATATTGCATAATTAAACTACAGTTTAGACATTTCTCTATGAAAGACAGTTAAGTTGTTTTAGCTTTTTATAATAACAAATATCTTTTAAATCATGCAGCAGTTTCTTTACAGAGAGAAACTGAATTAGTGGTAGTAGCATATGAACATTTTCAACCATATTACACTCATCAGTGTTATATCAATTTATACGTCCATCAGTAGAGTTTGAAAGTGCAACATCATTTCCAACACTTGATACCCTCACACTGTTTAATGTTTGACAATTAGACAGCATGAAATGGTATTTTGGTTTAATTTGCATTCCCCTTATTAGCAGTAGTGTTTTCTCATATGTCTACAGGCAGCAAGATTTTCGCTTATATGAATTGCCTGTTCACAGCCTCTGCCCATTTTTCATTGAGTTGCTTATGTTTTTCTTGTTTATTTTTTAGGATATAAACAAGATCACTGTGGAGAATATGATAAAAACTTTACTGAAGGCAAAGGACTTAAATGTAAAGTACTGCTATGTTCACTAATAGAAAGATTCAATAGTGTAAAAGATGGCAATTCTCCCTGAATTAACCTATAATTTCAATGTAATTCAAACATTGTTTACATAATTTTTTAAAAAGTAATGAACAAATCAATTTTGGAAAAAAAAAAAAAGAAGAAGGAAAGAAGAGATGATGAAAGGGGTGTTCTTATCCAACCAGGTATTCAAGCAAACTATAATTAACACCACTTATGGGAATGTAATTGGTGCAGACACTATGGAAAACAGTATGGAGGTTCCTCAAAAAAGCAAAAGGAGAACTACCGTATGATCCAGTAATTCCACTCCTGGGTATATATCCAAAGAAAAATGAAAACACTAATTTGAAGAGATACATGCATTCCACTGTTCATAGCAGCACTGTTTACAATAACCAATTTGTGGGAGCAACCTAAGTGTCCAACAACAAAAGAATGAATAATGGACATGTAGTGAGTGTGTATGTGTGTTAGTGTGTATATATATGTTATCACTTATGTGTGGAATCTAATAAATAAATCAGTACATAAAATAAGACAAAAACAGACCCACAGATACAGAGAACAAACTAGTGGTTACCAGTGGGAAGAGAGAAGAGGGTAGAGGCAAGGGAGTAGAGGGTAGGAAATTAAGAGGTGCAAGCTATGATGTATAAAATAAATAAGCTACAAAGATATATTGTACAGCATAGGGGTTATGGACAATATTTTTAACAACTCTAGAGTGTAACCTTTAAATTGTGGATCACTATGTTGTACACCTGAAATTTATACAATATTGAAAATCAACTAAACTTCAATTTTTAAAATAGAGGATGAGAAAGAACATACAGCCTAGAAACAAACCTACTTATAGAAAGCATCTGGAATGACAGATGGGGCAGTGCAGTCAGTGGAGAAATAATGGAATATCTAATAAAAGTGTTGGGACCAAAGACTAGCAATGCTGTGGAAGCACAAATTAGATCTTGTGTCTGTGTGTGTATATGTTTGTATATGTGCGTGTTAAATTTCAGGTAAATAAAACTCAAGCAAAAAGCTAAACAGTAAACTTATAAAACAAAAGCGCAGGAGTTGGTATTGGAGGGGAATGGACAGTCATTTACATTCAGTCATTGTCTCTACAGAATACTCTCTTAGCTTATTAACTCTTGATGGAGGCAGTTTTATCCAAGCCTTCTATTAGATGCAAACCTTTTATTACAGTTGAAAGAATAGGGTGCAATCTTCTTGAATCTTACTCTTCTCCGCCTTTCCCTCCACCAGTTTATCTTGTTTTCTCCCCTAGAAACCTGAATTTGTACAGTGTTGACTGTCTTCACTTTGTTCAGACTTTCAGCCAGCTGCAAGAGGTAGAGACAAGGTGAACACTGCTAGTTCTGTTTTGTTTCTGCTCTCTGTGCATAACTTCCTTAAGCATCCTACATTGGAGAGCCAACCGCCCTCTGTCAAGGGAACACTCTCAAATTCTGAATTATCCCTCGACTTAGGGCTGCACCTTATTATTTGATAAAATACTCTGGTGTAAATGTCACTGGGAAGTGGTTTGTCTCATTTCTACATTTAAATTTTCTCTTTTCCTTATCTTCAGTCCAGCCTCTTTCATTTTTCCTTTAGGTCAGAAGAGCAAAAGTGAGAAATCCTACCATGCTTTCAGAATTCTCTGGGGTTCTGACTTCCCCTTAAGCTACTACACCTTTGGTCCCAACAGTGAACATTTCATCCATATTCTTTGAGATGCTTTCTTTGCTAACAAGGATCAAGTGTTCATCTCAAGATTCATCCATTCATTCATGCAGCCTGTTCTGTGTCAGGAACAGAGAAAGACTAGTATGAAAAAGGATCAAGACCCCCTACTACCAGGGAATTTCCATACTAGTTGAGAAAGAAAAAAGAAGCACAGGAGTAAGTAAATGATAAGACAATTTCAGACAGTGACAAACACAATAAAGAAAATAAAACAGGTTGTAATGATGCAGGTTACATGTAATGTAACTCTGAGGACGGGCTACTGGCTTCCTTCCTTCTTTCCTACATTTACTTATTGGCTTACAACATTATTTAGTTTCAAGTGGGCAACACGCTGACTCCATAGATTATACATAGATTATACACCATACAAAGTGACTGCAAAATATTGACAATATTCCTTGTGCTATACATTACATCTCTGTGGCATTTATTTTGTAACTGCTGGTTTGTATTAATACCTCTCAATCCCTTTCACTTATTTTGTCCCTTCTCCTCTCCTCTCCCTTTTCAACCACTAGCTTGTTCTCTGTGAGTCTATTCTTACTTTGTTATATTTGTTTTTTAGGTTCCATGTGTAAGTGAAAAGTACAGTATTTGTGTTTTTCTGTCTGACTTATCTCACTAAGCATCTCTCTCTCATACACACACACACACACATACACACACACAGCAATACTACCCTGCCATAAAAAAGAATGAAATTTCCATTTGTGACAACGTGGAAGGTGTTATGCTCAATGAAACAAGCAATTTACTTTTTATTTATTCACTGTTTGTGTACTTGTACGATTTTCATTGTTGAAAGCTGATGTTTTATTAAAGATATATCTAGGCTCAGGTTTTATTTTCATTTATTTTTACTAGGAACCAAATTTACCTATTTCATCTTCACATAAATAACTGGTTTTTATACAAGAAATTTTTTCTACTACCCTGTTTTTAAGTTTTGGTCATATTCACAAAGGAAACATTTTTATATGTACTGAAAGCTATAAATTTTTTTTTTTTGCTCAAAATGTTCATTACCCACTAACAAGTTATAGTCAATGATAAAAAAAAAAATCCCTTCACAGTTTTTTAAACTCCAATCCTAAATGCATGAGTGAAAAAGTGGTAAGTTACTCATGGCATTCTTCTTAATATCACCTTTAAATATTACACTTTTCTTAGAAAAAGTGTGGTAAAACCAAGTGAACAGTGATTAGTCTCATTGGTTATAGAGGCCTGCAGTATACATGAGAACAGATGGAAATGTGGAGAAAACATTCTTATGGGTTATAGTAGTAAGGATTTGAGAAGGAATTTTCTTCAGTTTATTAACTGCAGGTAGAAATTTAGAATCCTAAGTAGCTAATAGTTTTGTCTGAGACACCTTCTTCCTCATTAGCTTGAAATTCACCTGCCTCAGTTTAAAACCATGCTAGGGTTTTGCATAGGCTTTTATGCAGAAAAAAAGACAGCATATTTGTTCAGCGTTCTTTTATGAAAATATTAATAATGTCTGCTATTTTTCAAGCACTCACTAGGATTTTTACATATATTGTCTTGCTTATGATTAATAGTTAGCATTCTTTAGAAACACCTATTATTCAAAGATGAGATTTTTTTCATATTCAGGGCTTTTCACTTTCTGCAAGTTCTGCAATTGTTTCTCAAGTCTGCTTCTTTGTCAAGGATGCAATTTGGTGCAGTGTCAAGTTTGTTATTAACTGTCACCCAAAGCACATTTTCAGCAGCCTGCTTTGTTCTAGTTTCAACTTTGCCCTTTCAATCTACAGTCTATGGCAAATTCATTTTCCTGTATCTTTCATGGTCTTATCTTAAATGAAATCTTAAATGAAACAGCATTTCCCCTAGGGCCCCATTTCTATACACTTACATTCTCCCAGGTCTGGAGTTGAGAACTGCCTTCTTCTAGATCAACTATGGTGCTTCTGAACCATCACTCTCTCAGCCTTGTGTACAATCCCTCATCTGTTAAGGTTTATGCCTCGAGGTTATGCCTTTTACTCTCACCTACCATTTCACAAGCCCCCAGCCACTCTCCCATTTTCACCGGACATAGGTATCAGGTTCAGTCTTTATCTGTCCTGACATCACTCTGCAGTATCTTTGCAGATGACTGATCCAACATGTTGGCACTCACAACTCCTATATCTTCTGGAGCAAATTGTGTTAATATAACCATTATCAAATATCTTATTGGTCCTGCCTGCTGTGGCTTCCCTGTTGAAGTCAGTTTGAAATACTGGTTCTTGTTGCCCAGTCGCATTTCTATCCTTCCCTTAGTGAAGTTACTCAACTCTTTCTTGAGTATTCTAAATTTTCCTTAGGCTAGGATTTAATCAGGATAGACTAAATTATAGTGTTGTAACAACACTCCTGGTATCTAGAGAGCTTTCCTGGAAGCTCAGCTGGTAAAGAACCCAGGTCTTCCGCCTGCAGTGTGGAAGACCTGGGTTTGATCCCTAGGTCAGGAAGATCCCTTGGAGAAGGGAATGACTACCTACTCCAGTATTCTGGCCTGGAGAATTCTATGGACAGAGGAGCCTGGCCAGCTACAGTCCATGGGATCGCAAAGAGTCAGACACGACTGAGAGACTTTCACTTTCTTTCAATTTCACCTTAATAACACTCAAATTTCAGTGGCTGAATATGATAAAAGTTTGTTTATCACACTCACATTGTCCACTGTAGTTACAGAATATCAGGAATCCAAGCTACCTTGGTCTTCTGGCTTCCCCATCTCTATCTGAGGTTTCCTCCAATACCACAACAACATGGGGAGAAAAGGACTTGAAACACCCTATGTGGGCTTTACATTGCCTAAACCTGGAAGTGACTCATTTCTTCTAGTCACACGACACTAGTCAAAAGGCTCACATGATCCTGCTGAACTGTACAAGAAAGTGTGGTCTTCCATGAGCCTGGAGGGAAAGAGATATAGATGAGCAGTAGTTACTTCTACCCTTGCTGAATTGAGTTTCTGTGAGTTACAGTAAGATGAACAATGGTTCTGGCTGATTTGATACCTACCTTTATCTCCTCTCCCTTTCATGTTAGGAAAGAGAGGTCTCTACTTCAAGACAAGTACCTCCATCTTTCCAACTGATGGTCTTCCCAGAAGTCAAATGTTGCTCCACAGATAATATCTCTTTACTCTATATCCATCATCTCTCTCTCATCAACTTTTTGTCCTAATCCTTTTCTTTCCTTTTCTCCAATTTCCTTTGACCTCTTTTTAGTCAAACTTCTGGAAAGGGTGGTCTCTGCTTCCTTACCACCTATGATTCTCTCGATCCATCACAACTTGCCTTCTGTCCCCACCACTACACTGGAACTGCTCTGAGAAACATTGCCAATGGCTTCCAATCAATCATTCCCATATGCAATTTTGAATCTTCATCTTACTGCACTTCTTTGCTGCATCCAGGAGAGCTGACAATTCACTTCTACAATTCTACTTTTTCAACTTCCCTGGGATGCTTTCTCCTCCCTTTCTGGCTATTCCCTCATTATTTTTCTATGATTTCTCTTCTTCTCAACCCCTAATTGTGTTGTTTCAGCTGGGTATCATTTGGTTTCTTACTGTATGTAACTTCCTTGAATAGTCATAACCACTCTTTTCACTTTACCTGTGAACAAATGACTCTCAAAATTATATGAACTACAATAGGTCTGATAAGGGGCTTGTATCTGGAATATATAACTATTATATCTAAACAATAAAAAGAGAGAGAAGCCAATTTAAAATGAGCATAGTATATAAATAGCTGTCTCCACAAAGAAGATATCTAAATGGTCAATAATCACATGAGAAGATGCTCAGTGTCATTAGTCATCAGGGAAATGTAAATCAAAACTACAACTTGATACCACGTTATGCCCACCAGAATGGCTATCATCAAAAAGACAGTATAAGGGGAAAGGGTGATATTGGAGTATGGGATTAAGAGGCACAAACTATCAGGTATAAAATAAGGTATAAGGTTGACTCACTCTGCCCTGGCCCCCGCTCCCACCTCCGGAAGACAGGCTGCCCCCCCGCAAGCCCGTCCCTGCCCTGCAGGCTGCAGTTGCTGAGCCAGTGGTGGGACCACAGGACCCCGAGGCCGCGCGGTGGCCCCAAGCCCCCGGGCCCCTGTCCTCAGATGGCCACGTGTCCCTGAGTTTCAGCGTCCCCGTGCATGGAGACAATTGTCCTTCTGTTACTCGCCATCATTAAATTCTTTTTTTTTTCCTCTCAAAATAAATAAATAAATAAATAAGGTACAAGGATATAATGTACAATATGGGGAGTATAGTCAATATTTTTTAAATGTTTTTTTGTTGTGGTAAAAGTCACATGATCTAAAGCATACTATTTTAACCATATTTAACTGTGGCACTGTGTACCCTCACATTGTTCTGCACCTCTCACCATCATCAGCCTCCCGAATTTTTCACCTTCCTAAACCAAAACTCTGTCCCCATTAAACACGAAGTCCCCATTCTTCCTCCCCATCCCACCACCCGCTCCCGACCCTGGGCATCTACCAATGTAGCTTCTGACTCTATGAATTTCATGTGAGTGGAATCAAACAGCATTTGTCCGCACCAACTGTACATTGGAATGAATTTTGAAGATTAACTTATGTCCTACAAAGATTCTCTCTCCTGTGCTATATTGTAGGTTCTCATTAGTTATCTATTTTACACACAGTAGTGAGAGAGACAATTCCTAGGTAGGTTGATAAGAAGTCTGGAGTCCCCAAGAAGGAGAGAGGGGTCTGGGGCTCTTGAGGAGGAGATAGGGGTCTGGAGTTCTCAAGGAGGAGAAAAGGACTTTTAAATAAACATTTTCTTTTCTTTAAGCCCAGAGCTGAAACAAAACACCCAGTTTAAACTCTGTACTAAGGATTATATAACAACAATGTATCACAACAAAACAATTCATCTTAAACTTGGTACTAAGGATTATATAACAACCAGGTATCCTGCTTGAGGACATGTTTCTCCTTCTTGAGAACCTTCTGACTAATCCTGTCATCTTAAAGTGTATATTATGGGAGTGGGTCTGGTGAGACCCTTCTATTGTTAGTTCTAATCTTGTTCATTTAAGATGTACGTTGAGGGAATGGGTCTGGTAAAAGTACACAAGGCCTTGATAAGACTAGTGAGGGGGGCACTCTCCCTTCTGATGTCTATGTCAGAAGCTTTCTCTGTCCCCTTTCACACTTCAATAAAACGTGGCTACACAAAGGCTCTTGAGTGACCAAGCCTGGTCCCTGGCCCCGAAGCTAAATTTTTTTCTTTGGAGATCACGAATCTGACATCCTTCACCGTAACCTATCAGTAGCGTGTATATGTCAAGCCCAGTCTCCCAGTTTATCCCTGCCTCTCCCCTCTTTGGTGTCCACGTGTTTGTTCTCTATGTCTGTGTCTCTATCTCAGCTTTGCAAATAGGCTCAGTGGTACTGTTTTCTCTAGATTCCACATATATGCATCAATGTACGACATTTGTTTCTCTTTCTGACTTACTTCACTCTGCATGGAAACTCTCTAGGTCCATCCACATGGGTGGACCATCCATTTGCCATTCTGCAAATGGCACAATTTTGTTCTTTTTTTGGCTGAGTAATACTCCATTGTATGTATGCACCACATCTTTTTTTATCAATTCATCTGTTGATGGACCTTTAGGTTGCCTCTATATACTGCCTATTGTAAATAGTGCTGAAATGAACAATGGAGCACATGTATCTTTTCAAATTATGGTATTCTTCAGGTATATGCCGAGGAGTGGGGTTGCTGGGTCATATTGTAGTTCTATTTTCAGCTGTTTAAGGAAACTTCATACTATTATCCATAGTGGCTACATCAATTTTCATTCCCACTAACAGTGTAGGAGGGTTCCCTTTTCTCCACACTTTCTCCAGTATTTACTGTTCGTAGATTTTTTGACGATGGCTATTCTGACTGGTGTACGGTAGTACCTCATTGTAGTTTTGATTTACATTTCTTTAATAATTAGTGATGCTAAGCATCTTTTCATGTGTCTCTTGGCCACCTGTATGTTTTCTTTGGAGAAATATCTATTTAGGTCTTCTGCTCATCTTATGATTGTGGCCCTTCTTTTTATTAATTTATTTTTTTTGTATTGTGCTTCATGAACTGTTTGCATATTTAGGAGATTACTCCCTTGTCAGTTGCTTCATTTGCAAATATTTTCTCCCATTCTGAGGGTGGTCTTTTTGTTTTGTTTATGGTTTCCTTTGCTGTACAAAAGCTTTTAAGTTTATTTAGATCCCAATTGTTTATTTTTTTAAATTTTCATTAATCTAGGAGGTGAGCCAAAAAAGATCTTCCTGTGATTTATTTTAAAGAGTGTTCTGCCTATGTTTTCCTTGAGGAGTTTTGTAGTGTCTGAGGTCTTTAAACCATTTTAAATTTATTTTTGTGTATGGTGTTAAGGGAGTGTGCTAATTTCATTGTTTCACAGTTAGCTGTCCAATTTTCTCAGCACCACTTATTGATAATTTTATAATATTTTATAACAATAAATGGAATATAACCTTTATAAACTGAGAAACACTATATTGTACACCTGTAACATATAATATTGTATATCAACTATATTTCAATGAAACAAGCAAAAAGATAGTACCAATTGTTAGGAAATAGAAAAATGAGAATTCTCATACATTGATAGTAGGAATGCAAAATGGTGCAGTCACTTTGGAACACAGTATGGCAATTCCTCAAAAAGTTAAAACACAGAGTTACCTTATGACTCTGCAATTCCATTCCTGGGCATTTACTCAATAGAAATGAAAACCTATGTCTACACAAACATTTACATGTAACTATTCAGAGCAGCATTATTCATAACAGCCAAAACATAAAACAATCCACAAACGCAGCAACTGGTAAATGTATGAACAAAATGTGTCCTATCAATACAATGGAATATCATTCAGCAATAAGGAGGATTACAGCATTAACACATTGTTTCATTTCATCATTTCAGAACTGAAAACACTATGCCAAGTGAAAGAAACCAGATATAGAAGACCACACATTGTCTGACTCCATGTATATGAAAAGTCTAGAATAGGCAAGTTCATAGAAATGGAAAGTAAATTAGTGGTTGCCTAGGATTGAGGTGATGGGGAGTGGCAGTTGACGGAAATGGGGGGATGACTGCTAAGGAGACAGTTCTCTTGTTGGGTGATGAAATGCTCTAAAATTGATTGTGGTGGTGGTTGCATAATTTTGTGAAAATACTAAAAGTCACTGAATTACACACTTTAAAATGGATGGACTGTATATAAGTGAATTATATCACAATAAAGCTGCTAAAAAATAAATGACTGGTCTTACGACTTCCCTGGTTGTCCAGCAGCTAAGACTCTGGGCTCCCAATGCAGGTGGCCTGGGTTTGATTCCTGGTCAAGAAACTGGATCCCACATGCTGTGACTAAGAGTCTGCCTGCCTAAACCAAGACCCGGTGCAGCCAAATATATAAATAAATAGCATATACATACATACATACATGTATATAGGTATATGCATATATATATAAAACCAGTCTTGAGCTAACCCCTGAGTTTCAGATCCAAATGTACAACTGCATTCTGAACAAAACAGTTGGAGGTTCATTGAGCACTAAAATTTAACATGTCCCAAACTCGTTTCCTTCTTATCCTGTTATTCATATAAGCTGTATTTCAATGAACAGCAATGCTTTGGCCCCAGTGAATCAAACTGAAAGTCAGAAATTCACACTCCATCCCTCCTCCCTTCTCATCCCCCTGCCCCTTTTTACCAGTCAGCGAGTGCTGGCACTATTAATTCCAATCCTATGGCCACTGCCGGGATTGTATATTTGCATTTGCCCTGTTGGCTACCATGCGCTCAGATCCACCCTCCATAATTCTGAGAGTGATGTATTTAAAAGGCACATCTGACCATATTGCTCTACCTCATAAAATCCTGTAATGGCTTTCCATTTTCTGTACGATACAGTCTAAGCTTTTCATCACATGAGATAAAGCCATCCACAGTCCAGCTTCTACCTCTCCAGGCTTCTTTCCTGCTGTCTTTTGTCTCACACTTTGCTTTAATTACTGAGCATCCTGCAGTTCTGTGCAAACACCTACGTGCCTTTGCTTCTGTTGTTTCCTTGACCTGAAATGACTTGAATTTCTTCTTTGACTGATTAACTTTACTCGTCCTTAAAGGTTCAGCACTATGTCTTCTAAAAAAAACTTCCCTTACTCCTGGCTGTGCTGGTTGTCCCTCCTCTGTAAAAAATTCATCTAGAGTGCTCAGGAACAAGAAGTTCGGCTTCCTCACTTTAAGATCCTTGAGAGCAGATGCTCTTTTTATTTGCCTTTGTGTTCCTAGTGCTTGATACATTCATTAATTGAACAAATATTCATTGAGACTCTACTATGTACCAGCTTCTGTTCGAGGCTCTGGGAAGACCATAGTAAATAAGACAGGTAGTGTCCCTAACTTCATGGACTTCACATGCAAGTGAAGCAGACAGACAAAAAGTAACATATACATATATATATATATGTATATATATATATATGATAAAATTACAGGTAGTGATATATTATGAAGAAAAAGAAAGCTGAGTAAAGTGATGGAGAATGATGAGGGAAGAAAATGAACTTTTTCACTTAATGGTGGTACTTGACTTTTGTGCAGCAAGAAAGTAAACCACCCGAAGATCACGAAGAAAAGCCGTCCTGGCAAAGGGAAGGCGACAAGGGAAAAGGCTCCTGTGTAGGTAAGAACAACAGCGATGTGTTCAGAAAACGCAAGGAGAAGCGTCCAAAGAGGTGTATTGGGATTGACATATATACACCACTATGTCCTTCCCAGGGGGCTCAAGTGGTAAAGAACCCCCTGCCGGTGCAGGAGACATAAGAGATGTGTGTTCGATCCCTGGGTCAGGAAGATCCCCTGGAGGAGGTATGGCAACCCATTCCAGTATTCCTGTCTGGAGAATCCCATGAACAGAAGAGCCTGGCAGGCTTCAGTCTATAGGGTCGCAAAGAGTCGGACATGACTGAAGCGACTTAGCACGCACACATGGACAAAACGGATAACTGATGAGAACCTACGGCATAGCACAGCGAACTTTACACAATGCTCAGTGCTGACCTAAAGCGGAAGGAAATCCAAAACAGAAGGGATGCATGTCAACGTATAGCTGCTTCACTTTGCCATACAGCAGAAACTAGAACAACATTGAAAAGCAACTATACTCCAATAAAAATTAATTTAAAAAATAAAATAGTGGATGAATCAGAGATTTTAAAAAAGGGGGGAGGTGAGTAACAGAGGGAGCAGTAGGAACTAGCATTGGTGAGGCAAGCAGGGATCAGATGAGGTCAGGCACAGAAGGCCACAGAGAAGACTTTAAATTATATTCTAAATGTGGGAGGAAGCACTGGAGAATGAAAAGATCCGATTCATCTTTTGTAAAGATTACTCAGACTGCCTGTGTGGAGGGTAGACTGTAAAAAAGGAAAGTGCAAAAGCAAGGGAACCATTTGAAGTCTGCTATTGTAGCCAACAAGAAATAACATGGCTTTGGTTAAGGTGGTCCCAGTGTGGGTGGTCTGAAGTGGTCAGACCAGAGCTGCATCAACAGGTCTTGCGGCGTATGAGGTGTGAGGGAAAGTCAGGAAACACAGATCCCTCCTGACGCTTTTGGCTTGAGCAACTGACAGAACACAACTGCCATTTATAAAAATGGCGAGCATTAAGATGGACTAAGATCCAGGTACAGTCTGGACGTGGTCAGCCTGAGGTGCTTATTCAAAATCCAGTGGAGGTGGGTTATACATAGCAGGATAGGTGAGCTGCTTTTCAGAGGAGAGAATAAGCCAGGGAGGGAGCACCACTGGATGATATTTGAAGTCATGACACTAGATAAGATCACCAGGGTGAGTTTAGATGAGAAAAGTGTGTTTGACTGAGCCCTGGGGCACCCCCCAACTTTTAAACATGAAAAAGAGAAATCCAGGAAAACAGGACTGAAGAAAGGCCAGTGAGGGAGTAGAAAAACAGCCTGGCATTATAAACAGCCATTAAACCAAGTCATTTAAGACACAATCTGTTCTCATAAGAAGTTTCTTCTCTTTTAACAGCTACCTGTATTTTTTTAAAAAACAAACTGAAAACAGGAAGCAAATATCATGAACTATTTCCTTCTGTCTCCTGAAGCAAATCTTTTTCATATCAAAGCTTATCTGCTGACGCATCCGATTATTGCTTCTCATCCCTTGGGATGTAGACTTCTCATAGAGCCTATGTTTATTTATTCTTCTGTTTATTTTTAATTTACTCAGCCTTAAGGAAAAAATATCTTTCTAGATGTGAGCAATCCACATGTAGGCACTGAGCACAGTCAACCTAAACATATTTTATTTTTTCATCCTTTTTATTCCAAAAAAAAAAAGAGAGAGAAAATATTGATTAAAATTTAGCAATGTAACCATGCATAACTCAGACTTTGGAAAATGTACTATTATCATACTACTTTGCTCTAATCTTGTGCTCATGATATCAGACCATGTCTTACGACTGGATGGTATTTTCACTGAAAAACCTGCATGCTGCTATGGTCATTCAACTGTTCAGTACAGTTCAGTTCAGTCAGTCAGTCGTGTCCGAGTCTCTGCGACCCCATGGACTGCAGCACGCCTGGCCTTCCTGTCCATCACCAACTCACGGAGTTAACTCAAACTCATGTCCATTGAGTCAGTGATGCCATCCAACCATCTCATCCTCTGTCGTTCCATTCTCCTCCTGCCCTCAATCTTTCCAGTATCAGGGTCTTTTCAAATGAGTCAGCTCTTCACATCAGGTAGCCAAAGTATTGGAGTTTCAGCTTCAACATCAGTCCTTCCAATGAACACCCAGGACTGATTTCCTTTAGGATGGACTGGTTGGATCTCCTTGTAGTTCAAGGGACTCTCAAGAGTCTTCTCCAACACCACAGTTCAAAGGCATCAATTCTTCAGCGCTCAGCTTTCTTTATGGTCCAACTCTCATATCCATACATGTCTAATGGAAAAACCATAGCCTTGGCTAGACGGACCTTTGTTGGCAAAGTAATGTCTCTTCTTTTTAATATGCTGTCTAGGTTGGTCATAACTTTCCTTCCAAGGAGTAAGCGCCTTTTAATTTCATGGCTGCAGTTACCATCTGCAGTGATTTTGGAGCCCCCCAAAATAAATCCAGCCACTGTTTCCAATGTTTCTCCATCTATTTGCCATGAAGTGATGGGACCAGATGCCATGATCTTTATTTTGTGAATGTTGAGCTTTAAGTGAACTTTTTCACTCTCCTCTTTCACTTTCATCTAGAGTTCTCTTTAGTTCTTCACTTTCTGCCATAAGGGTGGTATCATCTGCATATCTGAGGTTTTAGATATTTCTCTCAACAATCTTGATTCCAGCTTGTGCGTCATCCAGCCTAGCGTACTCTGCATATAAGTTAAATAAGCAGGGTAACACTACACAGTCTTGATGTACTCCTTTTCCTATTGGGAACCAGTCTGTTGTTACATGTCCAGTTCTAAGTGTTGATCCTGACCTTCAAGAGGCAGGTCAGGTGGTCTGGTATGCCCATCTCTTTCAGAATTTTCCACAGTTTATTGTGATCCACACAGTCAAAGGCTTCATAGTCAGTAAAGCAGAAATAGATGTTTTTCTGAAACTCTCTTGCTTTTTTGATGATCCAGTGGATGTTGGCAATTTGATCTCTGGCTTCTTTGCCTTTTCTAAAGTCAGCTTGAACATCTGAAAGTTCACAGTTCATGTATTGCTAAAGCCTGGCTTGGAGAATTTTGTGCATTACTTTGATAGTGTGCATTTCATGCAAGATGGGCATAATAAATGACAAAAATGGTATGGACCAAAGAGAAACAGAAGTTATTAAGAAGAAGTAGCAAGAATACATAGAAGAACTATACAAAAAAGATCTTCATGACCCAGATTATCATGATGGTATGATCATTCACCTAGAGCCAGACATCCTGGAATGTGAAGTCAAGTGGGCCTTAGAAAGCATCACTACGAACAAAGCTAGTGGAGGTGATAGAATTCCAGTTGAGCTATTTCAAATCATAAAAGATGATTCTGTGAAAGTGCTGCACTCAATATGCCAGCAAATTTGGAAAACGCAGCAGTGGCCACAGGACTGGAATTGGTCAGTTTTCATTCCAATCCCAAGAAAGGCAATGGCAAAGAATGTTCAAACTACTGCACAATTGCACTTATCTCACACACTAGTAAAGTAATGCTCAAAATTCTCGAAGCCAGGCTTCAACAGTATGTGAACCATGAATGTCCAGATGTTCAAAGTGGATTTACAAAAGTCAGAGAAACCAGAGAACAAATTGCCAACATCCGCTGGATCACTGAAAAAGCAAGAGAGTTCCAGAAAAACATCTATTTCTGCTTTATTGACTATGCCAAAGCCTTTGACTACGTGGATCACAACAAACTGTGGAAAATTCTGAAAGAGATGGGTATACCAGACCACCTGACCTGCCTCCTGAGAAATCTGTATGCAGGTCAGGAAGCAACACTTAGAACTGGACATGGAAAAACAGACTGGTTCCAAATAGGAAAAGGAGTACGTCAAGGTTGCATACTGTCACCCTGCTTATTTAATTTATATGCAGAGTACATCATGAGAAATGCTGGGTTGGAGGAAGCACAAGCTGGAATCACGATTGCCGGGAGAAATATCAATAGCCTCAGATATGCAGATGACACTACCCTTATGGCAGAAAGCAAAGAATCACTAAAGAGCCTCTTGATGAAAGTGAAAGAGGAGAGTGAAAAAGTTCGCTTAAAACTCAACATTCATAAAACTAAGATTACGGCATCTGGTCCCATCACTTCATGGGAAATAGATGGGGAAACAGTGGAAACAGTAACAGACTTTATTTTGGGGGGCTCCAAAATCACTGCATAGGGTGACTGCAGCCATGAAATTAAAAGATGCTTACTCCTTGGAAGGAAAGTTATGACCAACCTAGATAGCATATTAAAAAGCAGAGATGGTACTTTGCCAACAAAAGTCTGTCTAGTGAAAGCTATGGTTTTTCCATTAGACATGTATGGATGTGAGAGTTGGACTATAAAGGAAGCTGAGTGCAGAAGAATTGATGATTTTGAACTGTGGTGTTGGAAAATACTCTTGAGAGTCCCTTGGCCAGCAAGGAGATCCAACCAGTCCATCCTAAAGGAAATCAGCCATGAATATTCATTGGAAGGACTGATGCTGAAGCTGAAACTCTCATACCTTGACCCCCTGATGTGAGGAACTGACTCACTGGAAAAGACCCTGATGCTGGGAAAGATTGAAGCCAGGAGGAGAAGGGGAGGACAGAGGGTGAAATGGTTGGATGGCATCACCGACTCTATGGACATGAGTTTGAGTAAACTCCGGGAGTTGGTGATGGACAGGGAGGCCTGGCGTGCTGCAGTCCATGGGGTCACAAAGAGTCAGACACAACTGAGTGACTGAACTGAACTGGGGATGATGGGTGAGGGATTCAGTACCCCCATATCCCTTTGCATTTATCCTTTATCTCTGCTTAGGCTTCTTAGAGGCCACTTCCCCTTCAAACTTTAAATGGAGCTAAAGCAGAGGGCTTCAGTGTTTCTATTTCTTGTGGGAAAGCAGTTGCAGAATGATCTTTTCCTGAGTTGTCAGGGTAACGTTCCTTCCCTGTGGGCTAGTGTATTTTTCATAGCCTCCCAGCTGGACTTCTTGTTACTGTCTTCACACTTGGGAGCTCTGTCAGACAGGTAGTGACTAATCAACTGAGAATACAAGATATTCTCTAATTCCTGACACATTGCATGCTGTGAGTTTGTATTCTCAGTGGATACAGACTGATGAAGAAATTAAGGGGAGAAGGAATCCATGAAGCCAAATACTGAACATTAGAGTCAACTTCTCTCCCTAACCTTTAAGGGGGGGTGGTACCTATCCTATTCTGTTTAAGAGATAGTATGTGACAGCTCATCAAAAATGTTCCAATCCATTCAATCCAATCCAATCCAAACATTCCAATCCATTCCCTCTGACGTAGACGAAATTTCATTCATTTTTTAGTTTATAGTTTGCTGATATATTTAGTTTATATAGCTGCAGCTAAAAGTTTGTTGTTGTTGTTTTACCTTTAAACATATTGTTGTAGACAGTTAACAGTAAGCAGAGATTTGGCATATTTGCTCAAAAGAACCCTGCTGTGCCAAAGAAGGCATAATGTTGGTGAGACAGTAGTTCCAGTAATCAATCAGGACACACGGTGAGGAAAAAGAAACAAAGCTAGGAGGGTTGGGAGACCTGGATTAAAGAGAGGTGCAAGGAACTGGAGTAACTACACCACTGAAGAACTGGGAAGGTGTAACTGAGGGAGTGATGGTTGAAAAGATAGGAAGTGAAAAGAATGGAGCAACGTAAAGAGGCAGGATGCCACAATAGGAATGGGTGGTTGAACTGGAGTGAGATGAAGGTCTTTAGCATTGAGGAGGTCCAGGAGCCAAGGCTGAGTTTGGATTGGCAATCTATGTCAGAACTGAAATCCATCCCTGTTGATAGAACTCGGGAAATGGACAAAAACTGAGACAAATGATCAGATCCTCAGTAGGAAATGACTAGCATTACAGTTGATGGCAGTGCTTAATGGGTAGTAGGTGAATGTATCAGTTCCTTGTTGCTGCAGTAACAAATTACCACAAACTTAGTAGCCCAGGACAACACAAATGTATTTGCTCATGGCTCTGTAGGTTAGAAGTCTAGCACAGGTCTTAGTGGGTATGACAGTTAATTTTACGTGACAGCTTAATTGGGCCACAGTGCTCAGACATTTGATCAAAGATTATTCTGGATGTTTCTGTGAAGGTGTTTTTTCAGATGAGATTAACATTTAAGTCAGTAGACACAGGAGATGTGGATTTGATCCCTGGATGGGGAAGATCCCCTGGAGGAAGAAATGGCAACCCACTCCAGTACTCTTGCCTGGAAAATCCCATGGACAGAGGAGCCTGGAGGGCTACAGTCCATGGGGTCGCAAAGAGGTGGACATGACTGGGTGGCTAAGCACACACGCGGAGTAGACTCCGAGGAAAGCAGGTTACTCTCCACAATGTGGGTGGGCCTCGTCCAGTCAGTTGAAAGGTTTACAAGAAAGGACTACGGGCCCTTGAAGAAGGAGGAATTCTGCTCCAGACTGCCTTGATCTCAAACTTCACTTTTCCTCGTACTTCTGCAATCTCATCAGTCAATTCCTTAAAACAAATCTCTCCTACATCCCCCACCCCCAACACTGGTTGTTTCTTTGGAAAACTCTAATATAAGTCTGCCAAGAGCAGGAGTCAGTGTGATGGTCTTTAGGAAAATCTGTCTTCTTGGATTTTCCAACTTTTAGAGAACATCCACATTCCTTGAGTCATAACTTCTCCCTCCATCTTTAAAGCCAGCAATGATGTATGTAATCTTTTCACATAAAACCTTTCTAAACTTCCTACCATAGTTAGGTTTTCTCTGACCACAGCCAGAAAAGAAATTCCAGTTCTAAGGAGATGAGCCAACTCAGACAGCCCAATATCATCTCCCCATTGCAAGGTTTTTAGTTTAGTCACATCTGCAAAATCCCTCTTGCCGCGTAAGTTTACATATTCATAAATTCCAGGGATTAGCCTGTGGACAACTGTGGAGGGTCATTATCTGCCTACTATAGTGAGATAGGATTTGCCCTCAGGGGAGATTGATATACACAGGGCTAAGTCAGTGCCTGACGTACCAAATATGAGTTCCCCTTCCAGCTACAAACCCTAATCTCACTCTTCTAAACCAGTATTTCCCAAAACTTATTCTGGGGCATTTTTATTAAAAAATGAAAGTTCTTAGTTCAATAAATTAGTAATTTTGTGCGCCTTGGTATAGTCCCAATTTATATTAGCATATGAAGGATTCTGAGAAGTCCTATGGTAAGGAAAACTGTCTAATTTAACATATATCTTCCCAAACTTATTGGCCCTAGAATCACCTTGGGTTATTATCAATCTCCCCATTTAGTAAACGAGGGCTGAGATTCGAAGAGGCTAAATCTGGCGCTGTCTCAGGCAGGAAGTGAACAGGAAGGAGGTCAGAATTTGAATGCAGGCAATCTCACTCTGGGAGACGATGAAGGACAGGGACGCCTGGTGTGCTGCAGTCTAGGGGGTCGCAGAGTCAGATCCAATTTAGCGACCGAACAACAACAAACCTTACTCCAGAGCCCGCATTTTTATGCACTATATTTGAGTTCATCTTTATATATCAAGTTGTACTTGAATTCCCTGGCTTGCATACCACCCCTGGTCTAATGGGCTGTGGTGGAGAAGGATCCAGTGTTACTGAACTTAACAACTTAAGCCTTCCCTTCACCAGGGGCTGTGAACAAGGCCATTCCAGGAGGAGCTGAGGAAGCAGCTGGTTTATTGACTGACACGTCCAGCCTACAGTGGAGACAGATTCCCAACAGGGCAGCAGGGCTGTCCCCAGATTAGGTTCTCTTCTTGGCAGGATTCTGAGTAGCAAAGGAGAGGCAGCCCCACCTAGTGGAAGAAGCAAGTGCTCTGCATTGAGGTCATCCTGCATTCAAAACCGGGGCTTACCATTAAGCAACTCATCTAAAGCACAGTGTTTTTTAATCTGTAAATGAAAAGAATAGTATTACTCTCACAAGATAGTTGTGAGGGTTAATTGAGAATATGGATAAAATGCCAGGCATGCAAGAGAAACACCATATCCACTTATTATTAAGTCCACGCCGACCATTCCCTAGGGCTCTTCTTCAATCTATTTCTCCTGCCCCAACCCAGGTTAATTCAACTCTTTTTGCAAGAAGTGCATTTACTTTCTGCCTTTCCCACTTGGTTCTTTGCTTGGCATGGCCCTCTTAATTGAAGAGGGTTTCAGAGGGCTGCTGGTACTTCTAACAAAGGGAAACAAAGGAGAAGGATGCTCTAAGGGCCTCCCCACAAGTATTCAGCCATCGGTGGCTCTCAGTGGGGGTCGGCTAATACCTCTTGTGATTGCAGTAGATGTTTTATCTCAGAAAAGAGGGGGTCCACTCTTGCTCCCTTCCCATTAGCCTTCTAATTAGTAGGAACGTCTTCAGGAAGCTAGCTTATGCTTTTCTTAGCCTCCAATTCTGCTGCTTTTGCTGTTTTCTCTGTTTGGAGGTTTTCTTGGTCAGCTTTAATGGAAAATTGAGATGGAAGCACCAGGGTCTTGTTTGACTTAACCATTTCACCTCCAGATCTGGCCCCAGGAGTCTCCTATTAAAACTGTTTAGATTATCCTCCATAAATAATTACTTATGGAGATTACAAAGAAAAGACTTACATTCCTGTTTATAAAGCTGATATCTTTTGCTAAATGGTGTTTAAACTGTTCAGAAGATAATAAGATCCAGCCTCCTCTAAGTAAGAAACAAATTAGACAAGTGCTGATAGGAAAAAATAAATAAATAAAGCAGAGGAGGCCCAAGGAAATGCCATTCTTCAATTTCTGGTTTCTGATGCTTCTAGTTACAAAACAAAGATAAAATATCCAGACTGAAAACTTACAACTCAGGTCACATATGGCTTTTTTTTCCCCCCACATACGGCCTTTGATAGGAGAATTTAAAGTAGAGAGAGCCAGTTGAAGAAGGAACACTAATGGAAGAGAGGGCCAAAATTGACACTTTCCCTCTGAAGAAACATTTGGGCATAGTCTGGGGCAATTACCCAAATTTGAGAAAATAGACACAGGATAGTCATATAGTTGAGACCAAAACAATTAGTATTTGAACTAAAAGAAAGTGCTAACTGCTAAGTTTAGTGACAGAGATATTTAACTTGGACCCAGTTGTTTCCATTTATTTTAAACCTTGCTGTATTAGAAGCAGAAATTAGAAATTGATCAAAGCGTTGTTTTAATTAAAAGACTTACTTTTAAGGAAAACGAATTAATGGATTTTTAATATATCTTTGTCCATCACTTTATTTATACCTTTGCTGGCGCCAAGCCAGAAAACCCACATGAAGGAATGACACTGAAAAGAAAAAAATCAGCCTCTGTGTTGAGGATCTGCTTTGCAATTCCAAACCTTCTTTTTTTAATTTACTTTTTAGCATATATATAAACATATATATGTACATGTGCCTTCCATGTACTTGCAAATGGCAAAGTGGGATAAATGGTTACTTTGAGGAGGTGGGGCGGGGAGGGGTGCATTTTGGAATAAACGTTCTTCACCACTTTTAATTAAACATGTTTAATATACCCAACAACCTTCTCATTTTTTTTTCCCCAACAAGAGCCTTTAAAATCATCTTATGATGGTGAAGGGTTTTTTCAGCTAATGGAATTGTAATACAGCATTTAAACTTCTCTTTTATATAGGCAGTGTCACCTTAGCATAAACTTTTCTCCTGACTTTTTAAATAGCCAAAAGTCCCAGAAGAATCAGCAGTATACAATTTTCAGCAAGGCACTGTAGGACCACTGTGGAACCAAATCAGACAGAGTTAGGCCTGGTTATATTCTACCAATTGTGTTAACTGGGGCCTTATTAACTGCTCTGAGTTTCCAGTTCCTCATCTATAAAATGAAGAAAATAATATGAATAATAAGAACAATCTCACATGGTGGTTGAGAGGATTAAATGAGACATTTTATTTTAAAGTACCTGACATTCCACATCACAGACACTTATATGTTTTTTTCTTTCCATTTCTCCCTTCATATGCATATATACCAGCAACATCAATTTCCTTTATACGTAAAGCTGATGCTGTTAACTTTATTAGGCTAGATTTTCCATTAAGCATTTATCCTTATTCATTAGCTAGGAGGACTGACGCACAAAGATATTAAATTATTTACTCCAGTTTAATGAATGAAATTGAAAACCTTTTTCCCCTGCTTAACACGAATGTGCCCTTTTCAGTATGCAGAGCTTTGTTGCATTTATTCAGAACCTATCGCTAAGTGCTTAGTTTGGAACACAGGATTAATGAGCCCGGAGACATGGTGTTGGTCACCATGGCAACCAAAGGAGCTTTGCCTGGTTCCAAGCTGAAAGAAGGCATGCGGGATGCTTAACTCTGGCCTGCAGTATATAGCTGGGTGTTTTTTTCATATATCTGACTCCCCATTGCTGCCTCCAATTATTCCCTAACACTTTTGAAAAAAAAAAACAACAAAAATAAAAAGGAACACCACTGCTTCTTCGGGGCTCTGCTTTTTCATCAATACCACCTACCTTCCTTCTGAATGCATTTATCTCCCCATCGATCTCTGAAGATTTCAGCGCCTGGCTCACGTGACCCCTCCACACAAATTCTGGGTTGCCTTAACTATCACTCAGATGCCCGTTTAATACCCTGCCTCTCAACTCCTGGATCTCATTCCTGTCACTTTCTCCTCCTTTCTGACGCGGTGACTCCTACCTATAGTCACCTGGCAACTGAGTCATTACCTGAAATTTTTCAGTCTCCAGGGCTTCCCACTTGACTCAATGGTATAGAATCTGCCTGCCAATGCAGGAGACACAGGAGACTCAGAAGACATGTGTTCGATCCCTGGGTCGGGAAGATCCCACGGAATAGGAAATGGCAACCCATTACGGTATTCTTGTCTGAAAAATTCCATGGACAGAGGAACCTGGTGGGTTAGTCCATGGGGTTGCAAAGAGTCGAACATGACTGAGCATGCACACCAAAAAATCACAAATTCCCCAATCCAATTCTCTGATCATAACTGCCTATCTTCGCATCTTAGTTTCACTGGAACCCCTCTCCGCAGTCTCTTTGTCCATTAGACATTCCTTACATGCCTCCCCTCCCCTTCCTATCCAGCTGAGTTCCACTCCCCATCATTTTAATCACTCTTTTGCCAAAACCTTAAACTACCTCCTACTCTTCATAGCGTCTGCTTGGTGCTAGGAATGAACTTAATCCTGAGTGAACCCGGTTATCTATACTCTCAGCACCTGCACCCAGCAGCTGAGAGCTTTGTGGCAAAAATCACACCGTGCAAATGCAGTGCCGCCGTACAAGGCTGGCATCACCTTCAGGTCAAACACAAACACTCAACTGGGTCCTTGAGACTGCCCCCCAAGTCAGTATTTCTCTACTCACTTTATTCCCCCACTCTTCATTATAATTACTTCAAACTCTTTTTAAGTTCCTCAATCTTTTAACCCTTTCCCCTCTCTCTTCACTCTTATATGTCCTCACCTCTTTTTAACATAAAGATACCTTTCAGAGAAAACTTCCGAGAAGTCTGACTATCCCCATGTCACTTCCATTCTCTCTCTTTTCTTGCCTCCAACTACAACCGAAGAGGTGTTCTTCTCTTTAGAGTCATATGCCTCTGCCTGGTTCTCAATCTCATTGCCCATACTTATTGGATTCTCACACCATAAAATATCCCTCCTCTCTCCTTTGTCCTCGGGGTCTGATTCACTAGTGAATTCTGTCATCAGTTTCTTAAATGCTCAGTTTTCTATCATCTAGAAGAAAAAATTTCTCAGCACCATCTTCTTCTTTATCTGCCTTCTGGCCTCCTCCTCACATTTCAGTTCAGCTCAGTTGCTCAGTCGTGTCCGACTCTTTGCGGCCCCATGAAACGCAGCACGCCACGCCTCCCTGTCCGTCACCAACTCCCGGAGTTTACCCAAACTCATGCCCTTTGAGTCGGTGATGCCGTCCAGCCATCTCATCCTCTGTCGTCCCCTTCTCCTCCTGCCCTCAATCTTTCCCAGCATCAGGGTCTTTTCAAATGAGGCAGCTCTTCGCATGAGGTAGCCAAAGTATTGGAGTTTCAGCTTCAACATCAATCCTTCCAATGAACACACAGGACTGATCTCCTTCAGGATGGACTGGTTGGATCTCCTTGTAGTTCAAGGGACTCTCAAGAGTCTTTTCCAACACCACAGTTCAAAAGCATTCATTCTTCTGTGCTCAGCTTTTTTATAGTCCAACTCTCACATCCATACATGACCACTGGAAAAACTACAGCCTTGACTAGATGTACCTTTGTTGGCAAAGTAATGTCTCTGCTTTTTAATATGCTATCTAGGTTGGTCATAACTTTCCTTTCAAGGAGTAAGCGTCTTTTAATGTCATGGCAGCAGTCACCATCTACAGTGATTTTGGAGGCCCCAAAAATAAAGCCAGCCACTGTTTCCACTGTTTCCCCATCTATTTGCCATGAAGTGATGGGACCAGATGCCATGATCTTAGTTTTCTGAATGTTGAGCTTTAAGCCAACATTTTTACTCTCCTATTTCACTTTCATCAAGAGGCTCTTTGGTTCTTCACTTTCTGCCATAAGGGTGGTGTCATCTGCATATCTGAGGTTATTGATATTTCTCCCGGCAATCTAGATTCCAGCTAGTGCTTCCTCCAGCCCAGCGTTTCTCATGATGTACTCTGCATATAAGTTAAATAAGCAGGGTGACAACATACAGCCTTGATGTACTCCTTTTCCTATTTGGAACCAGTCTGTTGTTCCATGTCCAGTTCTGACTGTTGCTTCCTGACCTGCATACAGGTTTCTCAAGAGGCAGGTCAGGTGGTCTGGTATTCCCATCTCTTTCAGAATTTTCCACAGTTTATTGTGATCCACGCAGTCAAAGGCTTTGGCATAGTCAATAAAGCAGAAATAGATGTTTTTCTGGAACTCTCTTGCTTTTTCGATGATCCAGTGGATGTTGGCAATTTGAACTCTGGTTCTTCTGACTTTTCTAAATTCAGCTTGAACATCTGGAAGTTCACAGTTAACGTACTGTTGAAGCCTGGCTTAGAGAATTTTGAGCATTACTTTGCTAGCATGTGAGATGAGTGCAATTGTGTGGTAGTTTGAACATTCTTTGGCATTGCCTTTCTTTGGGATTGGAATGAAAACTGACCTTTTCCAGTCCTGTGACCACTGCTGAGTTTTCCAAATTTGCTGGCATATTGAGTGCAGCACTTTCACAGCATCATCTTTTAGGATTTGAAATAGCTCAACTGGAATTCCATCACCTCCACTATCTTTGTTCAGGATGGTTCCTAAGGCCTTTACTGCCAAATTCAGAGTTAAACTGAAGAAAGTAGTGAAAACCACTATACCATTCAGGTATGAGATAAATCAAATCCCTTATGACTATTCAGTGGAAGTGAGAAATAGATTTAAGGGACTAGATCTGGTAGACAGGGTGCCTGAAAAACTATGGACAGATGCTCGTGACATTGAACAGGAGACAGGGATCAAGACCATCCCTAAGAAAAAGAAATGCAAAAAAGCAAAATGGCTGTCTGAGGAGGCCTTACAAATAGCTGTGAAAAGAAGAGAAGTGAAAAGCAAAGGAGAAAATGAAAGGTATACCCATTTGAATGCAGAGTTCCAAAGAAAATCAAGGAGAGATAAGAAAGCCTTCCTTGGTGATTAAGCAAAGAAATAGAGGAAAACAACAGAATGGGAAAGACTAGAGATCTCTTCAAGAAAATCAGAGATACCAAGGGAACATTCCATGCAAAGATGGGCTCAATAAAGGACAGAAATGGTATGGATCTAACAGAAGCAGAAGATATTAAGAAGAGGTGGCAAGAACACACAGAAGAACTATACAAAAAAGCTCTTCACGACCCAGATAATCACGATGGTGTGATCACTCATCTAGAGCCAGACATCCTGGAATGTGAAGTCCAGCGGGCCTTAGAAAGCATCACTAGGAACAAAGCTAGTGGAGCTGATTTAATTCCAGTTGAGCTATTTCAAATCATAAAAGATGATGCTGTGAAAGTGCTGCACTCAATATGCCAGCAACTTTGGAACACTCAGCAGTGGCCACAGGACTGGAAAAGTTCAGTTTTCATTCCAATCCCAAGAAAGGCAATGCCAAAGAATGCTCAAAGCATCACACAATTGCACTCATCTCACATGTGAGTAAAGTAATGCTCAAAATTCTCCAAGCCAGGCTTCAGCAATACATGAACCTCCAGATGTTCAAGCTTGTTTTAGAAAAGGCAGAGAAACCAGAGATCAAATTGCCAACATCCACTGGATCATCAAAAAAGCAAGAGAGTTTCAGAAAAACATCTATTTCTGCTTTACTGACTATGAAGCCTTTGACTGTGTGGATCACAATAAACTGTGGAAAATTCTGAAAGAGATGGGCATACCAGACCACCCGACCTGCCTCTTCAGAAACCTATATGCAGGTCAGGAAGAAACACTTAGAACTGGACATGGAACAACAGACTAGTTCCAAATAGGAAAAGGAGTATGTCAAGGCTATATTTTGTCACCCTGCTTATTTAACTTATATGCAGAGTACATCATGAGAAATGCCTGGCTGGAGGAAGCACTAGCTGGAATCAAGATTGCCGAGAGAAATATCAATAACCTCAGATATGCAGATGACACCACCCTTATGGCAGAAAGTGAAGAAGAACCAAAGAGCCTCTTGATGAAAGTGAAATAGGAGAGTAAAAATGTTGGCTTAAAGCTCAACATTCAGAAAACTAAGATCATGGCATCTGGTCCCATCACCTCATGGCAAATAGATGGGGAAACAGTGGAAACAGTGGCTGGCTTTATTTTTGGGGGCTCCAAAATCACTCTAGATGGTGACTGCTGCCATGAAATTAAAAGACGCTTACTCCTTGGAAAAGAAATTATGACCAACTTAGACAGTATATTAAAAAGCAGAGACATTACTTTGCCAACAAAGGTACATCTAGTCAAAGCTATGGTTTTTCCAGTGGTCATGTATGTATGTGAGAGTTGGACTATAAAAAAGCTGAGCACAGAAGAATGGATGCTTTTGAACTGTGGTGTTGGAGAAGACTCTTGAGAGTCCCTTGGACTGCAAGGAGATCCAAGCAGTCCATCCTAAAGGAGATCAGTCCTGGGTGTTCCTTGGTAGGACTGATGTTGAAGCTGAATCTCCAGTACCTTGGACACCTGATGCGAAGAGTTGACTCACTGGAAAAGACCCTGATGCTGGGAAAGATTGAAGGCAGGAAGAGAATGGGACGAAGAGGATGAGATGGTTGGATGGCATCACCGACTCAAAGGGCATGAGTTTGGGTAAACTCCGGGAGTTGGTGATGGACAGGGAGGCCTGGCGTGCTGTAGTCCATGGGGTCGCAAAGAGTCAGACACGACTGAGCGACTGAATTGAACTGAAGGCCCACTTGACTTTGAATTCTAGGGTGTCTGGCTCTAATCCAGTGATCACACCATAATGGTTATCTGCGTCATGAAGATCTTTTTTGTATAGATCTCTGTATATGTGTGTTCTTGCCACCTCTTCTTAATATCTTCTGCTTCTGTTAAGTCCATACTGTTTCTGTCCTTATTGTGCCCATCTTTGCATGAAATGTTCCCTTGGTATCTCTAGTTTTCTTGAAGAGATCTCTAGTCTTTCCCATTCTATTGTTTTCCTCCATTTCTTTGCATTGATCACTGAGGAAGGCTTTCTTATCTCTCCTTCCTATTCTTTGGAACTCTGCATTCAGATGCTTATCTTTCCTTTTCTCCTTTGCCTTTAGCTTCTCTTCTTTTCACAACTATTTGTAAGGTCTCCTCAGACAACCATTTTGCCATTTTGCATTTCCTCTTCTTGGAGATGGTCTTGATCACTGCCTCCTGTACAATGTCACGAGCCTCTGTCCATAGTTCTTCAGACACTCTGTCTATCAGATCTAATCCCTTGAGTCTATTTGTCACTTTCACTGTTTAATCACAAGGGCTTTGATTTAGCTCATACTTGAATGGTATAGTGGTTTTCCCTACATTCTTCAATTTAATTCTGAATTTTGCAAAGAGACTATGAGGAACTAAAATGGCACTGCAGAAATGCCTTCATCATTCTAAAGGATAATGATTATCAATTTGGAATTCTGTGCCAAGTCAGGGTGGAATAAATGCATGAGCAGTTTCTTGCACCTTTTCTCAGAAACCTACTAACAGAGGTACTCAACCCAAACAAGCAACAAACCAAGACCTAGAAAAACCCAAAATCCAGGAAACAGGAAATCCAACACATCGAGGGGCAAAGGGACCCTCCAGGACATTGAAGAATGGAGATTCCAGGATGGCAGTCATTGGAGCAGATCTGTTGTCTCCAGAAGGGACTTTTTCCTCAACAAAATAAAACTGATGAAATACCCGTTGAACTGAAATATTTTCGGAAAAGATTAAAGCTATTGGCAAAAGGTTTTGGGGTTAAAATAGTGATGAGTCACAGAAAAAAAAAAAAAGGAGCAAATGCAGAAAATAATACACAAATCCAGGGGGAAATGCTGTCAAAAGAAGAAATGACTATCCTAGTTTACTACAAGCCTCATAGTTTTAATGCAATTATATTATGAGGATGGAGACTAAGAAATGTACGTGTATGGGGAGGAGGGTAGTGAGGAAGAGGAGCCAGATCCTCCACTTCCATCATGATAAATCAATAGATTATCAGAAAACTGCTTACGTTGCTACTTACTCTTTTCAATTTTATGCATAAATAAATGGTATTTATTTGGCAATATGGAGATAAACATCAAACTAATCAGCCAAAAGTAGTGAAAGTGGTTGCCTCTGAGGAGGGAGTAATCAAGAAATATATTTTTCATAATAAATGTAGTATCCGCTTACTGTCTTTTAATCAATTTTTATGTTTGTTCTACCTTTTGTTGAATATATTTCCTAGATCCCTTAAATTTCTTGTGATTTTACAAATACATCTTTTCTTATAATTTCTCACTGCTTGATTCTGGTGTACAGAAATGTGATTGATTTTTGTAAATTGATCTCAAATGCAGTACCCCTTCTGAACTCAATTATGAATTCTAACCATTTGATCTTAAGTTTTCTTGTTTTTTTTAAAGTCTAGACAAACATATTGTATGAAATCATGGCTGTTTTACTTCCTTGCTTTCCAACCTTCTTACATCTTATTTTCTTTTCTCTTTGTGTCAGCTAGGACCTCCAAGACAGAGGTGTGAGATGTGAGAGCAGTAAATTTATTTCACTCCTGATTCTAAAGAGGAGGCTTCTAAAATTTGCTTCTAAATAGACCACAGACTTTACAAAGCCCTGCTTAAGTCAGTGCCTTCCCAAGTGTGCCATGATTTTACATGATTCTTCACTGGGCTGGGATGCCTGCTGCTTGACTGGGTGTGAGAGACAATCTGCAAACAAATTTCAGGTTCACTCATTCAGAGCAAAAGGACTGAAGACAATGCTTCCAGAAAGACAGCAACCAGAAGATGTGACTTTTTAAAGCCATTCTCTGCTAGCTGAGGAAAAAAGTCTCTGGGTAGACAGAAGTTAAGAATTTGATTGCCCACTATTTACTGTCACTATTGAGAGTGAAAGGGATAAGTGTTAGTCGCTCAGTCATGTCCAACTCTTTGAGACCCCATGAACTGTAGCCCGCCAGGCTCCTCTGGCCATGGGATTCTCCAGGCAAGAATACTGGAATGGGTTGCCATTCCCTTCTCTAGGGGATCTTCCAGACCCAGGGATCAAACCCAGGACTCCTACATTGCAGGGAGATTCTTTACCATCTAAGCCACCAGGGAAGCCCTGTTACTACTACCTTCTATATTTGGCAAGGGGTTTTGGCATATTTTTTACAATGACGAATCAATTTTTATAGTGATATAAAGGTTCCTTTAAAATTAAACTTAATAATAATGTCAATTTAAAGACAATATTAAATTCATGTTGTGCAGGTGGTACTAACCATGCAGCAGATGGGACAAAAATCCCCAAGGTTGTTTGCAAGTGACTAGGAGGGTCAGATTTCTGCTACTACAATGTATAACCTGAGAGATGGAAAGACAGAGGTGATGGACTAATGAACGAGGTAGGTGTCAAGCAGGCGTATCTATTTCTTGACTGAAGTGAAGTCCAATGACATCTTGTCTTCCTGTGTTCACATCACTGAATAGGGAATTTCCTAATGTGCGGGTAACTTGTGTGACTGTCACACCAAGTAGCAGGGGACAGTCTTTTAAAAGGCATGGTCTCCTCTGCATTGCCCTCATGTTACATTCTGCTAGGAAACATTTGAATTTTTATGGCTTTCCTGTAGTAACAAATTTTCCTCCAACTGTCAGGATTTGCTTCATGCAGAGAAAAGCAAGTAGCTTTCATTTTCCTCTTATGAAAGGGAATAGGTAGAAATAATATGCTTCTTTTCAGCCAGCTAAGCCTGACCTGACTCTCTTTATTCATAGGGAAAGGCAGGATACACAGAAAGGACATTTTCACTGAGGTAAATAAGCCCTCTCAACTGATGAACACTATTATACTAATACCAAAGGTAACAAAGGCCAGAAGATGGGGGGCATTAAGTAGGAAGGCAAACAGAAAAATAGCAGACAAAATCCAGCTTGAGAACAAAGCCAGCTCTGCAACATTGAAAAAATCGGGGAAAATCCTTTAAGAGAAAATTGCATGCAATTTTTTGGCCTCAATTAGCCTTTTCCACAAAGAGCACTTTTCCACAAAGAGCCCATTAAATAGCAAATGAAATTACATGGGTTTTCAGTTGCCATGGCATTGGTTTTCCTCTAATGGACTTCTCTGGTCCCAAGTTTAATGTTAGCCTGACTTATTTTCCTGTCTGTGTGCTGTCTCAATTCCCTCTGTCCAGCTACAAAGTGATGTATGTGACTTTTCAAAGTGCCTACACCACATAGTCTGGGAGAGAGAAAATTCATCCCTCGTCTATGTCTCTAGAGACGGAAAGGCTGAAACTGACCAATAGCAGCATTTCATTAGCCGTGAACATAGCAGTTTATATTTACTAGATGGGCGTGATTTCCCTCCGTGCACTCAGGGCTCCTGGAGTCATTCCCAGGAGTCAGAGACCATTTATTGAGTACTTCCCAGGTGCCAAGCACTGTCCAAGAGACTGAGACATTAAAATGCAGAAGAAAGGCTGCGGGATGCTGACAGTTTTCTAGAATTTCCAGACCAGACGATCTACCCCCAAGCACTTTTCTTCTCCTTTTCTCTGTTTCTCCATTCATAAAATGGGTGAAATGTTCCTCAGTTACCTGACTTGCAGTTTTATTTTGTTCTGATATATTTTCCAGGTACCAACTTTAAAACGTATTTATCATGGGAATTTGACAGACAAAACAATTTTTTTTGAAGTAGCTTAGCTACAGCTAAACATTAGTCATGCTACCAAGTTTGACTCATAATTTGGATATTATTTTCTGATATGCATAATCATATCTAATTTTTAGAAAAATAAGTTTATGCAGTTCATACTGTCTTATGAACTTATTTTTAAAAAATCTTTCTATGTTAATAAACATCCTTTTACAACATCATTTTTAAATGTCTTTACGATATGGAAGTAACACAGCTTAACAAGGAGATCAAACCAGTCCATCCTGAACGAAATCAGTCCTGAATATTCATTGGAAGGACTGATGCTGAAGCTGAAACTCTAATACTTTGGCCACCTGCTGCTAAGAACTGACTCATTGGAAAAGAACCTGATGGTGGGAAAGATTGAGGCAGGAGGAGAAGGGGACGACAGAGGATGAGATGACTGGATGGCATCATTGACTCCATGGACATGAGTTTGAGCAAGCTCCAGGAGTTGGTGACGGACAGGGAAGCCTGGTGTGCTGCAGTCCATGGGGTGGCAAAGAGTTGGACATGACTGAGCAACTGAACTGAACTGAACTGAATTTTTTCTATTACATATGCAAGTATTTTTAAGTTTTTCAGTAGTATAAACGACTACCTGAGGGCAAAAAAACAATTAGGCAACTTTTTTGAGACACTAAGTATCTTAAAAAATGCCAGTATATGTCTTTTAAAATTGTGGCATATTTTAAACGTATTCCATAACCAATCATGGCTTTCATTGAAAAAATATACAATAATATACACTGTAAGTACACTATTTTGAAGACTCTCATAGAATTAGGAGAAAAGCTCAATTTCTAGTGTACTACAGATCATGTGACCAAGCACAATTCTGTTACATGATAACTGTCTTTTTTCTCATCAGTTATCTCTTTGACTCAATGTGTAATTTTGTTTGGAGATATATCCAGAGTCTGAATTTGAGGCCCTACATCAATGAGAACAGTAAGTCAAAAGGTGCTGAATTAGTCCCTAATCCTAGAGGCAGAATTTCTCAGTTAGAAAAAGCTGTGAGTTTTTGATAGTCCCCTCAATCATACACGTTTTCACTCCACTTAGCCTGTGTCAGCGGAGAAGGCAATGGCAGCCCACTGCAGTACTCTTGCCTGGAAAATCCCATGGACGGAGGAGCCTGGTAGGCTGCGGCCCATGGGGTCGCTAGTAGTTGGACACGACTGAGCGACTTCACTTTTCACTTTTCACTTTCATGCATTGGAGAAGGAAATGGCAACCCACTCCAGTGTCCTTGCCTGGAGAATCCCAGGGACGGGGGAGCCTGGTGGGCTGCCGTCTATGGGGTCGCACAGAGTCGGACACGGCTGACGCGACTTAGCAGCAGCAGCCGCAGCCTGTGTAAGAACACTGCTCCACGTGCTTGCTAGAACATGTATTATCATCTTTGGTACCTTTGTTAACATAATAAATAAAACAAAAGCATCTAATTCTTATTTTAATTGACATTTTACTGATTACCAATACAGATGATCATTGTCTCACCTTTATTTGTTGTTCACATGCCTGTCTTTTTCTGAAATGCCTATTCCTGCTCTTGGTCCCTTTGGTTTTCTTTTTTCTCTTAGCTGCTATCCTCCTAATTTTAATTTTTAAAGTTTCTTTATATATTCAGGGTGTGAGGCCTTTGTCACATAGTCCCAAATATTTTCCTGAGTTTTAGGACTGCCTTTTAGTTTTATAATCTATTTGCCACACAGATGTTGAACATTTTTGTTTTTACTAGTTTATCTTTCCTGTTGTGGCTCAGCCTTTGCTGCAGTGGTGGGAAAGAGTGAGCTAGCTTTGATGGACTTCCTTCTGCTCTTTCTACAAGATTGTCATCAGTCTAACTCTTTGTCTCAGCCTAGAGGAAACCAGGCTCGGTCTCCTCCTGCCTCTCTAGTTAGGTCTCCTTCTGTCCACAAGGGTAAAGGACATGTGGGATGACTGTGTCAATATCTCAGAGGACAGACAGTGGTGACAGCTTGCTATTAGTCTGTAGTTGATGAACACAGCAATATAAAAGGCCAATAATTAAACAAATATATTTATATATATAATATACATAAATATATATAACATATTTCTTAACTTCCAAAATTTGTGAAAACAGCTTAAAAGTTTAATTAAAATATAGATAAAAATAAAAACTAAATCTAGAAATATATGTATCAGTAACTATGAAAACTGGTGATGGCCCCATGCTCCAACAGATGCCTGTCCTTCTCTGAGCATCTCTGCACTAGGCCCTTCATCCCAGGGCAGGCAAAAAGAAAAAGAAGCCAGGCTGATTTTTTTTCCTTTTAATCCTCACAGGTTGAGAAGATCATAACATCTTCAAGCATGTTCTCCCATTCTTTCCCCATGATCCTTTCATATCTTCCCCTCTCTCAATATGTTTCCAATCTTTCTACTCTCACTTTGGTTGATGACTGCATCAGAAAGGGACCCCCTCATCTTACAACAACCAAATCTGCAAGTGCCCTGGCATTAAAGCCATATTTTACTTTGGCTTGCCCGCTGAAAATGAGGATGTGTCCTACGGTCTCTGGACTTCACCGCATCTCAGTTTCTCTAAGATTTAGATCTTTCAGTTATCCTGTCTCATGCATCTTCAACTGTTGCTTTCTAGAAATCATTTCCGGCATATAAACATTTCCTTTTATCTTCAACTGTAGGTAATAGTCTAGTATGATACACCCTAATCTCCTTCAGCAATCATGCTACTCCTATGCTCACATTTGCGGCCAAAATTAAGAGTTGTCAGCATATGCCATCTCTAGTTTCTAACCTCCCATCCATACCTTCTGATCTGGCTTCTGCACCTACTGTTTCACCAAAACTATCTTTGTCAGTAATAACTCTCTTAATCCAATGAACACCTAATTAAACCTTTCAGTATCTATCAGAACAGCAGACCATTCTTCCATTCCTGAACCGGCCTTTTTCTTAGCTTCTTTGATGCCAAAAATGCTCTTGGGTTTTCTCCGATTTCATTTGCAAATCCATTTCACTCTTTATTTTCCAGTGTGGAATATGTTTTAATACACTCTTAGAAATAAAAAATATAGACAGAGGAAGGTGGTTATTGCAAGGAAAAGAAATCAAAAGTGGAATCATTTCACTCTCTTTTACTGCCTCCTCTCATCCTGCTAACATCTAAACATAAGAATTTGTCAGAGCTTGGGCCTAAGTTCTCTTTCATCTTTCTACCCCATATTTCCAGGTGAGTTCATTGATTTTCTTGGTTTCAAATGCAATCTATTGGCCAATGGTTCCTAAACCTAATGCTTTAGTCCAGAGTTCTTTTCTGAAATCTATACTTTTATATCAAGTGCATCCTTGACTTATTTGCTTTGTTGTCTCAAAGAGGTCTGAAACCTTTCATGTTTAAAACTAACCTAGAAGGACTCAGTCTATGTGCTTTTTAGACTAGTTATAAAGCAACCAAGTCAGAGGAGGATTAGCAAAAAAAGAATAGATATATAGATCAATGGACCATACATATTTGGCCAATTGACTTCTGAGAAAAATATCAAAACAATTCAATGGTGAAAGAATAGTCTTTTCCACAAATGATGTTGAAACAACTGGCCATCCATCCATACACACACACACAAAATGAGCTTTAACCCATACTTCCCACCATATGCAAAAAAATAACTCAAAATTAATCAAAGATATTAAAAGCAAAACCTAAAATTATAAAACTTCTAGAAGAAAACACAGCAGAAAATCTGTTACTTGGGTTAATCAAACATTTCTTAGAACACAGAAAGCACAAACCATAAGATGTAAACACTGAATTTATCAAAATTTTAAAACTTCTGCTCCTTTAAAAACACCATTAGAAAATGAAAAGCCAAAGAGTGGATTAAAATATTTGCAAAACATTTATTTATAAAGGGCTAGTATCCAAAATATATAAAGAACTCCAACACGTTATGGAAGACGGTATGGAGATTCCTTAAAAAACTAGGTATAAAAAAAAAAAAACAAACTAGGAATAAAATCACCATATGACCCAGCAATCCTACTCCTAGGCATATACCGTGAGGAAACCAGGGTTGAAAAAGACACATGGATTCCATTGTTCACTGCAGTACTATTTACAATAGCTAGATCATGGAAGCAAACCGAGATGTCCTTTCAACAGATGAATGGATAAAGAAGTCCTGGTACATATACACAATGGACTATTACTCAGCCATAAAAAGGAAAGCATTTGAGCATTTGAGTCAGTTCTGATGAGGTGGATGAACCCAGAGCCTATTATACAGAGTGAAGTAAGCCAGGAAGAGAAAGAATAATGGCGTATTCTAACACATACATACAGAATCTAGAAAAATAGTACTGAAGAATGTATTTACAGGGTAGCAATGGAGAAACAGACATAGAGAATAGACTTATGGACATGGGGAGAGGAGAGCAGAGGGTGAGATGTATGGAAAGAGTACCATGGAAACTTACATTACCATTTGTAAAATAGATAGCCAGCGGGAATTTGCTGTCTGGCTCAGGAAACTCAAACAGGGGCTCTGTATTAACCTAGAGGGGTGGGATGAGGAGGGAGATGGGAGAGAGGTTCAAAAGGGAGGGGATATATGTATACCTGTGGCTGATCCATGTTGAGGTTTGACAGCAAATAACAAAATTTTGTAAAGAAATTATCCTTCAATTAAAAAAATAAACTAATTTAAAAAAAACTAACAACAACAAAAATAACTCCCACAGATCAATAAGAAGAAGACAGCCCATAAAAAAAAAAAAAGCAAAATAATTGAGCAGATATTTCACCAAACTGAATACTTAGCTAGCAGATAAATATACAAAAACACATGCAATGTGTTTGGTCAGTGTGTGTGTGTGTGTGTGTGTGTGTGTTTGGTCAGTGTGTGTGTGTGTGTGTGTGTTTGGTCAGTGTGTGTGTGTGTGTGGTCAGTGTGTGTGTGTGTGTGTGTGTTTGGTCAGTGTGTGTGTGTGTGTGTGTGGTCAGTGTGTGTGTGTGTGTGTGTGTGGTGTCTGAGTTTTTGTAACCCCATGGACTGTAGCCTGCCAGGCTCCTCTGTCCATGGGATTTCCCAAGCAAGAATACTACAGTGAGTTGCCATTTCCTCATCCAGGGGATCTTCCTGACCCCGGGATCAAACACATGTCTCTTGTGTCTCCTGCATTGGCAGGAAGATTCTTTACCACTGCGCTACCTGGGAAGCCCCTTTGGTCATTAAGGGAATTCAAATTAAAATCATGAGATGCTAATATATACCTAATAGAATGGCTAAAACAGTTTTTAAAAATCTGACATTATGAAGTTCTGACAAGGATGGAGAGTAACAGGAACTCTTATCACTGCTGGTAGGAATGTAAAATGGCACAAGCGCCTTGGAAAACAGTTTAGTAGTTCCTTAAAAACTTACCATAACAACCCATCATCCCACTCCTAGCTGTTTACCCAAGTGAAATGAAACATGCCCATACAAGAATGTGGATGCAAATGTTTATAGCAGTTTTTTTTTTTCCCTAAATTACAAACAACTAGAAGCAATCCAAATGCCCCTCTTCTGAGGAGTGAATAAACTGTGTTATATCTATACAAGGAATACTATTCAGCAATAAGAAGGTCTGATTAGCCGGTGAGTGCAATCACATTGATGAACCTCAAATGCATATGCTAAACTGGAAAAATCAGACTCAAAAGGTTACACGTTGTATAATTTAATTAATGTGACCTCCTGAAAGGATGAAGTTAAAGGGACAGAAAACAGATCAATAGTTGCCAGAAGTGGGGGTAGAGTGAGGAAATTAACTACCAAGGACATCAGGGAATTTTCTGAGATAACTGTGGTGAATGGCTTCACGACTATCTACTTCTCAAAAACAGTGAATTTACAGCTTATACATAATGACCTCTGTAAACTTGACTTTTAAAAAATGATATAACGGGACTTCCCTGGTGGTTTAGTGGTTAGGAATTTGCCTGCCAATGCAGGCGACACGGGTTCAATCACTGGTCTAAGAAGATGCCACATGCCTCTGGGCAACTAAGCCACACATCACTACTACTGATCCCGAGGGCTGCAGCTAGTGAAGCCTGCGGCCTGAGAGCCTGTGCTCCACACCAAGAGAAGTTATTGCGAGGCTCACGCACCACAGCCAGACAAGAGCCTGCAGGCAGCAATGAAGACCCAGAGCCGCCAGACATAAAGAAACAATTCCTATAAAATCTGTTTTGTTTTTTTTTTTTAAAAAAAAGATATAACGATCTTCACATATGATACCTTTCTTCCTCAAGTTTCCCCATCTTAAAAATGGCATCACTATCCACCCATTTTCTAAAGCCAGAAACCTGGCAATGGTTCTTGAAATTTCCTTTTCTGTCACCACCCCCTGATCAGCAACCTAAATCTAGTCCATGTCCAAATCCCATCAATTCTGCTTCTAAAACATATTGCAGATCCATTTTCTGATCGTTCCATGTCCCTCAGTGCAAATCATCATCCACCTCACCTACAGTATTGCAAGAGCTTCCTTGCTAGTCTTCTTGCTTTCATTCTTGGCCTTCTCCAACCCGACTTCTGAATAAGTCCAGATGACTTTAAATGTCAGTTAATCTATGTCATTGCCTTGCTTTAAACTTTTCAGTAGCTCCATTTCTGAACCCCATACACGGCCCCCAGCAGGCCATATATAATCTAATATATCTGATATCATGCTGTAGCACTCCCCTCTACCCTCATGCCTCTCCCGCCCCACCACACACTCATGATACTCTGGCCACACTGGCCTTCTTCCATTTGTGGAGTATTCCAAGGTTTTTGCTCCCCTAACAACTCTGCACTTGCTATTTCCTATACCTAGACTTTTCTTCTTTGTTCTTGTTTTTAAAGGTCAATTCCTTCTCATTATAAAGTTTCAGCTTACATATTGTACCTTTAGAGAAGTCTTTATACATTTTATACTAGCTTATTCCTGACATTCTCTTTCACACCACCTTGTTTTGCCCTTTCCCAATTTATAATTATGTACTTAAGAATTTATTTTCTCAATATTCATCTCCCATACTAGAACATAAGCTCCAAGAGAGCAGAAACTGTTTTCTCTTTTTACTTACTTACTAGCACATTACCTGACATCACAGGAGCTAATAAATATTTGTTAAATAAGTGTGTAGATTAACAAGACACCTACAGTTAAAACAGTAGTAAGATTTCAATATGATTATCCCTGAAGGACCCGGGCAAACACAACCATCCATCTCTCTATGTATTTTTAGGGCCCTCAAATTAGGCTTTATGCATAGAGATATGTACTATTAATTACATTGCCTCATGTAAGTAAGGATCACCAATTTGCAAAACCATAACCACGCAAGTAATGACAAGGTCAGCCACCCAGACAGGCTTACCTCTCCAAACCAGCTGCTTGGCACAGAGGATGGAGCTTGGAGTTGTACAAAAGTGTAAAGCTGTGTGTCCACTTAAGGAGTAGCAGTTAAGCTTTGCTCCACGATCACAGAGGATCTTAACACAATCCAAGTTGGCCATTTCACAAGCCACGTGAAGAGGGGTTTTCCCATTGGGTCTACAGTTGATTGTAGCATTGTGGTCCAGGAGCACCAGAAGACACTCCACGTGACCAAACAAGACAGAGAGATGCAGGCCCGTGGCCCAGGAAGACTTTAATTTGTAACTAGGCAACCAATAACCTGAAAAAGAAAGGGAAAGAAAGTTTAGCCTCGGATTAGCCTAGGATATCTCCCTGCTTAGTGGGGACTTTCACGCATTTACAAAACTGGGGGAATGATTCGGAAGCTGTAAGTAGCAGCTGTTGGATCTCCTAATGTTTAGCTTAGTAGCCTCTTTGGGTTATTTAAACAGGACTGGGGCTCTCGAGTTCCCACTGTCTTTACTATTCCCTATTATCTCGTTCCTTTGTTTACTTTACCTTCCTGCCTGTCCACAGTATTTCTGTTTGAGACTTCATTTATGTGATTGCATTTTATCTTACATGAGATGCTTATTAAAGAATTTTTTTAAACTCCCAGTCATTATCTTGAGTGATTTCAAAGTTGTTACAAGCTTGTAATTTTCATTCCATCACAGTGCTTTTTCCCTCTAGTTGTTGCTGCTGTCAGGCTAAGGTGTGAATGTATTTGATGTCTTTAGAATATTTGTCACACCAAGATTTTATTTGCCTATCAGTTTATTCAACACCTCTTTCCAAAGAAGAATTAAAGAATTTACAGCAGCTTACAAATTTTACACAATACAAGATTTTTAAAAAGTGATCTACAAAATAAGAGCAACGGGAAATATAAGGTAGGAAAGTAAAAAGAGGTCCTGGGTCAAATAGGTGACCAAAATAAATATAAACTGTGTTAACTGTGTTCCATATGCTAGAACCACAATCTAAATTTTCCTCTGAACTTCCCAGCAGCCAAAATAAACTGGAAAACATGATGTGTTATACAATTAACTATGCCTGCAAGCACAAGCTATATATACAAATTAATTGGTCAGGAGAACCATAGTTGTTTCTAGAACTGAGATCTTAAATTTTTCCCATTAGTTATTGGAAATCTCCCACCCCGTCCCACCCCAACTCCTCTCTCTCTCCTTTGCGTTTTCCCTCTTACCTCTGACTTCTAAACACTGAGCTAGTCCTTTACTCCAAGTGTCCAACAGTTGCCATCTTGACAAACTATCACAAAACTAACTTTGTGTGTCTGTTTTTCTGAATTTATTTATGTCAATCGGAGGATACTACTTTACAATATGGTGATGGTTTTTGCCATAGATCAACATGCACTGGCCATGGGCAGACACTGTGTTGTCTCCCTCCTAAACACCCCCACCTCGCTCCCCACCCATCCCTGCAGCTTGTCACAGAGCACTGGCTTCCCGCATCACACATCACAATCCCTCTGGCCATCTATTTTACACATGGTAATGTACATGTTTCAGTCCTCTTCTCTTAAATCATCCTACCTTCTCCTTCTCCCACTGAGTCCAAAAGTCTGTTCTTTATGTCTGTGTCCCCTTGGTTGCCCTGTACATAGGGTCATTGGTACCAGCTTTCTAGATTTCATATATGTGAGTTAATGTACAATATTTGTCTTTCTCCTTCTGACTTACTTCATTCTGTGTAATAGGCTCTAGGCTCATCAGAGATAACTTTATAAACATTTTTTTTCAATGTCAATACCCAGAGCCATGGCATCATGCTCACTATGAGTGGGGAATGAAAAACAGGTACAGAAAGATGAAATATTTCATGGCAAGTTGAAGATGTAGATATAATCTGACAGCTCAGAAGAAACTCTACAGCTGAAACAACAAAATATATTTTAACTTGGGTAAATCAGAAGTTTGCTTTTAGGTTGTAAAAATATTCCACTATACAAGTACAAGGTAGGAAGATTATGATTTAATGGTAATTTATTTGAGGAAAAAACTAGGGATTGGAGTTGACAATAATCTCAAAATGAGCTGACAGTGAGATGAAGCTGCCCCAAAGCAGACACAATCTTTAACTACATTAATAAAAGTGTAGCACCCAGAACAAAAGAAGTAAAAAGTTGTATTTTTCACTAATAGATGAGGCGAGAATAAATCTAAAATATTGTGAGTACTTCTGGGCAACAAAAATGAGCATTTGCAAGGCACTCAGAAGATGATGACCACATTAAAGGTGAGCCTGGTGATCAGGTATTAAAATTCTCTCATTTAAGTGGAAAGTGCTACTTATGTGCCACTCCTGGGTATTTATCCTGCAAGTACATTCATTCATGTGTGAAATGCCATATAAGGGCCACTGTATTACACAACTCCCAGCAACACTACTTGCACTGAACTCTTTCTGAAGAGTACGAAGTTCCTGGGAGTTAGGAATCTTGGCAACCTGACCCAGGACAACAACATGTAGTGCACCACGGCATTGTTCTTAATGGTTAGTGCTAGGAAACCACCTCAATCTTCATCAATAGGAGACTGTTTAAATAAAGCATGTACATCCATACAGTGGAACACCATACAGCCATCACAAAGAAGGGGGCAGTCCTGTGTATACTGATACGGAAAAATCTCAAGATACAGTATCAAGCGAGATAAGCAGGGAGCTGAAAAGTGTGCATAAATGCTAATATGTAAGAAAATATTTATAAACACCTAACACAAGGAACCGGAGAAGGCAATGGCACCCCACTCCAGTACTCTTGCCTGGAAAATCCCATGGACGGAGGAGCCTGGTAGGCTACAGTCCATGGGGTCGCGAAGAGTCGGACACGACTGAGCGACTTCACTTTCACTTTTCACTTTCATGCACTGGAGGAGGAAATGGCAACCCACTCCAGTGTTCTTGCCTGGAGAATCCCAGGGACGGGAGCCTGGTGGACTGCCGTCTATGGGGTCGCACAGAGTTGGACACGACTGACGTGACTTAGCAGCAGCAGCACAAGGAACTGGTTGCACTGGTAGCCTCCAAGAACTGGGGGTTGGGGGACAATAACATAGATTTACTTGTCCTTGAGTGCTCCCTTTGAGCTTTTAAATTTAGTCCCTTGTGTGTGTACTACTAATTATAAAAGTAAAATTAAAATAAATTAAGTGCCCCTGTCCAGGGGGGAAAATAATTTAAAGAGGTCATGCACAGTGCTGATTAATCCTGAGGGAATGAATACTCTCAGCTCAAAGTTTGTTTTTCTACAGCCTTCCCTCCAACCTAGACAGACACATACACACACACACACATACACACACTCACACACACTCCCTCTCACACACATTTTAATCTCTTCATCTCTTTCAAAATTCTAGGATCATTTCACTTTCTCTTTCTCCAACTCTTCCCTTATCCAAAGTTGTTCTTTAAAAAGAAATCCAAAGTTAATTTACACTAAGGTCTCACAGACTGAGGATTGTTTAAAGTATGACCTTCTTAGGATTATCTGAATTTGTGTAGGAATCTGTATTCATACAAAAGAATTAAGTTCTAAGATACTAATTCCAGATTTCAGACACTGAAAATGGAAGGTATTTGGTGATATGGAATTTCCCTGGAAGAGGCAAATAGTGTCACAGACAGTCTGGGCTGGGAAGGATCAACCCTGTGCCTATGTTTGTGTGTGTGTGTGGAAATACACATGCACATATAGATATGCAGATATGTATATACATTTGCATGTGTCCATATATACGTTTCCATTTAATTGTGTATGCTGAATCCATGCTCCAAGCATAGTTATTAAGCTATATGGTATGCAACCTGCTTTTGATAAGGAATGAATCACTTCACAACAATATCTAGTCATCTTTTTTTTTTATGATTTTTTTTTCACCCATGACATGATTTAATTTTTCCCATTTTTAAAAAGCTATTTATTTTTAACTGGAGGATAATTGCTTTATGATATTGGTGTAAATACTGTTGTAAATAGTGTTGATTTCTGCCATACATCAACATGAATCAGCCGTAAGTATACCTCGGTCCCCTCCCTCGTGAACACCCCTCCCACCTCCCACCGCCATCCCATCCGTCTGGCGTGTCATAGAGCGCTGGCTTTGGGTTGCCTGCGTCACACAGCAAATTCCCTTTGGAGATGGTGAAGGACAGGGAAGCCTGGCGTGCTGCATGCAGTCCACAGGGTCGCAAAGAGTCAGACACAATGAGCAACCGAACAACAAGAAGTCTATTTTACATATGGTAATGTATATGTTTCAACGTTACTTTCTCAATTCGCCTAGTCATCTTAATACTCAAATTTCCTCTACAAGCAATCTGCGAAGGACAGCCCCTTCTAACTCTCTTGCAAAGAAGCTGGTTCCGGATCTGAAAACCAGAGTGTGTTTTGCCTGCCGATTAGCAGCAAAGATCAGGCAGCTCTATGCAGAAACTGATTGGAAACTCATGTCTGCTTCTGCAATGGGAAGAAAAATGATCTCAGAAAGGAAGCAACAGAGAGCTGATTAAGAAAACATCATTTTGATGTAAAATCAAAGAAACACAGAATGTTAGCGCTGGAGGGAAGGTTATCCAGTCCAAGCCTTTCATTTTCCAGATGAGAAAACTGCCACTTTTTCAGCCTGCTAGAGCCGTAAGACGTCTGCCTCAGTCCAAGCTAATGGACTCAGGGTATCTGCAGCGCAGGGTTTCCACCTGCCTTTGTCTTTGTGGAATCAGACTAGGTGTAGTGCCAACCCAACTTCACAAACCATGAGGAAAGAAAGAAGATTCTGAATTCATCTGTAGTACGTCACACTTTGATATGGAAATACATTTGCTGGTTGGTTTTTTTCCTTCCCCCTAAATTCCCAATAGCACCAAGAGACTCTCCTGCCTGTTTATTACCTGAATCAGTCATCCTCGGCCTCTCCATCAGTTACATCTGTGTCTCTCATAATCATACTCACTAACCAGTAAATTGGGCTCAGAGAGGACCAGGTCTTGGAATTCAGCCACCTCCCTGAATCGAACTGCACCTACAACTCACCTCTTAGAAAGGAACCTGGGCGTTAAGAATGTTCCTGTAGGTGGGTGACAGCAAGATGCCTGAGCTGGTGCCCCAAGGGAGCTGAGTTGGAGAGATTAGGAAGAAGACAGATTGTCGGATACAGACCAGCCTCCCTCGCAGTGTATCTTGATGCTGCATTGCAGAACTTTGGTGGGGGGAGCTTCTGGATGATTCAAGCCCTTGCAAAGCAGGAAAACCCACTAGAGAGAAAGCAGCAGCCCACAGCAAAGAGGCCACCCACATCCAATCACCACTTTCAGTGAGGCTGTGGCCACGGGTCACTGTGTACCAAGTGCAGCAACAAGCAGGAGTGTCCTTTCCCCCCTACCCACCCTCACTGAGGACCAAACATGAGGCGATGCCATCATCAAAAACCGCAGTGATGCAGCACTTATTAACACACTCCTGTCAATGCTGGTATGTCAAGAGATCACAATTTCTCTTCCAAAATGTAACTCCCAATGGTCACAGCATGACAGAAATACAGTTAACTAACTGGGCAGAGTCCTTTTCACACTCTCTCTTCTTTCCACAGCAGAATTGTCCTAGGGCTTCAGAACTCGGAATGTGGTTTACTCTTAGCATTTGTCTTTCAAAGGGCCCCCTCTGCTCACCTCTGCAGAGGCCAGGCTCCCCTCTGACTGTATGCTCAGACTGCACACAGGGCGAGGTGTTTGGGGAGGGGGGCGTGGGGAGGGAAACCCAGGAACAAAGCCCTTGATAGGGCCAGAGGTGAGGGAGGTACTGACCCCCTTAATGTAAATCACTCGGTTCTCGCCCCAGGTCTGCAGTCTATGTGCAGTGATGCCCTCTGCTTTGCTCTGCCTGAGCAAAGAGCTTAACTGAGAAGAAAAGAGATGAAAATTCAGATTCTTTCTCCAAGGCAAAAATCCCCAAAAGAACTCTCAAATACAGGCCATGCCCACTTGGATTTACAGCATCCATAGTCACTTTTTTACCATTCCCAGACCAAGACACATAATCTGCTTATATAATTTCGCCTTCATAACATTGTAGATAATCAGCATGCAGGAGATTAAGAGGGCGTCTTGACAAAGCTTCCCCTTTACAGATGAGGATAAATATCTTGCAGAGATTAAGTAGCAGGAAGTGCCCATGTTTGTATAATTAATCTCCCCAAATCTCAAACCAGTCAATCCTAAAAGAAATCAACCCTGAATATTTATTGGAAGGACTGATGCTGAAGCTGAAGCTCCAATACTTGGGCCACCTGATGCAAAGAGCCGACTCACTGGAAAAGACCCTCGTACTGGGAAAGATTGAGGGCAGGGGGAGAAGGGGGCAAGAGGGGATGAGATGGTTGGATGCTATCACTGACTCCACAGACATGAGTTTGAGCAAACTCCAGGGGATGGTGAAGGACAGGGAAGCCTGGTGAGCTGCAGTCCATGGGGTCGCAATGAGTTGGACATGACTTAGCGACTGAACAGCAACAACAAATCTCTAAGTAGCCATCAATGGTCTGAAAGCTACATGCAGTCCACCTCCAAGCTGATATCACTTTTAGGCAAAAATTCTAAAGGAATGGAGTTATGCTCCTACAAAAATATGCAGACCCATTCTCATGTGTGTGTTTGGGTGTGTGTGTTTAATTTAAATCAGAAACCAGAGTCATTAAGTAGACAACCCGCTGGCTCAGGAAGGAGGGTAAGGCGCGAAATATTTGGGTCATCTTTTGAAAGAGGGGGTTGGTTCTGCTCCAGTGTTTGGGAGGATGTACACATTTCTGGTAAACCTTCAGCTAAGCCCTAGATCTGCCACAGTTTTCAGCTATAATGTTATCTGAGTCCAAAGAACCCCACACATGAGAAGCCTCTGTTATTACAGCCAAAGGTTACACACGCTGCTCATGGATGGATTAGCAGACATTTGCTCTGCTCTGTCCACGTATTTACACAGTCCTGAAGGATTATAGACTGGAGCACAATTCTTGGCTATCTTTTAATAGCTAATATTTTCAGGATAAATCTCAGAGTTCCCCCAGGAGAGAGGAAGGAAAAAAGTAAGCTTGCAATGTAAAATTTAAAAGAAAAATGTTTGAACATCTAGGAAAGGAAAAGAACCCTAGGATGGCAATACAAAAGCAGGAGAGTGAATTTCTGGCAGACAGGAAAATTAGGTGATAAGAAGATTACTCATTAACAGAGTGAAAATAAGAGCTTTCAAGATATTTGGAAGGCTCTTGCTACTTAGTAATAGATTACCTGTCAGAAAGTTTTTCAGTGAAATCAGTCATTGGCTATTTTAATTAAAAATATGACTATCAACCAAAGAACCTGTGGCTGTGGGCCATAAATGAAGTACTTAAAGTGCATTACACTGATTAATAAAAGGATTCTGATTAACCTTGCTGACTAGGGAATTTCATACCAAAGAGATAAGTATGATATTCCTCTTGTAACATTAATGAGCCAAGGCTCATACACCTGAAGGAGAATCAAAACATGCGGTGAGAAAAATCTCTGGAAACAGCTTTATGGATATTCATGTTTCCAGTATGGAGATCACCTACTGAGAATAACTCTACATTTTCTTAGAGGCCTGTTTTCGCTATGAATGTTGTGTGCTTCACTCATAATAAAGTATATCATTGACATCTCCTAACTATTCAACTGTTTATTGTATTTGGGAGTTAAGAGTTGTTCATTATTTAACTTTACTTCACATCATTCCCACTTTAAAGTGGTCAGCTGGTAGATGGCATTTCGCTTACTTGTTTTCATTTTAAGACCGATATATCAGTCATTCTCCAGGAGATAATGCAAATGCCAATCAGAATGTTGCTGATGTTTACTTTACAAAGTCACATATCTTTAATTGACAAAACATAATTTTATCTGAAGACTTGATTATGAAGTTCAAAATGCTTGAAAAAACAAAACGAGATGTCTCCAAGAATCGTTATTGGGCTTCAAGGTGGCTCAGTGCTGAAGAATTTGCTTGCTAATGCAGGAGACATAGGTTCCATCCCTGGTCTGGGAAGATCCCACATGCTGCAGGACAACTAAGCCCATGCACCACAGCTCCTGAGTCTGTGCTCTGGAGCCCCCGAGCCACAACTACTGAAGCCACAAGCCCTAGAGCCCATGCTCCCCAACAAGAGAAGCCACTGCAACTTCAGAGCACCCCTGCTTGCTGCAACAAGAGAAAGGCCTGTGCAGCAATGAACACCCAGCACACCCGTAACTAAATAAATACAATCTTCTTTAAAAGAATCGTTATTAGGGGCTGGGGCTAGGCAGGACCCGCCATCTGGACCTAGAAGCTAGCTTCTAAATCTGTTCTCACTCTCACAGGCGAGAGAAGCTGCTCAATGAGACAGGGCAGCAGAAGTGAATTTCCAGACACTTTGTTCTACTTTCCTCACCAAGTCCATATTTTACATTTGCTTAGGAGGTCAACTTTTGATTACTGGCGGTACCATTTAGATTGTGGATTTGGAGTTGCATTGTTAAGATTCCAAGTTGATTTCTTCACCAACAGATTTTTGAGTTGCCTTTACAAAAAATGTAAACTGACTTTCATACTGGCTTAAACATACCATAATTTAGGTGAAAATGTGGTCACTTTTAAACATCTTATGTAAAGTGCTACAATATATCCTAAAAGAAACAAAAATTATTTGGGATTAATTGTACCACTGTTGATCTCCCACAAGACAATCAAATGTTGAGTATAAATTCCATTACTAATTACACAAACCAAATTTAAAGGAGGCATATTATGTTCTAGATTTTATACACTGTCATGTCAATTAAGCCAAAAATAACTAAAAGCTGTGGAGAAGGAAATGGTAACCCACTCCAGTATTCTTGCCTGGAGAATCCCATGGACAGGGGAGCCTGGCAGACTACAGTCCATGGGGTAACAAAGAATTGGACACGACTGAGAGACTGAGCAACTAAAAACTGAAGACTGCCACACTTTCAAAGTAAGCCAGTAACATTCTATTTCTTCATCTGGATGCTGGCTGTGGACGTCTGTTCATTTTGTGAAAATTAATCAAGCTGCACACTTAGGATTTGTGCACTTTTCTGTTGTAGAGCTTTTCAAAAGTGCTTTAAAAAATAAAAAACTAATGCATAACAATTCAACAGCATTCAACATCCCAGAAGTCTGCTGTGATTTAATAAAATCTCACAAAGTTTAATCCAGTCACATACCATTCAAGGCCACACAGAAAAGGGTCTCATTCATTAGAATTATTCAGAAAGGAACTAATTCTAACTAACTAAAGAACAAACGACCAGTGTAGCCTGCTCAGCACTACACTAGTCCTTGGGAATTCCTCTGTGACTTAGAAATTGACATAGCCACTTAGGTCTACTTTGCTTGGCTAGCAACTAGGATTCGATGTTTCACTTCCATTCGTGACTAAAAGCAAAGGTTTGATAATTAGGCTGGAAGCCAAGTGAAAATATATGAAGAAACTTTGAAGAAAATGGGATTAAGATTGAAGAGACAGAGTCTTATACCCGTATTCATATTAAACACGGAGTAAGTGTATTTCTTTCTATAGGTACATGTGGACATGCACACGTGTGCACACACACTCATGATTTCCTGCATAAACTCTGAGGATATGACCACAAATTCTATCATTTCCTGCATTCACCTGGCATGCACAGGAATGGAATGGTTCTGTTTTTTTCCCCAAAACCAGAGAGTGTGATTTGCTTTCTCTCTAATTGAAAGCCCCATCCCCACAGTCCTATGAAAACACCCATTAGCATGAATGAAAATTTAGCTCTATTGAAAACCATAGAGAGTCGGCTCATACTGACAGAAAGATTTTAAAGTGCATTTTTTTCTCGTTCAAGGATGATGACACCACTGGAAGCAAGAGAAACAGCATCCTTCTCTGTAAACTGCCACTAAAACCCCGTTTCTCACCACCTCAGAACTTTTCCATGATCTACGCAATTTGGCATGCTCAGGAGATGAGGAAAGGCAGTCTTCACAACTCAGGGTCACACAAATTACCTGCTGACTTGGATGTAAGTTATTTTACTCTCGGCTTAAGTATACGTTTTTAAAAATACCTTAAAATGTATTTGGCATTCAGAAAGTCTTTCACTAAACAAATACATAAGATGAAAGTAATCTAATCATATAGTATATACTTCTTCTTAACAGAGCTTCTATCAACCACTTTTGAAAACACAGACCCCTTCCTTATTTTCCAGTCAAAATAGCAATGCCAATTTATAATAAAATCCTCGAGTAAAAAATATAAACACTAACTTGCTTCAGCTATTCCATGCTTCCTTCAGAAGTGACAGTGTATTAATGTAGAAATATATACCATTAGTATTCACTTCTGAAAACTGATCATGCTGATGATTTATATACAAATGGAAAGTATTTTAAACATAAAAAATGAATCGCTCTCTCTCTCAATGCTGTACACAAGACCTTATCCTCTATTTTGTTTAAACAGAAGTGATGTTGAACATGGTGTTTGTTTGCAGTCTGCTCACCAGATGGCCTCGCTACTCAAATTCCCCCATTAACTAGCTGATTTGGGAAATCAGAGTCTGCTCACTTCTAATTTATTTCTGAGTTATTAAGCATGGGTTCCAGAAAATCCCTTGATAAAAGAAATTTGGTTCTAATTTTTGTTATCCTTAGTTCTTCATAAAGTAGGTACTCTGTAATAAGCAGATCTACAATTTTAAGCTTTCACTACAGTCACGGAAAAAAAGTTAACTTTTTGGCTTTTCTGGTTTTAGCGTTTCTACCTGAACTGAAAACTCATTTAAATGACAAGGATCATAAAGGTGCATCAAGGTATAGCCTTACCCATTTATTAACCCTCCAAATAGGGGCAAAAATCCTTTTTCCTTCAAGTGCACATAGAGATGATATATCTTTAAGGGCCCTGTTAACACAAAGTTAGTAGCCTGTTCCCAAGCCAGTCATAGTGGCTGGATTAGATTTCAGCAATCTATTTAGTCATAATCTAGAGAAGCTTTATGCATTTATAGGAAGAAGAAAAGCTAGAAATAGGAGAAAACTGCATTACTAAATATTTTTATCCAAGATTTCAAATTCCAGGCACAGGGATATAGAAAGAAAAGAGAAGGAAAGTAAAGAAAACAATATATTCACATATACATATATCAGCTCATGATTTGGTCTAGTTTAAAGAGAATGAAATGATTACATTAGAAATATTTTTTAAACCTATATTTAAAGAAACAATAAGAGCTACCAGTTTACCTCGGGTGACTAATGGTGCGCATTTAAAAAAAAAATCCATTTTCTATCGATTTTACAATTACACCTCTAATTTTTTACCTTGTTTATAAGATGCCAAAACCATATTCTCATCTTCAACTTCAAAAACTGTGTCCACATCTATCTGTCTTTGGATTAAAATGGCCTTCAATTTTCCGAAGTCATTTGACTTTAGAGCCTCAAGGAAGTTTCTCTTAACTAACTTGGCAGCTGCAGATTTGGTGATAGGGGCAGCCGTACCGTCCATCCTTCCTGTCCCTCTGGAAGCTCTGTCGTGCTTTATCAGGCGAAGAGCAGCGAGCAAACAGGCACATGCTAGAGAGCCCACAAACTGTCGCTAATTTTATCCCAAAGTTATGCTGATCCGTTCTATTTATATAGGGATCATTTCAAACTTCAAAATATCCTTCTTGGCTGTCACTGCACTCGCAGGACTTTTAAACTGGTTCTATACTAATTCATTGAAGAACATGTCGTGTCAATATGAAGGAAAATCCTCGCAATATATTTCAGAGACTGAAATGTCATCATTATTTCTTGTACAATCAGAGGAGTGTAAGATTTAAAAGCTCTTACTGCTTTTTTCCCCCTTTGTATAAACATCTGGTGCCCAACTGGAGAGTCAATGTCTTGCTCTGATTAACCAATAGCCACAAATGAAAATTTATTACAGTTTCTGATACATGTGCTTCTGAAAACCTATAATAATTTTGCAGTATGAGCCTGCAAAATCAAACACGGTCAAACACATCTGAAAACAAACAGGAGGTTATCAAGTGCCATAGACTTCCAACATCCTACAAGAAAGCTGGGTAGAGTAATGGTGGTAGGGGACCATTTTAGGTAAAAAGAGACTAAAGAGATAAAAACCGCTAAATGCAATGAGTGAGTAAACTTTATTTAATCTTGTATTTTAAAAAAATCAGTTAGAAAAGATTATCTTGGTACGGTTGTGGGACTATATGGACTAGATGTTACTTGATAATAGTGTTCTTGTTAATTTTTTAAGGTGTGGTAGAAAAGTATTGTGGTTATGTAGAAGAATATTCTTATTCTTAAGGGGTAAACTGTCATGGTGTCTAAACATTCATTTCAAATAATTCAGAAGTACAAAATTAAATGCATATATATACACACACACATATATGCATGTATACATACATGAGTGAGAGAGTGAATGAGTGTGTAAATAGAGACAGAAAAAGCAAAAGTGGCAAAAAATTAAGAGTTGGAAAATCTAATGAGGGATTTAAGATGACCAGGATATTTTTTTACTATTGTATAATACAATTATATATTTCAGATATCGTTGTATTATTTCAACTTTTCTATGAGTTTGAAAATATTCCAAACAGAAAGTAAGAGAGAAAAACACTCAATTTTTAAATGTATACATCACTACAAATTAGAAAAATTAGGATAGTGTTAATCTGAACACAAATAAATCACATTTTCCATACTGTCTGTGAGAGTCAGAACTGGTGTAAACTTTCTATAGTATTGGTATCATAAATTTTTAAAAATTAAAAAAGATAATAGTATTTACTTCTTAGAATTTATGTAAGTATGTAAATATGGATGCAAATCATAACATATTTTTACTTATTTCATTGATGTACACCATAAATGTAAGAAAGTAGAAAGTGACAAGTCAAAAGTGTTGAATATTCAAAGTGAACACACCTTTGTAACCAACCCTCAGGTTCAACCACAAAATAGTTCAGGTACACCTGAAACCCCTTTATGTCTCCTTCCACTCACCTGACCCCCAACAACAACCATTATCTTCACTTCCAGTACTGTAGATCAGCTTTGTTTTTTAACATTTAAAATTTCTGTTAATATTCTTAATTTTAAATCTTCAAGGAGATAAAATTTCAAGCTTTACATAGTGCAAAGTGTTTGTCCTGAAAAAGCAGATGGATAAATTAATAAAAATGTATATATGGATGATTATATTGTTAATAATAGTAAAAAATACAGAAGCAACATAAATGACCAATGGCAAAAACTTTGATAAATAAATTATGGCATATCCATATAATGGAATATTTTTAGGCCATTATGACTAGATAGATATTTATTTTAAAATATCTATGACATAATTTATAAAACAATAAATGTAGTATAAACATCTTTAAAATATCTAATTTATATAATATATTAATATATATTTGTATATACTTACATAATTTGCATATATTTATATTATGTATAAAAATGTGTACTAAATGCACACATGGGAAGAAAAATCTGTATGCATGCATCATTTTCCAAATATCATTGGCTTTTATCTCCTAGTGCTAAAATTACACCTGTTTCTTCTTTATCTCCTTATATTTTGAAGTCACCTACAATGAGCATAACTTGCACTTGTGATAAAATGTATTTCTGTACTGAACATATTAATAACAATAACTTGCTAATTCAGAATAACCACAGAATTATAGATTCCATAAAGTAGGGAACAAAATCATTCTTCTGCCCTGAGTGCCCAGCATGAATGAACAAATGAATAAAAAGTTATTCACTAATTATTTACAATGTCCTTAGCACTATGCTTGGTTGCGAACAAGAAACTATAACTTTTACGTCCACAGAGGTGACTCAAGTAGAATTACAGTAATTCTTGATTGATATTTGTTGCTGTCGTTCAGTCGCTCAGCCATGTTCACCTCTTTGCAACCCCACGGGCCGCAGCATGCCAGCGTTCTCTGTCCTTAACTGTCTCCTGGAGCTTGCTCAAACGCATGTGCATTGAGTCTGTGATGCCATCCAACCATCTTGTCTTCTGTCATCCTCTTCTACCTTCAGTCTTTCCCAGCATCAGGGTCTTTTCCAATGAGTCAGTTCTTCACATCAGGGGGTCAAGGTATTGGAGTTCCAGCTTCAGCATCAGTCCTTTCAATGAATATTTAGGACTAATTTCCTTTAGGATGGACTGATTGGATCTCCTTGCTGAAAAGGAAGTCTCAAGAGTCTTCTACAACACCACAGCTCAAAAGTATCAATTCTTTGGCACTCAGCTTTCTTTTTTTTTTTTTTTTTTCAGCTTTCTTTATAGTCCAACTCTCACATCCATACATGACTATTTGAAAAATCATAGGTCTGACTATATGGACATTTGTCGGCAAAGTAATGTGTCTGCTTTTTAATATGCCATCTAGGTTTGTCATAGCTTTTCTTCCAAACAACAAGCATCTTTTAATTTCATGGCTGCAGTCACCATCTGCAATGATTTTAGAACCCAAGAAAATAAAGTCTGTCACTGTTTCCATTGTTTCCCCATCTATTTACCATGAAGTGATGGGACTGGACCTTCGTTTTTGAATGTTGAGTTTTAAAGCCAGTTTTTTTCACTCTCCTCTTTTAGCTTCATCAAAAAGCTCTTTAGTTCCTCTTTACTTCCTGCCATAAGTGTGGTGTTATCTCCATATCTGAGGTTATTGATATTTCTCCTGGCAATCTGGATTCCAGCTTGTGCTTCATCTAGCCCAGCAATTTGGATGATGTACTCTGCCTATCAGTTCAATAAGCAGAGTGATAACACATAGCCTTGATGTACTCCTTTCCCAATCTCGAACCAGTCTGTTGTTCCATGTCTGGTTCTAACTGTTGTTTCTTAACCTGTATATAGGTTTCTCAAGAGGCAGATAAGGTGGTCTGGTATTCCCATCTCTTTCAGAATTTTCCATAGTTTGTAGTGATCCACAGAGTCAAAGGCTTTGGCATAGTCAATGAAGCAGGTGTTTTTCTGGAATTCTCTTGCTTTTTCTAGATCCAGTAGATGCTGGCAATTTGATCTCTGGTTCCTCTGCCTTTTCTAAAACCAGCTTGAACATCTGGAAGTTCATCGTTCATGTATTGCTGAAGCCTGGCTTGGAGAATTTGAGCAGTACTTTGCTAGTGTGTGAGATGAGTGCAATTGTGTGGTAGTTTGAGCATTCTTTGGCATTGCCTTTCTTTGGGATTGGAATGAAAACTGACCTTTTCTAGTCCTGTGCTGAGTTTTCCAAATTTGCGGGCATATTGAGTGCAGCACCTCAACAGCATCAACTTTTAGGATTTGAAATAGCTCAACTGGAATTCCATCACCTCCACTAGCTTTGTTTGTAGTGATGCTTCCTAAGCCCCACTTGACTTCACATTCCAGGATGTCTGGCTCTAGGTGAGTGATCTCACCATCGTGGTTATCTGGCTCATTTAAGATCTCTTTTGTGTAGTTCTGTGTATTCTTTCAACCTCTTCTTAATGTCTTCTGCTTGTTAGGTCCATACCATTTCTGTCCTTTATTGTGCCCATCTTTGCATGAAATGTTCCCTTGGTATCTCTAATTTTCTTGAAGAGATCTCTAGTCTTTCCCATTTTATTGTTTCCTTCTATTTCTTTGCATTGACCACTGAGGAAGGCTTTCTTATCTCTCCTTGCTGTTATTTGGAACTCTGCATTCAAATGGGTATATCTTTCCTTTTCTCCTTTGCATTTTGCAGATTTTTTTTTCCCTTCAGTTATTTGTAAGGCCTGCTCAGACAGCCATTTTGCTTTTATGCATTTCTTTTTCTTGGGGATGGTTTTGATCACCGTCTCCTGCACAATGTTATGGACCTTCATCCATAGTTCTTCCGGCACTCGATCAGATCTAATCCCTTGAATCTATTTTTCACTTTCATTGTATAAAGGATTTGATTTAGGTCATACCTGAATGGTCTAGTGGTTTTCCCTACTTTCTTCAATTTCAGTCTAAATTTTGCAATAAGGAGGTCATGATCTGAGCCACAGTCAGCTCCCGGTCTTGTTTTTGCTGACTGTATAGAGCTTCTTCATCTTTGGCTGCAAAGAATATAATCAATCTGATTTCGGTGTTGACCATCTGGTGATGTCCATATATAGAGTCTTCTCTTGTGTTGTTGGAAGAGGGTGTTTGCTATGACCAGTGCCTTCTCTTGGCAAAACTCTGTTAGCCTTTGGCCTGCTTCATTCTGTACACCAAGGCCAAATTTGCCCGTTACTCCAGGTGTTTCTTGATTTCCTACTTTTGCATTTCAGTCCCCAATGATGAAAAGGACATCTTTTTTGGGTGTTACTTCTAGAAGGTCATATAGGGCTTCATAGAACTGTTCAACTTCAGCTTCTTCAGCATTACTGGTTGGGGCATTGACTCGGATTACTGTGATATTGAACGGCTTGCCTTGGAAACAAACAGAGATCATTGTGTCATTTTTGAGACTGCACCCAAGTACTGCATTTTGGACTCTTTTGTTGACTATGATGGCTACTCCATTTCTTCTAAGGGATTCTTGCCCACAGTAGTAGATATAATTGGTCATCTGATTAATATGCTGTATCCCTTTTTGACAAACTAAGAGGGAAAAAAGAAAAAAGCATGCCCAGTAGACAAAACAGAGACATAGAGTTTTATATATCGTCCAATTAGGAGGATAATTAGTGCTGGATATTCCCTGGTGGCTCAGACAGGAAAGAATCCGTCTGCAATGTTGGGGGCCTGGGTTCAATCCCTGGGTTGGCAAGATCCCCTGGAGGAGGCCATGGCAACCCACTCCAGTATTCGTGCATGGAGAATCCCATGGACAGAGGAGCCTGGCGGGTTACAGACCAAGTGGTCGCGAAGAGTCGGACACGACTGAGCGACGAAGTGCAGCACCGCACATGTTCATGTATGTCTGAGTCCCTCTGCTGCCCGTCCGAGACCACCACACTGTGGTTAGCTGGCTATACTCCGTGTAAAATAAAAATTTTTTTTAAAAAAGATAATAAAAATTCACACTACCTAAAATTAAGACTGAATTTCACAATCAGAAGAGGCGGGAGATTCTTTTTTTAATTTATCTTGAAAAACAAAAGCAAAAATAACAGGAAACCCTTTTTCTTCTAATACTTAACAACATTTATATTGACAGCAACCTGTGTAATTCATAGAACCAGAAAATTAAATGTTCACTATTTCTAAGATAATTTTTCTAATTCAATTTCATAAACACATGAAGCAATATCTTTCACCTTTTGAGAGACTTCTGTCAAACTAATATAAAAAGAATCATATTTATAAACATATTAAAGAGCCTCTAGAAGTTTTGCCAAGTACTTTTCTTCATCCTTTGATATTCCAATGACATTTAAATTCAATGCCTGGAGTTCCCTCTAAAACACCTATCAAATCCTCATGCTTTCAAACTTTTCTTATTCAATTGTCAACAGAAATAATAGATGGTTTTGTTCATGATGTGGACAGTTTTCCAACGCTTTTACCAACCTCATGAAATCTTGGCTGATACGCAAAATTTGCAGTTTCACTTTGTGACAGACATCAGATAATCCAAGTGAGATCAAGTCTCAACAGTCAAGGATATGTTCTCATACTTGGGTTTGCTTCCTTGTGACCCAAGGGACTAAGATAATGGATGATCAGTTAATAAGCTCTATGATTCTTAATAAAGATTTAAATATAACCTTAGGATTACAAATTTTACTGTTTTTTGCTTTCAAGGATGTAAAAGTAAATTGAGAGGGAGTAAATTAAGTGTCAATGAATACTGAGAAGAAAGTGCTAGATAATGCACAATTAAATCTCTCATCGTGCTTCACAAAGCAATTCATCCATTATTGGAAAGTCAAGGGTTTCCTTGGCTGCTCAGTGGCAAAGAAACTGCCTGCTAATAACAGGAGACATGGGTTCGGCCCTTGGTCTGGGAAGATCCCCATGCCATGCAGCGACTAAGCCCAAGCACCACAGCTATTGAACCTCTGCTCTAAGCTAGTGAACCAGAACTACTGAGCCCATGGGCCACAACTACCAAAGCCCGCACACCCTAGAGCTCACGCACCACAAGAGCAGCCGCTGCAACAAGCAGCCCATGCCCTGCAACTGGAGAGGAGCCCCTGCGCACCCCTGCTCGCCACAACCAGAGAAAAGTCTGCGCAGTAACAAAGACCCAGCAAGGCCAAAAGTAAATAAATACATATTTTTTAAACTTTGCTGGGAAAAAAAAGAAGTTAAAGTCAGAGGCTTCTTTGTTATCTTGAGTCAAAAACTGCCTATACATAATTTCTTTCCATTAGGTCTAACTACAAACATGCAACCATACATTTGTTCCTGACTCTTTCTAACATTTGAAAATAGCATTTTCTCTCATTAATCACTTTTTCCTCAAGAAGTGTCAACTGTTCCTTATTTGGGGGTGATTTTCAGAATTCTCTGGCCCTGCCTGTTACTTCTGGATCCTCTCTAGTTGATTAATAAATGTCCCTCTTCAATTTTGGTGCCTAACATGGAACGTAATGTTCCTAGAGGGAGCTGAAAACAAGGGATTCTGATGGATGACACCAGGGACACTCTACTTTTGTGGAAATTGTACTTGGATTCTTAGAGGGCACTTTGCAAGCCTGGTTTGTGTTACAGTTGTAATTCCTTCAACCAATACCTACTCAGAACCTACCATAAGCCAGACACTTACTTTGAGCACTGCAGTGAACAAAATAAAATCCACAACCATGTGGAATTAGGTTGATGGATTCAACTAGTAGTGGAAGTCCCCAGATCTTTCCAATCACCTGTATACTAGAAAATGTCACAAAGTTGTATTTCACTGAATTTTATACAGAAATAGTATAGTTTGTTTACACCCAATTAATTGATCCTTATAGGTTTTCAACTAATTTAGTGGCAAAGGGAAGGACAACTTAATTTTAGTCCAAACTGATATGCTTGGTGTGATCCAAATATTTAGCAGTTTCTTTAGGTAAATCCTCAGTCTCTTTGGATAAAGTTCTCCATCTTTGAGAATTCTGAATTTCCCTCTAAAATGGTTATTTTTAATATGATTTTCCCTCTGAAAATATGAGATATTATAAGAGCAATACTAATTCAAAATACTAATATTTAACACCCAATATCAATTAGAAGAGTCTTTGGCCATAAACAACAAGTATGATTAGACCCGTGTATATCAGGTGAATATCAGTTAGAGGTAGGAAGAGAGCTTATATGACCTCATAAGAGGAGAGGGGATCCTCAGATGAACTCATTATCCTCTAGAGACCCCCCATCTCCATCTCCACAGCAGAGTGACTGCTCTAAATTGGTCTTGTCTGGGTGTATCAGGTTTCTGGCTTCTACCACTGGAGCACATGATCTTTCAATCTTTGACCTGAGGCAACCCAGCCTTGGGCTTCCCAGAGGGTAAAGCGTCTGCCTGCAACCTGGGAGACCCAGGTTCAATCCCTTGGTCAGGAAGATCCCCTGGAGAAGGAAATGGCAATCCACTCCAGTATTCTTGCCTGGAAAGTCCCATGGATGGAGGAGCCTGGTAGGCTACAGTCCACGGGGTCGCAAAGAGTCGGATACGACTGAGCGACTTCAATTTTACTTTCACTTTCAACCCAGCCCTGGGGCCTACGGGCTCTACCGTAGGGTTAATGGCAACTCCAAGAGGACTTACACCAAGGGGAGTCTTCCAGGTGCTGCTGCCAGCGCCCCCCATCCAAGGGGCGAGCCTCTGCTGACCCAGGCCTCCACAGGAGACCCTCCAACATGAGTGGGCAGGTCTGGTTCTTCTGTGAGGTCACTGTTTCTTTCCTCTGGGTCTTGGTGCATGCGAGATTTTGTTTGTGCTCTCCAAGAGTGGAGTCTCTGTTTCCACCAGTCCTGTAATTAAATCCTGCTGGCCTTCAAGGTCAGATTCCCTGGGGATTCCCAGTCCCTTTGCCAGATCCCTAGTCCGCGAAGCTTAACATGGGGTTTAGAACTGTCACAACAGTGGGAGAAATTCTTTGGTATTATTATTCTCCAGTTTGTGGGTCACCCACCCAGCGGATATGGGGATTTGGTTTTATTGTGATTGCGCCCCTCCTATCAACACTGTGTCTTGTTGCAGCTTTTTCTTTGTCTTTGTATGTGAGGTCTCTTTTTTCTGTGGGTTCCAGCATCCTCCTGTCTATGTTTGAGATTTTGAGATTCTGGAAGACACGAGCACACATCCTTCTACTCTGCCATCCTCCATTTGCCTCCAATCTTGACGTCTTTAAACACCACAACCTCTGGCCATGTTCATCCAATGTATGCTCTGAAATTCTGTGTCCTCTCTCCAAGCACACTGCCACCCTCTCGCACTTCAAACAGAGACCACGAAGAACCAGCAGCTTTCTATAGCCACCTTCTTGCCATCTTTTTGGGGCCAGAATGGACATGGACCTAAGTCCATGGGAGCTGGGGCTCTCCAAGGGGTCTATGCTCTCCCTGAGGCTGGGCCACTGGTCTCAGGTCCTCAGACCTCTTCAGGCAGACCTCCTTTCCAAGCCTCCTCCCCGCTCCATGGTTCCACTAACATTCAACCCTGAAAGAAGTACGTGAATAGGGATGAGAAGGCGGCACCTAACCCCCTAGTCCACCTATACCTCCTCTCCAAATCCCTCTAGACTTCCAGCCTTCCTGACTAAAAGGGTCCAGTTGGGGACTTCTTTCTTCCTCTTTAACTTTATCTCCCTAAGTCAGCAAGCTTGTTGACTCCCCTCCTTAGGTGGGAGAGTTGTCATCTTTGCCTTGTGGAAGAAATTTTGGATCCTGAACCCTTTGAATATGGTCCTTCATAGACTAAAGAAGGAGATACAGTGATTTGGGGGGGGGGGGGAATCTTCATTTTCTTAAAGCCTGATTTTCATAACCATTGTTTTTCTAAAAGTCAGGATTGAGATTTAAACCTGATCAAAGGCTAATATGTCCTAGGGTATTCTCACACTTTCTTTCCTTGGGTTGACAGACGTCAAGACTTGGCCCTGAAGGCTACAAAGTACACCATTTAAGAATAAAAATTAAAAGCACTGATTTAATATTTGGAAACAAACATGTAATTCTGACCTAAAGAAAGGACTTTACTTTTTCCCACAGAAACTATTTCAGTCCCATCTTGTAGCTATAAAAATAAATAAATGTAAACTCTGCAGAATATTGAGAAAACAAAGCAAATTTTCTTGAAGAAGTGTACAAAATTGAGAAAGTCATCTGGATTATTGTGCTAAGAAAATCAATTATTGACCAAGTTATCTGAGCAGCAGAGGATAAAACTAAGCAATTATTATTTGCACTCACAAAATAAATAGCAGCTTAATTAAAATGCCCATCAAAGTCATTCTAATATACAGGAAATTATGTGACCAATGCTAATAAAACACATTTGTGAAATTTCCACATAGTCCAGACCACTGCTTCAAACCACCATCTTTCTAGGCCTCAGGAGGCCAAATTACATAGACACCATATTTCACCCTGTCTATTCAGACCTGTTGGAAATGCCTTTAACCTCAGCTCTTAAAAATAAAAAGTCTCCATCTCATAAGAAGAGTTTTTCATTAGTGTTTCACAACATGCTCAGGATGGTGTCCTCTGTTCCTGGAGCAAAATGAAGAACCTTCTAACAAGGTGATGACATCGTGGCAAGTGACTTGGAAGATGCTCTTGTACTCTCTGGGGACCTAGGGCGAGGCAGCAGGCACAGAAGCCCAGCTGCTTGTTTTCTAAATGTCTGTGTGCAACACAGCCTGACCACTTGGAGTACCTTCTCTGAAGCACAAATAGCTCCTCGGTCCCTGAAGGCATTAAAACATGAATTTGAAGCTACTAAGCCAGCGAAAAGCAACCATAGAGAGGAAATCAGAAGCTGAGACTTCTAAAATACACCTACAGAAGCCAAAATTTCTGTGAAAATAGAACCCCTTGGGTCTCCCTGACTTTTCTAGGCAGATAAATTAGATGTCCTCGCCATCAGCTCACAGAAACTGTTGATAAGGTGGATTGACATGCTTTTCTTCTTAGCTGCTGTCCTTAAGACTACCATGTAGTATCTTACTGGTTATGTGTCATCTTGTTTTGTTTGCACCATTTTCCCTGGTGGCTCGGATGATAAAGACTCCACCTGCAATGCAGCAGACCCAGGTTCGATCCCTGGATCAGGAAGATTCCCCTGGAGAAGGGAATGGCTACCCACTCCAGTATTCTTGTCTGGAGAATCCCATGGACAGAGGAGCCTGATAGGCTATATGGCCCATGGGCTTACAAAGTGTTTTGTTTGCGATTGTGTCATATATGTCAGTGTTAATGTTTCGTATAAAGATTCTTTTGGATACAGGTAACGCCAACAACTGCAACTGACAGATAATAAAAAAGATGGACTGGTTTACAGAATGGACAATTCCAGTTGCAGCACAGGTTTCAGGAGAGCTCTGATCCAGGGATTCATAAACTCAACAAGGCACTTTCTGGTACTGTTGGTAGTGTAATTATAATCAGCATTATTATTTCTTATTGAAAGATTAGGAAAACTAAGAATTCAAGGACTGTGAGTGAATTATACAAGGCCAAATGACAAGTAAGTGACGCATCCAAGATTCAAACCTGTATCTTGAGGTTTGAAACTCCAAACCAACGTTGCTATGGGAGCAAAGGCTTTTTATACTGCTGTGTTTAGGCTGATCAAAGGCATTGTATTATGGTTATCAAGTAACCTATTGGAAAAAAACCTTCTTAATTTATCCTTTCATTCAAATAAGTATTTATTAGGAACTAACTATGGACCAGACTGGAGAAGGGAACGGCACCCCACTCCAGTATTCTTGCCTGGAGAATTCCATGGACAGAGGAGCCTGGCGGGCTACAGTCCATGGGGTCGCATTGAGTCACCTATGACTGAGCAAGTAACACACACACACATGTGCACACACACACAGGCCAGGAACCATATTAGTCGTCTTCTGCTGCTAACAAATAGTCCAAAAATGCATTACCTTAAAGCAATAAAAATCACGTATTATCTCTCATGGTTTCTGCGGGTGAGGAATTCAAACAAGACACTACAGGGAAGGGAAAGGTTGTCTCCACGACATGATATTTGAGGCCTCTGCTGAGAGACTCAAAGGCTAAATGTTAAAACATTCCCTTTTAAAATGGTTCGGTCACTTGGCTAACAAGTTGGTGCTGGCAACTTGGTTTCTGGGCTGCTTGGACATCCTCAGGACATGGCAGCCGGCTTTCCCCAGAATTAAAAATCCATGAGAAAAAGCTGGAAGCTGCAATGCCTTTTATTACCTGACTTAGGAACTCACATACCACTACTTCCACCATATTCGATTGGCTACAGTGAGCTTCCCTGATTCAATGTGAAATGAGGGTAAAGGAAGACACAGGGTACTTATCTGGTAAGCTAGTGGTCAGAATTCCAGCTATCACTGAGGTGGCCCAGGTTCAATCCCTGGTCAGGGAAGATCTCACAAGCTGCATGGTGTACCAAAAAAATGTTAAAAGAAAGAAAAAGAAAGACATGAATATCAGAAAAAGAGAGTCGTTGTGGTTCACCTTAGCTACTGCTGGTGCTCTTCTTGAGCACTTGTAAATACATGAAGAAAATCCCTACCTTTATGGAGCTTCTATATGAGTGAAGGGATCATGGAGTGACCAGAGGATTTGAAAAACAGGCAGAAGTAAACACAGTTGGTCAGGTGGTGATACAGGCCACATGATTGTGTGCTCAGTCGCTCAGCCATGTCTGACTCCTTGCAACCCCATGGCCTGTAGCCCGCCAGGCTCCTCTGTCCATGGGATTTCCCAGACAAGAAACTGGAGTGGGTTGCCCCTTCCTTCTCCAGGGGATCTTTCTGACCCAGGGATCAAACCTGCATTTCTCACATTGGCAGGCGGATTCTTTACCACTGAGTCACCTGGGAAGCCCATAATAGAAATTAATAGATGAGGTAAAGTCTATGATCCCAAGCAGCCCTGTGAAGTCACCCACATACAGACCAGAAAAAAGTTATGTTCCTCAGAACGAGTAAGTGAAAAAAAGGCATCCTCCACTTCCACGCTGGTCCTGAGAAGGTGTTAGGGCCCTGGAAAGCATTGCGGTTTCAAAGACACAATCAGAGAAGCCCTCACTTCCCCTGAGCAAAAACTTGAAGGAAGTATGAGAGCAAAGCATGTTGATATCTAGGGGAAGAGCCTCCTAGGTCATGGGAGCAGGAGATGCTAATGCCCCGAGATAAGGAAAAGGAGGTGACCCGAAAAGGCCTTCCCCATTCAGATGCCTCTGTTGTTGCTCAATCGCTAAGTCATGTCTGACTCTCTGTGACCCCATGGAGTACAGCCAGGCTTCCTTGTCCTTCACTACCTCCCAGAGTTTGCTCAGATTCCTCTACCTATTTTCAGATTTCTTTTTTCAAATTTTCTATATACTTGACTTTTTACTATAGAGGGAATAATTAACCAGTCTATGAATCTATGTCTGTAGCTTCTCCTCCTGACTTTTCACTTTGGAAAGTGGGTTTGGATGAGTGTTAGCATGTTATCAAAGTACAGACAAGTGAAACCCAAGTATAGGTCATTCAACTCATGATATATATTCTACTCTAAATGTTTGTTTTTAAACTGGTTGGAAGTCATAAAATATTTCCCTATTGGAATAAAGTATAATAGTAGGGAGATCGCATTCCTCAAAAGCCCAAATGTAACTGAACTAAAGAACTATTAATAGAAGCTCAATAAAACTTAACAGTGGAACTGATGGTTATCTATTTATTTCATTTCTTATACTTCTTGAACCCAAGTCCGATTCCAAGTTAAGCCTAGAATAGCATTTTTGTATTTCTGAGTGTCTGGCCTGATAGCAAATTCTCAAAAATGGCTTATCATTGATGATATTGTAGTTTTATATTTTCCATAAGTAAGCAGAAAAGTACCCATTTTATTTGTGGATATTCAATACTGAAGGTAGCGCTGGTGGTAAAGAATCTGCCTGCCAGTGCAAGAGACACAGGAGACACAGGTCCAATCCCTGGGTTGGGACGATCCCCTAAAGGAGGAAATGGCAACCTACTCCAGGATTCGAGCCTAGAGAATCCCATGGACAGAGGAGCCTGGCAGGCTACAGTCCACGGGGTCACAAAGAGTGGGACACGACTGAGTGATTAAGCAAACAAGCATTCAGTACTGAAGTGGAGCAAACACAAAAGCTTTTCAAACCAGACTGGGGTTTCAAGTCTCTATTCTCCAAGGTCCCTGTACCGGCCCTGATGTTGGAACACGGCAGTGAGTTTACAACAGAGACCTAGCAAACTAGTGCCATTACGGCTCTCCTTTTATCATGATGCAGATCAAGTCTGTGTACTAAGCATATTATTTCATAAGGACAATTCCCATGGTGGTAAAACTCAAAGCAAACATATAAACGTGCTCTGTACACTGGAAAGCATTCCAGAAGCATCATAGGATTACTATTGCCACTGTTGTTCATGTCAGTGTGAGCTAACAGAACATCACAACTCTCCTGAGAAAGCAAAGTCTCCTGAGTAACTCCTGGTGTGTTACTGCGACAGAGTACTGACCTGGGGAACCTAGCTGTGTTCCTAGCTCTGGGGATCATTTGCTATGCGTTTTGGATAATTCAAAACGCCTCTCAATGACTCGGTTTCCTCCAAATCAAAATGAGATCTACCAGACCCACTCCTCAGCCTTTAGTTTTTCTTTCTTTCTCTCTCATTGAATATGGTGTCTTCTGGATATTGGCAAAGCTTGACTGTGTTTCACAAGGGCAGAAGTCCTTGCCACATTTTCTGAATGGGGTCCCCATTGCCCTTGCCCACAGAGGGTCAGTTTCCATCTTCAACCAGTTGGGGGCGCTAGAAGAACGCATAAAATCCTTTCAGGTCTAAAGTTCTGCACATCTATACTCTTGGTGGAATTACAAACTGGAAGCACGTGTTTAGCATAAAATCTGTTTTTAAAAATCCCACAAATGGCTGAAGTGACTTCTCTGTAAACAATAGGGGCCCAAATCCTTCTCAAGCACACCCTTTCTTAGGACTCTATTTGTGGCTGGGCATCCCTCTGACTAACCTATACAGTGTATTAAAAAGCGGAGACACTACTTAGCCAACAAAAGTCCGTATACTCAAAGCTATGATTTTTCCAGTAGTCATGTATGGATGTGAGAGTTGGACCATAAAGAAGGCTGAGCGTCGAAGAATTGATGCTTTTGAACTGTGGTGTTGGAGAAGACTCTTGAGAATCCCTTGGACAGCAAGGAGATCCAACCAGTCCATCCTAAAGGAGATGAGTCCTGGGTGTTCATTGGAAGGACTGATGTTGAAGCTCCAATACTTTGGCCACCTGATGAAGAATGACTCATTGGAAAAGACCCTGATGCTGGGAAAGGTTGAGGGCAGGAGGAGAAGGGGACGACAGAGAATGAGATGGTTGGATGGCATCACCAACTCGATGGACATGAGTTTGAGCAAGCTCTGGGTGCTGGTGATGGACAGGGAGGCCTGGAGTGCTGCAGTCCATGGGGTTGCAAAGAGTCGGACACGACTGACCGACTGAACTGAACTGATCCCTCTCTTCTGAATGCTGGGGCCATTCCTTAGCCACTACTGCACACTGGGAATTGATAACCAGTGAAGAAACCAGCTGTCTTTCATGTGAGAGTATTTAGACTGAATTTATAGTGCATCACTCGGAGCGCTTCTAGAGCTTCTTGGCTGCTCGCTCCCTGTTACACTGTTCTCTTCTGCTTGCTCTCTTAGCGGGTGGTGGATGACCGAACGACCGTACTGACGCAAGCAATAACCTAGCTCTGGTCCACCTGAATTTTGACAGACTATACATTTAATGTCATCGGTAACTGTGAAATAAAAGGTTTCTTGAGATGAAACATCCCTGAGACACAGGGTGCCAATAACTCTGTGCTCCGGGTCTCCTAGCAACTGGCCTGCATTTACAAGCCCTTCCAACATGGTTCAGATGCCAACCCCAGCTTGTATTTCCATCCTTCTTCCTGTTACACACTTCATAAAATCTACTCGAGGGAACCCTTCACCACAATTTTGTTTCATCAGAATATTAACCTCACGATTGTACTCCAAGTAGCATTTGCATCCTCTTTTTACTTCTGACAAATTTACAAAGCAGGAGGTATAATTATGGAAGAAAACTGCCCGTCCCTTTCAGGTGATAAAGACTGTTCTAAGCTGTCTTTTCTAATGTTCTGGAATGTCCTTTGAGACCTATAGCTCTTGGAAAGCCAGTAAGCTGTTTACCAATTGCAAAGATTCTTCAACTTTACTTGATGTTTGTGGGGACACTAAGCTGTGAATGCCCACAAAATGCCTGAAAGCTGTTTGTGCCGGAGCGCTACTGAGCATAACACATAATCTCTGGCTTCCTACAGAGAAAATTATGCATGATGAGTCATGCAAACAAAGCTTCAGTTACACCATAACCATAGGAAAAATAATCTACCTAAAGAAAAATGGCACTCGTGCTTTTTAAAAAACTTATTTACTTGTCAAGTTGAATCACAGAATTTTGAACTAGAAAATGGTTTTGACTTAAGTGCAAGTACTGAGACTGGAGAGCTTGTGTGACTTGCCCAAGATGCCATAGTTAATCAGTGGCAAACTGGAGCTTCAGACTTAGTGCCAAGCTTCATCCTTTAGTTTTTAAACTACATGATACTCCCTCCCCACTTATCTCGTTATATACCTCCTTTCAGTGTGAGGAAAAAACAAGGCAGCCACTTTAGTGCACACGAGAAAGTTATCCTATCTCTTTAAGGTGGACATATTTATGAAAACTTTACAAACTTGTAAAACAAGCAGTGTTCAATTATTATTTTATATATGTGCTATTCTGTTGTGGTCACTATGTTCTCTGGGGATTCAAAAGCTGACACAGAGTTTATCCTTTGGCAAATATTTTAAGAACGCTCTTTGAGAAAGGAATCCACAAATACAGCTTCAAAGAGCAAAGCACATGTAAAAGCTGCAAGCGTTTTTCTAGAGAGAAAATTAAAGCCATGCTGCTAGTTATCTTTTATGAGCTGTCTTTAACACACCAGGCCACATGATGGCAGTGTTTCTCAGTAAATGGTCTTGGAAAAACAACTGCAGTCTCCCAGGGGGAAAAAAATCTGAGTCAATGCAGATAAAATGTGATCTAGATTAAATCACAACTATAGATTAAAAATTGGGGTGGGGGAGTTATCCACTTAAACCGTATCTTTTATGATCATATTTTCCTACAATGAATTTCTCTGTTCAGAATTTGCCATGGGTCTAGGATGTTATAGAATAAATTTCAAAATGCGAGTAGCTAACAAATAAATATAAATATCTAGTCAGGAGGAGAAAGGGATGACAGAGGATGACACAGTTGGATGGCATCGCCGACCCGATGAACATGAGTTTGAGCAAGCTCCGGGAGTTGGTGATAGACAGGGATGCCTGGTGTGCTGCAGTCTACGGGGTCTCAAAGAGTCAGACATGACTGAGCTACTGAACTGAACTGAAACGTTGTTTGGAAGGGAAGGGCAGTTGTCCGTTTACTGTTTGTTTTCATTGTAGTGATATTAAGAAGAGCACTTGGAATAATAAACTAAATATGCTTTATACCTTGTGTCATTAGATTCTTTGTAAATCATTATTGTCATACAAGTCTGTCTTAGGGTGTGGGAAAGCAAAGCAAGCTTCATTCTCATGCTCACAATTTTCCTCTTAGGCAGAAAATATTCCATATAAGACGAGAGCGAGATTTCCTGAGTCTCTTCTAAAAAGGCGTGAAGCCACAGATGGAGGTTAAAGCAGCAGCTACTGTCAGTCAAGGCCCCAGGCAAGACTGTGAAATCAAAGATTTGTTCCCGTTTCCCAGCCCCGGCCCTTTCTCATGTCTCTTAGGCTGCCCCTTGATAGTGCCAGGGGGAAAAAGAGCAAGGCTTGTTCTCTAGATCTTTCTTCTATTTCTTGATCCTTCTAGGTGGATTTTGTATTTTAAACACAGGCTGTGAAGTTTCTATAAATCTTATAAGAACAAACGTCAGCCACCTACAAAGGAATATTTTGGGACAGGCATGCAACGTACACCTAACTCATTCAGCTAACAGACTTAGCCGGAAGCTGTCAGACGACTCTCCAGGCTTGCCTGGCAGTTCTGCCACCACATAGCACAATTCAACAGCTATCCGCAGAGTTATTATTTATGTGCCTGACACTCTGGCGGGCGTGGCCACAAGATGAGTAGGAGGACAATGATGACAATGAATGCGCGGTAACCGGTAAAGAGCCAGGGTCTCTGCACTTAGCTGCTCAGTTGTGTCTGACTCTTTGGGACCTCATGGACTGTAGCCTGCCAACTTCCTCTTTTCCATGGGGATTCTCCAGGCAAGAAAACTGGAGTGGGTTGCCATGCCCTCCTCCTGGGGATCTTCCCAACCCAGGGATCGAATCCAGGTCTCCTGCATTGCTGGCAGATTCTTTACACCCTCTGAGCCACAAGTAGGAGGGAAGCCACAAGTAGGAGGATGAAGGCCCCAATCTCAAGAATTTATAACTTAATCAGAGAAATGAGAAATACAGATTACGCAACAGGTCAGAATAGATTATACTGTGAGAGTATTAGAGAAGGAAGACTTCTACCTTCTGGCTGAAGGCTCAAGAAAGATCTCATAGAGGATATTTGACATAGAATTCTGATAGAAACCAAAACACACCAGGTGTTTGGTTAGACTGTGACACCACCTAGAATGCACTCTTCCCAAAATCTCCAACTCACCAGAGATTACTAATATGTCAGTCTTCCCAGACCTAAGGTTTGTCAACCATCCCTCACAGCAGGGAGTAAGGGCATGGGGAGAGAATGGCTAATCCAATTTAACTAAAATAAAAAGAAGGGAGAAGTAGAAGATAACTTGGAAACCTGACTTGGGTCTATAACTAAAGGAGGCCTTGAATGCAAATGGTTCATGTTAAGCCCCACCAGTAATGGGAATCACTGAAGAATGCCAATACTCTGGATTATAATTTTATATCCGAATTCTATATCCAGCTGGGCTTAGGGAAGGGCTGTGTAAAAGAAGATAGTCATTCATTATAATGATATATTCTATCAGCAATTTGAATTATGGTAATGTTTCTCAAATTTTAAGGAACTTCAGAATCATCTGAAAAGCTTGTTATATTTCAGACTACTGGGACCCAATTCTCAAAATTCTCACTGAGTGAGACTTGAGAATTTGTTCAACGCCAATGCTCCTGGTCTGGGGACCACATTAAAAGAACAATTAATTTATGGGCTGTCTAGAGTATCTGCCAGTTTAGAGAAAGCTACTTCATTCTAAGGATCATACCACAAATACCTCCTAAGATCATACCACAAATACCTTCTAAGTTCTTCCCTGATTATGGTTTCTATATTTCAATGATTGGGAACATCAGGTAATTTCATTTTTTTCCTGTTCTGGGTTTAAAAACATTTTGCTGTTGAAAACATGGTGTGCATATGATATAAAAATGAGTTTTTAAAAGCTGTTTAATCTCCATCACAGACCTCATTGATTTGAAATTGTATGTTAAGCAATCATAACCAGATCTAGGGGGCTAGAATAACATAGGTCATTGAAAGGTAATATCCAAAGCAAAGACCCAAGAAAAAAAATTTAAATGTTAATGAATGAGATGACTGATTATCCCATTTGATAAATTTTATTTCTTCAAACATACAAGTGCTAGAGTCTATCTATAGCCTAATTCTATATTTTGGTAAAAAAAAAAAATAGAGATAAGTACAAATGGCCAAGATGTCTTGAGTGTATGTGTGTACTGCTGGGGTAATCATTCGATTGAATAGCCAAGAAAAGCTAATGGGCTAAAAGTTTAGGACTTGTACGTTCTTGGGAGCTGACGTGAGATCAGGAGACTGTATCAACCTGATCACGCGATGTGCAGTCAAGATCCTGTCAGTTCTGGGTGTGCATCTGCTTTTAGCAAACACCACACACAAAAATCCAGCCTTACAGAAAAGGTCAGGATTCACTGAATGTTAAAGCTGGAAGAAGTCTTTGAGATAATTGATGGCTTTATTTTACAGTTGCTGTAGGTGGAGTCCAAAGAGGAAATGTGCCCAACCCCACCCAGTTTCTTCTTTCCATTCCCCATCCCGTCTAACTCGACAGGAAACACCCTTCCCTTCCCTGATTTCCCACACCATTCACAGGCAGAGACCACAGGGCAGCACTTGCTTACACTAGCCCTTGAGTCTCTCATTCATTGTTCCCCATCTGCTGGCTCTGTCTCTCCAACAAAGGTCGCAAATGCCTCAAAAACAGGAGCCGCTTCTTCATCCCTTTCCTGAATTCCCTAGGGATACATTAAGGGGCTGATTATTCCATTTACTAAAAAAAGAAAGAAAGAAACCTCCAACTTACAAAAGGGTTCACAATAAGATCTGTATTCTATAGGCTCTTTCAGGTTGCAAGAGCAGTGGAGACCCATCGTGCTTGCCTCATTAATGGGGGTTTATTGTGAGGACAAACAGGATGCAGACTCAGCAGCTGCACACACAGCCGGCCCCACCGGGAGCTCCTCACTGCCTGTCATTGTCTTAGATGAGCCGGTAGCTCCTACAGGCCCTAGCAGCTGCTCTCCTGACTGCCCACCCTCTCTGCACCTCGGGTCCTTCACCTTTAAAATGGAGATCATCATAATACCTACTTCATTGGCTTGCTGTGAGGATTAACTAAGTTGATATGTATACAGCTCTTACAAGGGTATCTGGGGCATAGTAACTGCTAGGTCGTGTTGCCCATCATTATGAATTCACCACCAACCCCCCCCACCCCCGCCCCACTAACCTCCTCCCCACCCCACCCACCGTATCTCCTTGAATATGAGGGTTCTGGCTCCTCTGAACGATACAGGCATGAAATTCCCTTTTTGTCTGCTCTGAGAAGTTGACTTTTTTTCCCCTCATGGTTTCTGCTCACTGGTATCATTACTGCCCTGGCAGGGCAAATCAGCTGGCTAGCCTTCACTTCAGAAAAGGCCTCGAGAGCCACTGATTCCATGGAAACTCACCACTGGTGAGCAATCATTTATTCTAGTGCCAGACTGCTGGAAGATCATGGAGAGAGGAAACAGAGGACTTATCAGATTGGCTTCCCTATACTGAGGCAGTCAGATTTTTCTCTGTAAGTTTTGGCAAATCTTGACTTAACTATAGCATGGCTAAATTCCGCAAACACTGTGAGGTGGGAAATGAGAAATGTCTATGAGGACCTGAGCTGGAATTTTTATACTTGGACCTGTTTGACTCTGCAGGAGAACTGCTTGGAGCCAGCTGCAAATGTAGCTGAGGTTAACCGTGTCTTATCATTCTGCAAAGAGACTCTCTTGTAGTTGGCCCTGCTGTTGAATTTGGAGCCTCTCCTGAGTCTTTTTGCTCAAGGCTATGCACGTGGACCTTGGCAGAACATCCTTAAAGCCCCTATGAGTGAGGGCTGACTGCTTTCCCCTGTGAAGACAAGTATTACACTGCAGTAAAATGCAAATCCACTAACAGGCCACTGCAGATTTATGATGCTGAAGTTCCAGGGAAATCTTGTCTCTCTGGGTAAATCAGAGCTACAAGCTTCTCCAGATGGCTCAGGACTGCACACGGGAATGGCTACATAATTTGCAAGTGCAAAGTGAAAACATGGGCTCTCTTGTTTAAAAATTAGTAAAACTTTCAAGATGGCAACAATAGAGGATTAACCCAAGTGCTGGATCTTTCAGAGCCCAGGGCCCTGGGCAACCACCCAAGCCACATGCCCATGAAGGTAGATTGGATTCTGGGTGTCACTGAAGCATGACACTTTCCATCGTTGCTGAAACACATCATGTGGCCTATGGGGAGAGAATATGAGTGCAGATATCAACCTTGTTTTCCCAACTCCTGCAGCCCTGGGACAACCATCCCATCCTATGAGGGTAGCATCGAAATGGCAGACACTGTTGTTCTCCCACCTAGTTTTACTACTGATCCCATGACGCACCCCCACTACCACACACCAACTTGACACCACCCTCTGTTGTGAGTCTGAGGACACCTGCACCCCCAATTTGGTGCTTGTGGTTTCTGCTTTGCATTCAGTAGGAGATCGAGCTGCACAATGCTTAAAAGTGCACACTCAGCGCTAGCTGTTTAACCCTGGGCAAGTTATTTAATCTTTCTGTGCCTCGGTTTCTTCACGTATAAAAATGTGGGTAACAGGAGTAGCTATCAAAGCAAGCACAATATGTTAGCACACATAAAAATTGTAGAACTGTCCTGGGCACACCGTAAACGCTCTACAGGTATTAGCTGTTACTAACCTGCCACCTTTGTCCCAATTGCAGTTCTTCAATTGTTACCATCACTGTCCTCTGTCCTCCTGAAGTTCATGTTGAAGTGTTCCTCTACTGAGACAAGAGAGCACTGGGCCAAGACTTCAAATTCATCACAGGCCAAAAATTTAGACATTTGTTTGTATCTCCAAATGAGGTTAGATATATCCATTCATCAGTATCAGTTCAGTCGCTCAGTCGTGTCCGACTCTTTGTGACCCCATAAGCCACAGCACGCCAGGCCTCCCTGTCCATCACCAACTCCCGGAGTTTACCCAAACCCATGTCCATCGAGTTGGTAATGCCATCCAACCATCTCATCCTCTGTCGTCCCCTTCTCCTCCTGCCCTCAATCTTTCCCAGCATCAGGGTCTTTTCAAATGAGTCAGCTCTTCACATCATGTGGCTAAAGTATTGGAGTTTCAGCTTCAACATCAGTCCTTCCAAAGAACACCCAGGACTGATCTCCTTTAGGACGGACTGGTTGGATCTCCTTGCAGTCCAAGTAACTCTCAAGAGCCTTCTCCAACACCACAGTTCAAAAGCATCAATTCTTCAGCACTCAGCTTTCTTTATAGACCAACTTTCACATCCATACATGACCGTTTAGCCTTGACTAAACAGACCTTTGTTGACAAAGTAATGTCTCTGCTTTTTAATATACTGTCTACGTTGGTCATCCATTCATAGAGATACACTAATAGCACTGAAGGGCCTCTGTTCCTCTTGCAAAATTAATTGCTAACTGTAAATATTTCAAGTTCAGTACAACCCTACTTTGGCATTTCTTCATTTTTTTAAGTATACTGGAGACTGCAGAAATAGAGTGTCAAAGGTCCTTAGCAGTGTCAAAGGTCCTTGACACAGCCACTCCTCACCTTCCTCTTCTTTCCATTAGTTAGAAAGACATAAACTGGAATACACATTGTTTTGCAAATGAGGAAGCCCACAGAAAAGAGGGGCAAATAACAGGGGCGCTGGAGCAGCAATCCTGGGGGTGAAAACTGACTCAGACTCCAGCCCTGTGTTCTGTGAGGCCAGCCACGGACATTGAAGGGAGCACCTGTTTTTCTGTAGAATGGATTAAATGTACTTTCTCCCTAAGTCACAGGGCTGGTAGTGTTTGGGTAGGATAGATACCTTAGAATACACAGTAAACGTTGAACGTGGAAGTCCCTCAGTCATGTCCGACTCTTTGTGATCCCCATGGACTATACAGTTCATGGAATTCTCCAGGCCAGAACACTGGAGTGGGTAGCCTTCCTCTTCTCCAGGGGATCTTCCCAACCCAGGGATTGAACCCAGGTCTCCTGCATTGCAGGCAAATTCTTTACCAGTTGAGCCACAACAGAAGCACAGAATACACAGTAAGAACCTAGCCAGAGGGCAAAGGGAAAAAGGAGACATTTCAAAGAGGTCATCAAGAACTGAGCCACTCTGGTATCAAGGATGGCTGAAAATGGAAATATGGCATGAACTAGGAGGTGAATGTAATGCTCTGCAAGAAAAAAAGTAAAAGGTTGGGCTTTACTTTGTAAACAGGATACTGCATTATGAGTTACTGTGTGCATTTCTTTCTTTTGTTTGGGGACAGATTAGAAAGGAATTTTAAACAAAACCTAAGTATCTTTCCTAATTAGGGGGTGTGGGGAGAGAAGAAAACCCCACCTTTAGTTTCAATGAGTTAATGGATAGGGAAGTGCTTTGAGACAGGCTATCACATATGGCGGAAATGATCTGTCTTTCTTGTTATGGTCACTGCAGCGGCAAGGTCTGTCCACAAAGCAACAGGAAATGAGAAAGTAGCTTCGGCTGCAGCCTCTAGAAGACTTTACTGGCCTCCTGGAGGTGCAGGGGTAGACAGAATCTTGAGCAAATCTGTGTACTCTCTGCTTGATAGACAAAAAGAGAATTTGACTGCATAAGGTTTACAAGTGTAGCCCTTGCCACATGTGTTCATTTTTCTTTTTTTAAGTGTAGTGGAAAAAAAGCATTTTATTTGCTCAGATCTATGCATTTTAAGAGCTTTAAAGATAAGCAAAAAGAGTTTTTACTGAAGCATAAAGATCAAAGAGAGTTGATTTTCTTCCATAGCTATTTCTTCAGGTGTTTTTTACTCTGCAGTGTTATTTTCTTCTTCTTTTCAAAATGGTGCCCAGGATGAAAAAGCAATCTGTATTTAAATGTTTGCCTTATATATCCTTTGCTATTCAAGAAACTGTGTATGCCCATATATTTAATGATCAGGTTACAGGTATAACAAAACTAGAACAAAGCCTCAGAAATTGTATACCTGTAATGTGGGGGAATGTGTTTAACATTTTTTAAAAATTTAAAAAATAAAAACTTTTTTCCAAGAAGCTCGTGCACTGTATTAGGATGGGCTACTCTGATTCAGAATCTGTTGCCATGGTGACAGACCTGGGTGCCTTGTGGGCTCTGTAAGGGAGGCTAGTGTGGTAATTATATAAGCTGAAGTGCTGCTGAATAACCCCAGGAAGGCAGGACTGCCATGGTGCAATTTCTAGGAAACCACTATTTTAAAATTCATACATCATAATGCCATATTCTTTTACATGGGAATCTACCATTTTGTATTTTTTGTATATAAATCTGATAAGACTGATGGACTAGATTCTGAACATCAGAAATATGCCAAATTAACTGTATTATGTACTAGCAAATTTATTTACAACAATTCTATTGTTTCTGACAGTGAACCACTAATTAAATGACTTACTGTTTATAATGTGCTACCTGTGACTTAGTCCATTTCTTTAATATGTAATATATAAAAAGATAAAAGAATAAGCAGGTAATTGATTAGAACAATAAATCAATGTTATTTTTAACCTAAATAGACAAGTTAAATCAGTTAAGTGTAAAATGCAATTAATACATATAATTTCAATGAAAAACATATGTAAGAAGAAGAATACATACAAATCTTCTCAATCTTTTTTCACATTTTACATTTCCCATTGTCACATGTGACCATAGGCCACTCTTCCAAAAGACAGATCATTACTTGACACATAGGAAATTGGTTTCTGATGATGATGTAAATTATTCCTTCATTCAGCAAGCAGTTACTTAATGAGAAAGATAGATACTTCACCTTAAACAGGTCTTTTCACCTCTTTGGGTCTTCAGTTTCCTCATCTGTAAAATAAAATTTGTACTGAGGGCCTTTCCAGATTAAAAAAAATTTTTTTTAATTCTGTATATCAATTGTCTATATATCGGTTGTCTGGTACTTTAATTTTGAAGTGAGAAAAGTACTATTTGTTCAGCACTAACCGTATCCTGACACTGTCTGACATTTTGTATATGTTACCTGTGACACTGTAAGGCAGGTTAAGTGTGAGTGCATGTTCAGTTGCTCAGCTGTGTCCCACTCTTTGGGACCCCGTGGACTGTAGCCCGCCAGGCTCCTCCGTCCATGGGATTCTCCAGGCAAGAGTACTGGAGTGGGTTGCCATTTCCTTCTCCAGGGGATCTTCCTGACCCAGAGATTGAACCCACGTCTCCTGTGTCTCCTGCATTGGCAGGATTCTTTACTACTGCACCACTTGGGAAGTCCAGGCACTGTATTCCCACTCAACAAATGAAGAAATAGGGTATACAACTTTAATCTGCCCAACTTAAATTTTATGTACTTTGTATTACACCACACACATTAGTGAAGAATCTTCAGCTAACTGTATGAATTGATGATTTTTTGTGATGATAAAAAAATGAAAAGTATGACTGTATGACATGTCAGAACTCCGAAAGCATTGATGTTTTTTTAATTATTAAAGAACTCTGAAATCAATGTGACAGAAGACTAAGTTGAACTGTCATGAAATACAGAATTTCAGATTTTTCTGAAGGTTAATGGGATATAGAAAGTGGACACTATTTAGTGCAAGAACAATGCTAAAAAAATGGGACTTAGACATTCTCTTACTGCTTATTAGTACCCATTTATGTCTGAGGTGATTAATCATGGATCTAAGTCTGATCAATTGAATTTTATAAAAATTAAATGCTGGTAAAAATAACCATTGTAATGAACACTTAAAATGATAGATATGACTTAGTACAGGCTTTTTTTCATTAACCTGAGTGTTTTTTCCACTACTCCTCAGAAAGCACTTTCTCTCTATACTTGAAGATAAGGGTGATAATGAAACAGCCATTCAGGTGTCCACATCTATTAGCAAAATCATTGTGTATTCCGCAAGTTCCCTCCATTATGTACATGGTCTTCTGTTCAGTAGTTTTACATACTTTTTACTGAATCAACACTGGCCCTTTCCTGTTCTATCCAAAGAAGAGCCCCACCCCCACCCCCAAATGCTTTATAACCCAATGAATGCAACTCTGGCTCTTTATCTTGGAGACTTTTTTGCCTCAAGTCTCAATGTTATACCCCATCTTGTTTTTTGTTGTGTGAAAGAGTGGTCTGATGACAGATTTCATTTCCCAGAATTTATTACCTATTGTGTATATTGCAGTTCAGTCACAATGACCCCATCTGCATTTAGGTTGAATGGGGGCCCCACCCTGACCCAATTTAATAAAAAAATAATGAGGCCACTCAAAGCTCATAGATGTGTCAGCACTATGAAAAGGGTCTATAATCAATGCAAATGTGATGTTTTCCTGCTTTGTGGAGCACAGAGGTTTGACACCCATCTCTTTTGCTGGATCAAATCAGCCTCCCTCTTTGCTTTGAGAATCTAATGAAAGGTATGGACTCTCTTCTTCCCTAAAAAAAAAAAAAAAAAAAGCATGTGGCTGGATAATTTATTGAAATGTTAATTGGTGGGTTGCTTCATGCTCTATTTTTTCCTCCCTCCTGTTTCAAGAATGTGGTCAAGCCTCTAGAGATGTGAATTGTGCCCTTGAGGTTGTACAGAGCACAACCTGCCAATCCATTCATGGGAGGCCTCCCGGAAAGTTCGGGAAGCTTTGTGTTGCCCAAGGATGGGGCTGGGAGAGTATCAGTAATGACCAAGCTCAAATTTCCTGCCATCCAGGGCAAAATAGGGACTTAAGGTCACGTTTATCTTGATTTAAAATTTACTGCATAATGTGATGTTTTGGGATATTTGCATACAGATATAGGTTCCCATCCTCTCTATAATTCTATGTACCCACACATAATTTTACACAGTATTTCTAAGAATTTGTGATTTCCATCCCCCAATTCATCCTATACCACTATCGAAGAATTTTAACATTTATTAAGAGGTTACTTGGAGAAGGAAATGGCAACCAACACCAGTGTTCTTGCCTGGAGAATCCCAGGGACGGGGGAACCTGGTGGGCACACAGGGGTCTATGGGGTCGCACAGAGTCGGACATGACTGAAGTGACTTAGCAGCAGCAAGTTACTATTGAATTTTAACAAAGAATAATTCATGTATTTTTCATGAAGAGGAGTAAGAAATAAGAGCTTAAATAATTTTCTCAAGGTCACACAAGCCATACCGATGGATGCAGGATTTGAATCCAGACACACACAGGGTAGCAGTAAGCTATGAAATGTGAAAGTATTAATCGCTCAGTCGTGTCCGACTCTGTGACCCCATGGACTATGAACCACCAGGCTCCTCTGCCCATGGAATTCTCCAGGTAAGAATACTGGAGTGGGTAGCCATTCCCTTCTCCAGGGTATCCTCCCTACCCAGGGGTTGAATCCAGGTCTCTTGCATTGTAGACAGGTTCTTTACTATCTAAGGCACCAGAGAAGCCCAGCAGAATACCGTTGCACGAAAGCCATTGCTCTAGGACGCTATCCTCCAGACTGAACGTTATTTCTTTTCTCTTCCTTAGTTTCCTAAAAACACCCTTCAGTAACCCATGCCCCTGAACCTGGTTATAACATAACCAATCCCCATAAAGAGATCGGGCATAATTTATACACTGACAGGTTAAAAGAGGCCCCTACTGTATACCATTTCCTATTTGACCCAGGTCCACACCATGCCAACCTCACGTTTTAGAAGAACTCTGTGACCTTGACTGGCTATTTCACCTCTCCAAATTTCAGATTTCTTATCAATAAAACAGGGATGATATCTATGACATGAGACAGTCATGTGAATTATATCAAAAGCAGGGCATATTAATTACTTTGCATAGGGCCTAGTATGTAAGAGTTCAATAAATGGAAGCACATTGTTATAATTAAATGCACATTCTAATTGTGAAGACTTGTGCTCAGTTGATACTTTTTTAAAAGCAGACAAGGCTGTGGATCAAGGAGGTCTTCTGTGACTCCTTCAGGCTTGTAATTCTTCCTTCGTATTACCACAGTATTTTGAATATATTTCATTGTTGCCTTTTGGATTCCATAACATTTATGTTTTCACATATCTGTTTTCCATAACTAGACAGATAGCAACATACTGATCTTTGACATCTCAGTATCTAGCACAGGATTAAGCACTTAGGCCAGGGACTCCAGGAGGCACTATTTGTATTGCATTCATTATAAATGATGCCCTTCCAGACCCCAGCTGTGCCTTGCTGTGACCTGGGTATGTCTATTGTAATAATGATCTGTATGTAGGAATACTAGGTATGAAACACTATTTGAAATGAATAGAAAAGGATGAAGTACCATAGTTTCAAACATTTCACGACCCAGCACTCTCCTCCAGCTTTGTTCATATATAATTGATACATACATGTTCCTCTTTTTTAAGTTTCTTCTCAGGTGCTGTTTAACTTTTTTTACTGTGATAGAAAACATATATACAGTGATATTTTAAAGGTACAACACAAGAACTAAAGATTTTGTTAGATACTCTTTAAAGGATTTAAGTTAGAATTTAATATTGGGAAAAATAACATCATTCACAACAAACACAGAACTTCTTACCTTTCCCTAGTTTGTATACAAGGAGATCATTTTAAGTCAAGATTGGTAACACAAAATGTCTTCAAAGCTGGTGCACAGAACTCCTGTACCAGTCATTTAAATGAGTTCTCAAAGAGTTGAAAAGAATCCTGATTTCACTCAATTTACTATTGATTTGTGTCATGGAGAGAAAGGTTGACTATTAACAAAATAGTCAAACTTGAGGTAAGGTTTCAAAGAAAGAAAATGAAAAGCATTTAAAATTTAAAATGTAAATCAAGCTCTTAGCTTTAGAATAGAATATAATTCAGGCCATACTAATTTCAAATTTATGATAATTTCATTAGCTGCATTGAAGCTTTCCTTGATCCAATCTGTAAAACAGTAGTTTGCTAATAATTGCAAAATATGGGAGATATTTAAGGCATTGTTTTCAAGCACTATTTGCATTTATTGTTTTCAAGCACCATTTGTTCACAAGCTGCTGATTATAATTTTAATTCATTTATTAATCTAGATCCAATACAATCTCTGGTAATGTTTCACTATTCATTACTAATGTTATTATAATTACTTAAAAATTAGATAAATGTGTTTATATTCCAATAATATAATTCAGAATTTTTTAAGGTAATTAAACTTCATTTTCTGGTATCAGTTATGTGTTAGCTTTCAATTTGCTAAAAAAGATTTAACAGGCAACCTCTAAATTCATACTCTCAACTGTATAGTGAAGGATTGAACTGCTATGAAGAAGTAAATAAATAAAATATTTTTATGAGTATGTTGAAACCTGTCAATGTTTTTTATTTTTAACTAAGCTACAAAATTTTTATCCATCTGTCTTCAACTCACATTGATCAGACAGAACAATTTCTATAAGCTCTTCAATTCAATAGGGCACCTTTCCACTTTAATTGAAATCCTTACATGCCCACAACTGATTCATAATTTACTTTTATTTCTCAAATTGTCCATGTTATTTTCTGTGGCAAAATTCTAAGTAATAGTAATTATTATAATAGATGACTAAGTTGAAGACAAATGTCAATGCAAATATCAATTTCAAAATGGTACTATTTTTTTTCTACTGCAATAGTTATACAGAACTCACTGATCCTCCAGTCTTCCTCTTAAACCTCTGACAAATCTTTTTAGAAGTTCCCCTGAGACCCTTTTTTCTCTTTTCTCTGGATTTCCCTTGGGATTCTCACCTTAGTTCTTTCTCTCGCCTCCACTTACTCACCTTTCATCTCAACTGTTTCCATGGAGTCAGCCATAGCAACGATTCCTCAATAAATAGTTGTCTGATTTCTTAAAAGCAGCGTAATCCAATTGTTCAGTTTGTCTTTGTGGTATCTCTCTCTCTCTCTCTCTCTCTACATATATCTATACATATATATATATAACAGAAAAAAATCCTGGTTTTAAACACTCAAATGCTTTATTAATTGATGCATATGTCTTTGTTGACATTAGTATTTCTTTGCATGTAATTTTATCATTCTCAATAAGCATGATTTGTTAAGAGAGTTTTAAATAATTTAAATTTCATATTTTATAAGCTCTTTACATAAAATATTCCTGTTTGGTGGCAGTAAGAATCTGCCAGCAGTGTGGGAGACCTGGGTTCAATCTCTGGGTCAGGAAGATCCCCTGGAGAAGGGAATGGCTACGCCTCCAGTATTCTTGCCTGAGGAATTCCATGGATAGAGGAGCCTTGAGGGCTGTAGCCCATGGGTATCAAAGAGTCGGACATGACTGAGTGACTTTTACTTACATAAAATAAATTCACAGAAGCAAATGTTCTTTATACTCTGGTTCTAGATGACAGACTGATTCCATGTGGAAGCTCTCCCTTCCACAGTGACTACTTAGAAATAACAGAAAAGATGTGTGATTTCAAATCCATTACCACAGAGGAAAACATGAATGGTACCTTTGAGCAAACCCTATAAAGATTTTTTAAATGGAATTAAATAGGAGGGGAAAAAATGGTACTGCTCTGGAGACTGATGGTTCCAGACCAACTGGTGTAAACACATTCTATTTTATTTCTCCCACTAATCACAGCAACAAAAACAACAAATCCTGGGTTAAAAAAAAAAAAGACACTTATAGAAGAGGGAGGAGAAAATAAAGTGGAAGGGCTAGGGACCTTGGAACTTGAGGAACAAGCTGGCAGTAAATACACTGAGGTTTTTCTTGCCTCATAAATACCTCAGCCTGAATGAGAACCCAGAAACATCAATAGTCACAGACAGAAAATAGCCCCAAGAAAAGTCTGCTTTCTCTAGACAGAGGACCAGGAAAACATGATCCACAAGACAGAAACTCTGCCTGTCCTTGGGGGTGAACATTAGGAAAAGGACCACTCCTCTCCCCTACCGCAACGGGCACTGCAGTGGCAGACCAAGGGGGCAGAGCTGTTTTCTACCCTTCTCACTGTGGTAACAAGGAGATGACCCTCACCACATGAGTCAGATGGGCTTCCCTGGTGGCTCAGATGGTAAAGAATCTGCCTGCAACTCAGAAGACCAAAGTTCAATCCCTAGGTCAGGAAGATCCCCTAGAGAAAGCAATGGCAACCCCACTGCAGTATTCTTGCCTGGAGAACTCCATGGGCAGAGAAGCCTGGTGGGCTACAGACCATGGGGTTGCAAAAGAGTTGGACATAACTGAGGAACAAACACTCCTACTTTCACACGAGTCAGAGGGTGAAAACTTGTCTTGCAAACTGTGTTATGCAACAAAGAGGTGGTACTCCACCATCTACCCAGACAGTTCAGGGAGACTGTGGGATGCACTACAGTCTTCTGGGTAACAGAAGCAGAGTAGATCAGAATAGCATGGCAGAGTCTTGATAAACTAAACTGATATTTGAACTACTGTACACAAAGAGAGTAACAGTATAAGCATTCTGAACCTAAATAGGGTGCTAAAAAAAAGACGACTTAATAGAAATCAGAGTCTCATAACACAAAAACTCAAAATGCCCAGGGTACAGTCCAAAACTGTCACGCCAAGAACCAGGAAAGTATAAACCAAGTGAGAAAAGATAGTCAATAGATGACTACATCTACATAACACAAATTTTGGAATTGTCTGAACAGGATTTGCAAAATGCTGTCTAAAATGCTTTAACAAGCAATTGTGAACACTTATGAAACATATTTTTTAAAAATAGAAAATTCTGCAAAAAATAGAAAATGTAAAAAAAATTAATTAGAAATTCTAGAACTGAAAAATAAAAAACCTAAATAAAATTCTCACTGGACAGACTCAATGACAGAATGGAGCTATAAGGTAAGAATCTACAAACTTTAAGATATGTTAACAGAAATTATTTAATAAAAAATACACAGAATATTTTAATAAATTGAGCCCTATGGACCTATTGGATAAAAATAACAAGAGGTCTTTGATTCGTATTATCAAAGTCCCAGAAGGAAAGAAAAAAAGAATGCAATATTGAAAATAATTTGAAGAAATAATGGCTTAAAAAAAAAAATCACAAATTTGATGAAAGATATAAACCTACAGATTTAAGAAGCTGAGCAAACCACAAACAGAATAAACCCTCCAAAATCCATATTTAAATACATCACAGTCAAAATTGTGAAAAGACAAGAGAAAAACTTTGAAAACAGGAAAGCAAATCAACATATAACCCACAGAGGAAAATGATTCAAACAACAGCTGATTACTCATTAAAAATAATGAAGGTCAGAAGAAGTGATACGAAATTTTTCAAGTGTGAAAGAAAAGAATTGTCAACCGAGAATAATATTCCAGTAAAAATATACTTCAGGAATAAGAAGAATTTGAAGATTAAAAACAATTAAGAGAAATTATCACCAGCAGAACGAAAGAATAGCTAAAGGAAATTCTTCACAGTGAAAAAACATGATAACAGAAGGAAACTAAGAACATCAGAAATGAAGAAAGAGTAACTTGAAGGGCGAAATATATAAGCAAGTCCAATAGATAATGTTTCCGTGCAATTAAAAAAATCATGTTTAACAGTTGTAACAATGTCTAATATGGTTCTCAGTGTGTGTAGAAGTAATATTTTAAGACATTTATATCATAAAGAGGGAGAAGGTGTGTGCATGCTCGGTCATGTCCAACTCTTCATGACTGTATGGACTGTTGCCTGCCGGGCTCCTCTGTCCATGGGATTCTCCAGGCAAGAATACTGGAGTGGGTTGCCCTGTCTTCCTTGGGGGGATCTTTCTAACCCCGGGAATGAACCCGCCTCTTCTGTGGCTCCTGCATTGCAGGCAGATTCTTGCTCACTGAGCCACTGGGGAAGCCCCAAAGAGGGAGAATAAAGTGAGCTAAATGACGGTGATGCATGTGCATCACACGTGAAGTGGTAAAATATTGATAATAATTGACTAGAGCAAGCCACATATACTTATTGTAATCCTGAGCACAAACGTGTACAAAAACTAAATGAAGAGACAGACTCAAGAGATAATACAATCAATAAATCAAAATGGAATACAAAATGAAATGAAATGCTGAAGAATGCAGAGAAAGACAGGAAAGAAGAAACAGAAGAATGAAAATGGAATAAACAAAGCACACCTTAAGGTAGCAGACATGAATTCTGAAATATTAACAATTACTGTAAGTACAAACGGCCAGAAATGTGTCAAAAAGGGAGATACAAAGGACATGAAGCAAAAACTTACAGAAATGAAAGGAGAAGCAGAGAAATCCACAATTACAGCTGGGGACTTCAATACCCCTTTGGAATTAGCTAGTAGAAATAGCAGAAAAAGATGTTAGGAAGGATTTAAAAGAATTAAACAATATTATCAGCAAAGAAATCTAATTCATATTTATAAGAACATTTCATGAACAGCAGCAGAACACACATTCTTTTTAAGTGTGCTTGGGACACTGCCAAAAGACTATTTCTTAGATCATAAAATGAACCTTGTTCTTGATCACTCAGTCATGTCTGACTCTTTTGCGACCCTGCCAGGCTCCTCTGTCCATAGAATTTTTTAGGCAAGAAAACTGGAGCTGGTATTCTTGAGAAGCTCCTCCAGGAAATCTTCCCAACCCAGGAATCAAACTCATGTCTTCTGTGTCTCCTGTGCTGCAGGCAGATTCTTTACCCACTGAGCCTCTGAGGAAGCCCTAAAATGAATTTTAACAAATTATAAAAGAATTACTGAGATCATATAAAATATGTTCTCTGATCATAATGAAATCAAACTAGGAATCAATAATGAAAAGAAAATGAAAAAAATCACCAAACACTTAGAAATCAAACAATCTACTTCTAAATAATCCATATATCAGATAACCAGTCTTAAGGAAAACCTTCTTAAATTAACTGAATTAAAATGAAAATACAACATATCAGAAATGTAGAAAACCACAATGAAATATTACTACACATGTACCAGAACAGCTAAAATAAATAATAGTAATGACAACACCAAATTCTGGTGAGGATCTGGAGAAACTGGATGTTTTCATAAATTTCTGGTAGAAATGTAAAATAGTATAGCTACTCCAAGAAGCAGTTTGGCAGTTTCTTAATGAACCAACATGAAACTATCCCATGACCCAGCAATTGCATTCTTAGGCATTTATCTTAGAGAAATGAAAACATATGCTCACACAAAGAACTATATAGATGATTTTTAATAGAAGCTTTTTCTGTTATGGTCAAAAATGGGAATCAATCCAGATGCTCTTCAACAGATGAATGGTAGATTGTTACAGTTACACTGATCATAGAAAACTACTCAACAATTAATTTAAAATGAACTCCTGATCTGTGGGCTCCCCAGGTGGCACTAGGGGTAAAGAAACTGCCTGCCAATGCTGGAGACACGGGTTCGATCCCTGAGTCAGGAAGATCCCTTGGAGACAAGCATGGCAACCCACTTGAGTATTCTTGCCTGGACAAAGGTGCCCGGTGGGCTACAGTCCACGAGGTAGCAAAGAGTCGGACAAGATTGAAGCGACTTAGCGGCAGCAGCACTAATACATACAACAACTTGGAACTTCCATGAATTTCCAGGGAATTATGCTAAAAAAAAGCCAATTCCCCAAAATTGCAAACCACCTGATTTCACTCATACAACATTTTTGAAGTTGCCAAATTTGGGGGAAAAAAGACAGACTAGAGGTTCTAAGCCAATAGAGAAAGGAAGGATGAGAATGAGGCATGGATATAAAAGGGCAACAAAGGGGCCCTTGCGGCCGTGGTGATGGAGCTGCTCGGTGTCTTGACTGTGGTAGAGGATACGTGAACCTACGAAGGTGATAAAGTTGTATAGAACTTAATACACACACACATACAAATGAGTACAAACCAAATTTGGGAAACCTGAAAAAACAATGGGATTCATCAATGTCAATATCCTAGTTGTGATATTATACTATAATTTTTCAAAATATTACCATTGAGGGAAGCTGGGGAAAGTGTATGAAGGATCTCTCTATTATCTCTTACCACTGCATGTGAATCTACAATTATCTCAATAAAAGTTTCAGTTAAAAATATCTGTAGTATGTAGCTAAAGCAGTGATACAGGGAAATTTATGGGAATTAAATGCTTGCCCTTTAGCCCATACTGCTAGTCATTTTTGCTCAGAAAGTCCTGATTATGCAGAAAGATTAAAATAATAGTTGGTTCTGGACTAATATAACACAGAATTAAATGTAAGATGTAATATTATAAAACTTTCAGAAGAAAACATGAAGAAAATCTTTGTGACCTAGAATTGGGTAAAGAGTTCTTAGATGTGACTCCAAAGGCATGATTTATAAAAGAAATAATCACTGAATTGGAGCACATCAAAATTTGAAATCCTTACTCTGAAAAATACCCTATTAAGATAAAAGGGACAAAACAAAGACTGGGAGAAAATATTTGTATATTCAACAAGACATTTATATCCAGAATGAATTCCTTAGTGGCTCAGGGGTAAAGAATTCACCTGCTGATTAAGGAGACTCGAGTTCTATCCATGGGCCTGGATAAAGGAAGGAAATGGCAACTCACTCCAGTATTCTTGGCTGGGGAATCCCATGGACAGAGCAACCTGGCAGGCTATAGCCTGTGGGGTCACAAGGAGTCCAACATGACTTAGTGACTAAACAACAACAATCTAGAACATGTAAAGAGCATTTTAACTTTAACAGTAAAACAAACAATTCAATTAAAAATGAGTAAAAGATCTGAACACTTTACCAAATAATGTATACAAATAGAAACTATATACAATTCAGTTCAGTTCAGTTCAGTTCAGTCGCTCAGTCGTGTCCGACTCTTTGTGACCGCATGGACTTTGTGCAGCACGCCAGGCCTCCCTGTCCATCACCAACTCCCGGAGTTTACTCAGACTCATGTCCATTGAGTCGGTGATGCCATCCAACCATCTCATCCTCTGTTGTTCCCTTCTCCCACCTTCAATCTTTCCCAGCATCAGGGTCTTTTCAAATTAGTCAGTTCTTTGCATCAGGTAAAGTACTGGAGTTTCAGCATCAATCCTTCCAATGAATCAGGACTGCTTTCTTTTAGGATGGACTGGTTGGATCTCCTTGCTGCCCAAGAGACTCACAATTAAAAGTATTCAATACCATAATATGGTAGGCAGAATAATGGCCTCCAAAAGGTGGCCACCTCCTAATCTCTGGAACATATGATCTTACTTGGCAGAAGGAACTCTGCAGATGTGATTAAAGTTAAGAACCTTGAGATAGGGGGATTATCCTGGGTTATCCAGGCAGGCCCAGTCTTATACGAGTACTTAAAGGTAAGAATCTTTTCCGGTATGGTTAGAGATACATAACAACAGATGAAGGGTCAAAGGAATGTGATGTTGCTGGCTTTGAAGACAGATGAAGGGCCTGGAGACTCTGGTAGCCTCTAGAAGCTGGAAAGGTCAAAGAAATAAATCTTCCAAAGAGGAAGGAAGGCATGCTTATACCATTTTAGCCTCATGAGACCTGTTTCAGACCTCTGACCTACAGAACTATGAAAACAACTTGTGCTGTTTTAAGCCACTAAAGTGGTGGAAATTTGTTACAGCAGCAGTAAAGGCTAGTACAGTCATTGCGCTGTGCTAAGTCACTTTAGTCATGTCTGACTCTGTGACCCCATGGACTGTAGCCCACCAGGCTCCTCTGTTTATGTGATTCTCCAGGCAAGAATACTTGAGTGGGTTGCCATGCCTCCTCCAGGGGATCGTCTCCACCCAGGGATCAAACCCACGTCTCTTATGTCTCCCGGTAGGCAGGTTCTTTACCACTAGTGCCACCTGGGATTACATATAGAAATGCAAAAGAAAACCTTTAGAAGATACCACTACATGCCCATTAAAACAGCTAAAATAAAAATTACTGACATTAGCAAACACTAGAGAGGATGTGGAAAAACTGAATCTCTCATAAATTGCTAGTGGGAATGTAAAACAAGACAGCTACCCTGAGAAGCAGTTTTGGATTTTTCTAAAAACCTAAACATGCAACTATCATATAAGCCATCAATTGTACTCCTGGACATTTATCCTAGAGAAACAAAAACTAATGTTTACACAAAAACCTGTGAAGTAATGCCCATAGAAGCTTTACTTGCAATGACTCAGAATAGAAAACCCAAATGTCCTTCAACAGAGGAATAAACAAAAGATTGTATATCCACACTATGAAATAATTCTCAGCAATAGATAGAAACAAACTATGGACACATGAAACAACTTGGATGGATCTCATGAACATTATCTTAGTGAAAAAAAAAAAGTCAAGTGTGAGGAGTTGAATACTGTGTGATTCCGTTTGCATAATATTTTCAAACTGACAAACGACAGTGATAGAGGAACAGGTCAGTGGTAGCCAAGGGTTCTGGTTGGGGAAACTGTGTGACTATTAAGGAAGAACATGAAGAAATTTATCTACAGTGATGGACCATTTCTGTATCCTGGTTGTGATGATAGTCATTTGAATCTATGACAGAAAACTTTATAGAATTACCCCCGCCCCCGCAAAAAAACCCACAGTATATAACAGCACCATTCATAATAGCTAAAAAGTGGAAACAACCCAAATGTCCAACAACAGATGAATGGACACACAAAATGTGGTATACCAATATAATGAAATCATTTTGGGCAATAAAAAAAGAATAAAATACTGATACATGATTCAAAATGGATGAAAACATTAGGCAAATCTACAGAGACAGAAGGTAAACTGGTGATTGCTAGGACTGGAGGATAGAGCACCAGAGTGACAGCTAACGGGTACGGGTTCTCTTTTAGGATGTGGTGGTTGAGGAACTCTGAATTTATGACAAATCAGTGAACTGTACACTTTAAGGGTGAATTTTGTGATATATGAATTACATGGCAAATGGTACATGAATCGTAACTTCAATAAGGCTGTTTTTTTAAAAAATAAGCTGCGTGTAAAAACTGGTGAAATATGAGTGAGGTCTGCACCTGGGTTAACATTATTGGGCCAACATGGGTTTCCTGGCTTTGACAACGTATTACATGCATTATAGTAGGTGAAGGGTACATGGGGATTCTCAGTACTATTTGGCAACATCTTGTGAGTCACAATTATTTCAAAATGCAGAAATTATCTTTTAAGAAAAGTGTGCTACTCCACGCACTTGGCTGAAAGACCTGAAGTAGGAGGGAACACTGGGGCGATGGGCAGATAGGTAACAGGCCAGCCACTTCACGGTTCTCCCTGTGTAAGGAAACAAGCAGGGTGGCACCTGCACTCAGGCAGCGACAAGACGTGGAAGGGCCTCTGCTGGAGAGCAAGGACTAGGATCCAGGAATAACTTACGCACAGGAGGAATGAGGAGGGTCCACCCCTCCTGCAGCTACAGGTACACCCCAATCAGTAGTTTATCCTGCCTCTCCCCCGAGTGACTTCAGGCAGTTTGCCAGTCCACTCCCAGCATCACTTCATGAATCTCCTTCACATACGGGCTGGAGTAAATTGATAGAGCTTTCCCAGGATGGCCAAACAGGGCAACACAAAGACAAAGATACACACAGAACCACTCATCACTTGCGATTAGCCAGCATCATGAGAGAGAGGTACCATGCATGAGAGAATGCACACATGAGGAAACAGTGAATAGAACTGGCAGCACTGGACTTTAGACACCATCACTACTTTATTTAATTCAGCTTCCCTGAGCTTCTCTGGTATGTACCAGGCACTTCTTTAACTTCTCTAGATACCACGGTAAACACAACAGGCAAAGTTGCTACCATCATGGACATTTCTATTTTTACTGGTTGAGACAGGCAACAAAGAATAAGCAAAGGAAAATATCAGAGTGCAAAACATGTTTTGGACAAAAAACAAAGCTAAGTAAGGTGTGTGGGGAGACAGAAAGAATGTGTACGTGAGGATATTAAGTGCTGCTTTAGATAAAGTAGTCAGGGATTATCTCTCTGATGAGGAGATTTAAACAATGGGTGGAAGCAAGTTTTACAACATTCAGAGGGGAAATGAGGCAAGCAGCGGGAGGAACAGTTGTATGCGTGTGGAGGGTTTGAAATGTTGACAACAGCAGGAAAACCAAAATGTCTGGAGCAGAATGGGCCAGGGGGAAAAGTTCAGAGAATCCATAGGAGCCTGATCATCTAGGACATTCTAGGTCATCTTAAGGACTTGTGATTTTCTAAGCTTAATTGATACAGCACGTTCCAAGAGTATTTCAACCAGCAATTCCTTAAAAAGCATCAGCCAGCAATCATGCAAACTAAAGGCTTCATCTTTGAAATGAATCATTCAACAGATGAACAGAATAGCAGATGGGAAACACAAAAGAGCAAATTAGTGAGCTGGAGGTAAAACCCAAATATCTTTTCCAGAAGAGAGAACACACAATAAAAAGATGTAAAGTAAGAAGAGAAAGACAGAACCTCAAGCAATCCATCAAGAAGATCCAAATTTTATCCAACACAAATTTTGGAAGATACTGTTAGAAAAGTCCTTTTAGAAAAAATGGAAAAAAGACAATATTCAAAGCAATATAAATATTGAAGTCGCTCAGTCGTGTCCAACTCTTTGCGACCCCGTGGACTGTAGCCTGCCACGCTCCTCCGTCCATGGGATTTTCCAGGCAAGAGTACTGGAGTGGGTTGCCATTTCTTTCTCCAGAGGATCTTCCTGACCCAGGGATCAAACCCGGGTCTCCTACATTGAAGGCAGATGCCTTACCATCTGAGCCACCAGGGAAGTCATACACCATTGAGAAGCTTCAATTTATGAGAATCAGAGCAAATTCTGCACCGAATAAAGACATGTGAAAGTGAAAGTCACTCAGTAGTATCCAACTCTTTGCAACCGCATGGACTATACAGTCCATGGAATTCTCCAGGCCAGAATACTGGAGTGGGTAGCCTTTCCCTTCTCCAGGGGATCTTCCCAACCCAGGGATCGAACTCAGGTCTCCCACATTGCAGGGGAGATTCTTTACCAGCTGAGCCACAAGTGAAGCCCTAATAGACATAAATATTTACCAAACATCCATGAATCATTACAAAATATGACCATATACTATATAATGAAGAAGACAGTTATTTTATAAGATTATTAGAATCTCTAAATGTAAACAAGGTAAACCTTGCCCAAGAATAAAATTAGAGGTCAATTTCACTTAAAAACATAAGAGGTAGAGTCCTAAATAAATAATAGCAAATCAAATCTGATGGTTTACTTAAAAAAAATGAAGCTGTGTATGTAATTTATTATGTTAACACATTAAAAGTTGAAGAAATATGATTATGTCATATGGTATAAATAAAACTTTCGGTAGATTTCAACATACATTTAAACTTTAATTTTTATTTTTTCAGCTCTGAGATTTATTAAAGAAAGGCTCGCTAGAGACATCAAGTGGATGGGAGAAGGACAGGGAAAGGGAAGAAGCTGAGAAAGGATGTGATTTCATGTGAAGTTCCAGCCTAATTCCAAAGGGAGCTCTGGAGTGTAAATTATTCCTTAGACCATGTCATTCACTGAAGCCAGGGAAGAGGGCTTTTTGACTCCTGAACCCATTACTGGCCTTAGGCTGAGGGCAATGTCAGGACAGGCTGGGAGGTAGGTTAACCATGGGGGACACAAAACTCCCAAGTACTGCTGTCTCTCCATATGGATCGAACTGGCTTCAAGGTCAGAGACACCTGCCTTCGATTGCAGAGCACTTATTTGACTGCAGAGCACTGGAGACTGGGCATTCAGAATTGAAAAAGTATGCAATGGATCTCTTAACAGCATTGGAAAGAAGGATGAGTGATGAAGAATTGATGCTTTAGAACTGTGGTGTTGAAGAAGACTCTTGAAAGTCCCTTGAACTTCAAGGAGATCAAACCAGTCAATCCTAAAGAAAATCAGTTATGAATATTCATTGGAAGGACTGATGATGAAACTGAAACTCCACTACTTTGACCACCTGATGCGAAGAGCCAACTCATTAGAAAAGACCCTGATGCTGGGAAAGATTGAGGGCAGGAGGAGAAGGGGACGACAGAGGATGTGATGGTTGGATGGCATCACCGACTCAATGTACATGAATTTGAGCAGGTTCCGGGAGATGGTGAAGGACAGGGAAGCCTGGCATGCTCCTGTCTATGGGGTCGCAAAGAGTCGGACACGACTGAGTGAACAACAACAGTGCCTAACCTCCCATAACTGCTTTTCTCACCACCAGGTACCAATTAAGAGGGATTTCATGAGGTTCTGCTGAGACAGAAAATGACTAATAGCTTCTGAAAGTGCTAGGATTAACTTTTCATCATCCAGAGACATATCTCCTTCCTCCAGTGATTAGAAATAGTGTCCCTGGAAAGCCTTTGTAAGTCTGAGCAGCCATCCTGGTTAAAGATGACTTGGGGCATTTGAAAGTTGTGGAAGGCATATTTCTGACTCTCTTGGCTCTTCAGTTCAGTGATTTTCTGAGACAGGAACTCACAGACTGAAGTAGAGAGTAGAGTGGACCCAGGGTAGATCCAGAAGCTAGACATGAGTGGTCAAACATTCATATAGTCTACACAGGGATTTAAGAAGTCTACCATTCTCTTCCTGGTCTCTGGTTGTCCTTTCACAGAAGGGTCAAGCCAGAGGTTCTCAGTGGTCCAGGAATCAATTTTGTTCAGTATTTAGTTCAAAGGTATCTTCATTTATTCCTTATCTGATGCTGTTTCTTTCTTATCTGGAGCCTAGTTACTGGCCTATATCAGTTTCTTCTCTGTGAAGAATTTAACATCTCTTACATAGCATATCGACTGGCAAAAAAATTTTCCTCAATTTTTACTTGTTTGAGAAAGTCTTTATTTCTATTTCACTATTAAAGGATGGTTTCACATGCTACAGAATTCTGGATTGGTGGTTTTCTCTCAATGCTTTAAATATTTCACTTCACTCTCTTCTTGTTTGCATGGTTTCTGAGAAAGTGGATGTAAATCTTATCTTTACTTCCCTGTAGATAAGGTGTTTTTCCCCTTTGGCTTCTTTCAAGATTTTTTTTTTATCTTTGATTTTCTAATGTCTGAATATAACATGCTTAGATGTAGTGGGTTTTTAAAATTTTTTTTATCATAAAAATTCTGCTTGGTATTCTCTGCACTTTCTGCAACTGTGGTTTGGTGTCTGACATTAATTTGGGGGGAATCCTCAGTCATTATCACATCAAATATTGCTTCTGTTCCTTTCTCTCTTCTCCTCTGGTATTCCCATTATGCATACATTAGATGTTTTGTAGATGTCTCACACTTTCTGGTTATTTTGTCCTGTTTTCTTCAGTCTTTTTTTCACTTTGCTTTTCAGTTTGGAAGTTTCCATTGAGATATCCTCAAGCTTAAAGATTCTTCCCTCAGGTGTATGTAGTCTAATGGCCCCATCAAAGCCATTTTTCATTTCTGTTACAGTGGTTTGATCACTAGCATTTCTCTTTGCTTCTTTCATAAGACTTCCATCCCTCTGTTACATTATCTGTCTGTTCTCGTGTGTTGTCCAGCTGTCCCATTCAGTTCAGTCACTCAGTCATGTCTGACTCTTTGCGACCCCATGAACCGCAGCACGCCAGGCCTCCCTGTCCATCACTAACTCCTAGAGTTTACTCAAACTCATGTCCATCGAGTCGGTGATGCCATCCAACCATCACATCCTCTGTCGTCCCCTTCTCCTCCTGCCCTCAATCTTTCCCAGCATTAGGGTCTTCTCAAATGAATCAACTCTTCACATCAGGAGGCCAAAGTATTGGAGTTTCAGCTTCAACATCAGTCCTTCCAATGAACACCCAGGACTGATCTCCTTTAGGATGGACTGGTTGGATCTCCTTGCAGTCCAAGGGACTCTCAAGAGTCTTCTCCAACACCACAGTTCAAAAGCATCAATTCTTTGGAGCTCAGCTTTCTTTATAGTCCAACTCTCACATCCATACATGAACACTGGAAAAAACATAGCCTTGACTAGATAGAACTTTGTTGACAAAATAATGTCTCTGCTTTTTAATATGCTGTCTAGATTGGTCATAACTTTCCTTCCAAGGAGTAAGCATCTTTTAATTTCATGGCTGCAGTCACCATCTGCAGTGATACTGGAGCCCAGAAAAATAAAGTCAGCCACTGTTTCCACTGTTTCCCCATCTATTTGCCATGAAGTGATGGGACCGGATGCCATGATCTTAGTTTTCTGAATGTTGAGTTTTAAGCCAACTTTTTCACTCTCCTCTTTCACTTTCATCAAGAGGCTCTTTAGTTCTTCTTCACTTTCTGCCATAAAGGTGGTATCATCTGCATATCTGAGGTTATTGATATTTCTCCCGGCAGTCTTGATTCCAGCTTGTGCTTCCTCCAAGAAGATGGGAATACCGACCACCTGACCTGCCTCTTGAGAAACCTGTAAGCAGGTCAGGAAGCAACAGTCAGAACTGGACATGGAACAACAGACTGGTTCCAAATAGGAAAAGGAGTATGTCAAGGCTGTATATTGTCACCCTGCTTATTGAACTTATATGCAGAGTGCATCATGAGAAACGCTGGGCTGGATGAAGCACAAGCTGGAATCAAGCTGTCCCATTAGATTCCTGAATAAACTAGTCATAGTTGTTTTAAATTTCTGGCCTGATAATGCCAATATTCCTGCCATATCTGACTCTGGTTCTGATGCTTACTCAGTCTCTTTAAACTGTGTTTTTGCCTTTTAGTATGCCTTCCAATTTTTTGCCTGATAGCCAGACATGGTATACTGAGGTAAAGGAACAAGTGTTAGCAGACCTTCAGTGACATGGTGGTGAGGTGTGGGAAGAGGACATATTCTGTGGTCCTGTGATTAGGTCTCAGTCTTGGAGGGGCCTGTGCCTCTGCAATGTGAGCCTCACCAGTGCTTCTAAGTGCTTCCCCCTCCTAACTGTGATGGGATGGCTACACGGGGCTTAGAGTTGAGTATTTCCCTTCCCCCAGCTACTTCGCACTCTGATAAAATCCCATCCGGTTAGACTCTGGTAAAATAGTTTATCCTGGGGGCAGCCTTTGTTAAGAAGAATAGAAGGTAATGGCATATTTCACAAAGGTTATTTTCACCCTCTCTCTGATAGAAGCACATGGGGATTTTTCTCTGATATTCACTGTGAGGACCTGGTGGAGCTCCTAGTGATAAAATTCACAAAAGTGTGGAACTGGCCCCATGACTGGATTTCCCTGGAATTTTTAACTTGCAGACTTGTCCATACTAAGCGTGTAGCAAGTCTTCAATGGTTACAGTTCAGATTTTCCTACCAAGGCACTCGGTCCCAGAGAGGTTTCTCTTCATGGGTTTCTGCTCCGGTAAGTTGAAATTTTCTGTATCCACCAGTCTGTCTATTCAATTTGGGAGGCAGCAATATGCCTGGTGACTACATTTCTCTGATGGATCTAAATAGAGTTTGTAGTTTTTTGGTTTGTTCATATTTTTACTTTTTAAGATGAAGCGACTTCTAAGCTTCTTAAATGTGTAGGAAGGTATCTATCAAAAACCTAAACCATATGTAATGACAGAATTTTAGAAACATCTTAGATAAAGTCATTTCTTCATTTTTAACTCATATTCAGCGCATTTTGGAGGGCTTAGATAATACCCCCCTCCAAAAGGAATAAAATATAAATACTAGTGGTAAGGGAGGGAAAAAACTCTTTTTATTTGCCTAAAGTATTATTTTCTACTAGTAAATCCAGAGCAATAAACCAATAACTTCTGAGAAGCACAAAGAAAATTCAGTATGGCATAAAGTGTAAGATCAATTTTTAAAATATTTCTATATATCACTAAAAACAAAGTATAAAACACTATTTTTAAAAGGACTTTTTCACATATGTATCAAAATCATAAAGCATTTAGACATAAAATTGATTTTTAAGATGTGTAAGACCCTTGTGGAGAAATTATGAAACATTATTAAAAGACATAAAAGAAGATTTGAATAAATTGAAAGTATTCAGATTTTATTACAATTCCTAAACAAGAAAAGAGATAGACAATACAGAGTATAAATGGTTGAAGGAAAGATTTATTTATTTATTTATTTTTTAGTTTGCCACATGCTTTTTCCCCCCACATTAACATTTATTAAACATTTTGAGTTGATACATAAGTTGCTTCTTAGCAGTTTTTGGCATTTTTCAGTCATCCTTTTTTTACTGCTGCAACAAATATTCTTGGGCCCATCTCTTTGTTCAGGAATAATTTTTAGAAGTGGAAGTCCTGGGTCCAAACCCAGAATATTTTGAATTTTAATTGAAATTGCTAATTTACACACTAAAAAGGTTGTACCAATTTATAAGGCAGAAAATACTATTTTTTTATATTAGTAATCTAAATCTTTGCTAACAAGATGGGTAAAACATGGTTTAGTCTTCATTTTTTAATTCTGTGATGTTTAGTTTCTAACTTACTAATTTTGGTTTCTAGCAATATTTATTCTCAATTTATTACCTTTTAAAATTTTAGCTATTATGCTTGATTTTAGATTATCCTTTTTTGTGAAGAGCAGCCAGTTCTTGTTCTATCATTGTAACACCCTGTGAAATCTCACTGAAAGTCAGAAAGAAAGTTTTTAAAGGTCTCAGACGCTCTCTTAACCATCAAATGGTAGTGTTGTACCTGTTCATCACTATCCTTGTGTAATGGTCTGAGCGAACAGAATTTTTTTCAGCAGTGTGATCTATATGAAGTAATTCTTAGTCCCTCTTTTGATCTAATTTAATAACTGAATGCTAGTTTTTCTGTTTATGGCCCATTTCTGACCTTTGGACTTACTCCCTAGCTCTACAGGCTGTGGTTTCAGCTCTTGCCACCAGGGGACTCTCCACTTCGGGCTGTCTTGAAAGACATATTCTACCCTAGGTGGTGCTGGTAACCCACTCCTGCCCCTTAATGGGGATTCAGACAGTTACAGCAAGAAATGTTTCACAAATGGTATCTGATATAGTCTAGTTAAGATTAATGGGGAATATACAACTACGTAAAAAACAGGGAACTCATGAGAACCTATTATATAGCACAGGGAACTCTACTCAATGCTCTGTGGTGATCGGAGGACGGAAATCCAAAAAAGAGGGGATATATGTATATGTTTAGCTTATTCACTTTGCTCTACAGCAGAAACTAACAAGATTGTAAAGCAAGTATACTCCAATAATAATTAATAAAAAAGATTAATAGGGAATAAAAGTACATTGATTAGAAGTAATAGATCTAAAGTGAACAAAGTCTCTACAACAAAAAATATATAGTTTTTTTGGGGGGAGAAAGGCTTGAAATAGATCGGAAAACATTTCCACATTAATTGTTCTTTTCATATACTTCAAATTTGTACTTAATGCCTTTTTCCTCCTGGACATCCAAGGGAACACCTGGGTATTCTGGAAGAAGTTTATATTTTTCAAAATCAATTTCTGGGAAAAACGTATCACTTTCAAATTCTTGCATGATCCTTGTAACAAATAGTCTAAGATGGCCTGGCTTGTTCATGGCTTCCTTATAAACAGAACTGCCTCCCACTATCCAAACCATGTCTACTTTATTTGTTAATTCTGGATCTTCAATAAGTTCTAAGGCATCATCCAGACTTTTGGCAAGAAAATGAGCTCCCTTTGGAGGGTCCTTGAGTTCTCTACTGAGAACTATATTAATTCTGTCCTTTAAAGGTCGATTCTTCTCTGGAATGGAGAACCAGGTCTTCCTACCCATAATCACCAAATTCTGTTTACCTTCTACTGAAGACACTGTAGTCATTCTTTGGAAATACCTGAATTCATTTCCGAGTGGAGGCCAGGGCAGGCTCCCGCTCTTGCCGACGCCTGTGTTCTGGGACACAGCGACGGTGCAGTTTAGCCGACGAACCCTGACACCTGCAGGAAACACTTTCGACCTAGCGCTGGACCCCGAGCCCGCTCGGTCAGCCAGCTTGGCGGGAAACTTTGAAGGAAAGATTTAAAATTGAACTTTCTGCAGTCAATAATATTGGTCACTCAGAAAATTAGAGTGACTCCAAGAAGAAACTGGCAAAATATTTTCACGGATTTTCAGCAAGGGATCCTACACATATGATCGACATGCAATAAATTAATATCTTTCCTCTATTTCCTCAGTAACCAATGAAAAAATACATTGGAAAAAAGTAAGTTCCTATTTGTCGTGGTTGAATAGTATCTCCCTTAAAATTCATATCCACTTAAAACCTCAGAATATGACTGTATGGAAACAGTCTTTGCAGATCTAATTAGTTAAGGATCTTGAGATAAATTGGATTTATCTTCCCTTTCTCTTCACTTCTCCTTTCCTCAGCTATATGTAAAGCATCCTCAGACAACACTTTGTCTTCTTACATTTCTTTTTCTTTGGAAGGGTTCTGGTCACTGACTCCTGTACAATGTTATGAACCTCTGGCCATAGTTCTTCAGGCACTCTGTCTACCAGATCTAATTCCTTGAATCTATTTTTCACCTCCACTGTATAATAATAAAGGATCTGATTTGGGTCATAACTGAATGACCTAGTGGTTTTCCCTACTTACTTCAATTTAAGCCTGAATTTTGCAATAAGGAGTTCATGATCTGAGCCACAGTCAGCTGCAGGTCTTGTTTTTATTCTGACTGTATATAGAGTTCCTCCATCTGTGGTTTCAAAGAATATAATCAGTCTGATTTCAGTACTGACCATTTGGTGATGGCCATGTGTAGAGTTGTCTCTTGTGTCATTGGAAAATGGTATTTGCTATGACTAGGGTATTCTCTAGACAAAACTCTGTTAGCCTTTGCCCTGCTTCATTTTTTTTTTTTTCCATTTATTTTTATTAGTTGGAGGCTAATTACTTTACAATATTGTAGTGGTTTTTGCCATACATTGACATGAATCAGCCATGGATTTACATGTGTTCCCTATCCTGAACCCCTCTCCCACCTCCCTCCCCATCCCATCCCTCCGGGTCATCCCAGTGCACCAGCCCCAAGCACTTGTCTCATGCATCCAACCTGGACTGGCGATCTGTTTCACACTTGATAATATACATGTTTCGATGCTGTTCTCTCAGATCATCCCACCCTCGCCTTCTCCCATAGAGTCCAAAAGTCTGTTCTATACATCTGTGTCTCTTTTTCTGTCTTGCATATAGGGTTATCGTTACCATCTTTCTAAATTCCATATATATGCATTAGTATACTATATTGGTATTTATCTTTCTAGCTTACTTCACTCTGTATAATGGGCTCCAGTTTCATCCATCTCATTAGAACTGATTCAAATATATTCTTTTTAATGGCTGAGTAATATTCCATTGTTTATGTGTACCACAGCTTTCCTATCCATTCGTCTGCTGATGGGCATCTAGGTTGCTTCCATGTCCTGGCTATTATAAACAGTGCTGCGATGAACATTGGGGTACATGTGTCTCTTTCCAATCTGGTTTCCTTGGTGTGTATGCCCAGGAGTCAGATTGCTGGGTCATATGGCAGTTCTATTTCCAGTTTTTTAAGTAATCTCTACACTGTTCTCCATAGTGGCTGCACTAAAAGCTTTTGCACAACAAAGGAAACTATAAGCAAGGTGAAAAGACAGCCTTCAGATTGGGAGAAAATAATAGCAAATGAAGAAACAAAGGATTAATCTCAAAAATACACAAGCAACTCCTGCAGCTCAATTCCAGAAAAATAAATGACCCAATCAAAAAATGGGCCAAAGAACTAAACAGACATTTCTCCAAAGAAGACATACAGATGGCTAACAGACACATGAAAAGATGCTCAACATCACTCATTATCAGAGAAATGCAAATCAAAACCTCAATGAGGTACCATTACATGCCAGTTAGAATGGCTGCTATCCAAAAGTCTACAAGCAATAAATGCTGGAGAGGGTGTGGAGAAAAGGGAACCCTCTTACACTGTTGGTGGGAATGCAAACTAGTAAAGCCACTAGTAAGATCGTAACGATAACCCTATATGCAAAACAGAAAAAAGAAACAGATGTACAGAACAGAATTTTAGACTCTGTGGGAGAAGGCGAGGGTGGGATGTTCAGAGAGAACAGCATTGAAACAAGTATACCATCAAGGGTGAAACAGACCACCAGCCCAGGCTGGATGCATGAGATGGGTGCTCGCGGCTGGCGCACTGGGAAGACCCAGAGGGATGGGATGGGGAGGGAGGCGGAAGGGGGGATCGGGATGGTGAACACATGTAAATCCATGGCTGATTCATGTCAATGTATGGCAGAAACCACTACAATATTGTAAAGTAATTAGCCCCCAATGAATAAAAATAAATGGAAAAAATATATATACATAAATGCTTGAACACCACGGAGAAAAATAAATAAATAAATAAAATGGATAACCAACAAGGACCTACTATATAGCACATGGAACTTGCTCAATGTTATGTGGCAGTCTGGATGGGAGGGGAGTTTGGAGTATAATGGATACATGTGTATGTAGTATGTATGGCTGAGTCCCTTTGCTGTCCTCCTGAAACTACCACAACATTGTTAATGGGCTATACCTTAATACAAAATAAAAAGTTTCTAAAAATAAAAAAAATTAAGTAAACAAAATCATCCCCAAGTTCAAAAATTAAAAAAAAAAAAAAATGAGTCCTAAATTCAGTGACTGATGTCTTCATAAGAAAAAGGAGAGGAAGATTTTTGAGACAAAAAGAAGACAGAGGAAGATGCAGGCAGAGATGCAAGTTATGATGCCACAAAGCAAGGACTGCCAGGGGACAGCAGAGGCTGGAAGAAGCAAGAAAGAATCTTCTTTTAGACCTTTGGAAGGTGTGTAGCCCTGCCTACAGCTTGATTTGAGCTTTTAGCCTCCAGAACGATAAGAGAATAAATTACTGTTGCTTAAGCCACTGAGTTTATGGTTATTTTTTAGGGCAGTCCCAGGAAAACAATACATTTATGATACCACAGGATCTTTAAATTATCTAGGAATAAATCCAAGAATTAATGTGTACAATCTTAATGGGAAAAAAAATCATATATTTTTAAGAAACGTTAAAAGAATTTAAGAATTTTAATTTGAGAAATTTAAGAATTTTAAGAAATTAAATTCTTTAATTTAAGAAATTTAAGAATTTTAAGAATCTGTCTTCCCTGGTGGCTCGGTGGTAAAGAATCTGCCTGCAAGGCAGGAAACATGGGTTTGATTCCTGGATGGGGAAGATCCCATGAAGAAGGGAATGGCAACCCACTCCAGTATTCTTGCCTGGAAATCCCATGGACAGAGTAGCCTGGTGGGTCACAGTCCATGGGGTCCCAAAGAGTTGGACATGACTTAGAGACTAAACACAAACTACAACACAATATCCAATTGTATTATAAATCTATAGTGATTTAAATAGCATTATTGGCATAATATGAAAATCAGATCAATTTTTAAAAAATAAAGATACCAGAAACAGACTCATTTCATAAACATAAGAAAGCCAAGTTGCAGACAAATTACAATGACAGATGAATTTCCAAAAAGATACTTGGCCTCAGGAAGATTCAAAAGAATACAAATAAAAAGGAAAACAAAATCCCCTTATTTTTATAATAGGCAAAAAATAAAATGTCTTATAATATCAATTGATTGGTGAGGATTAGAAGGAAAGGTATTTTCATACTCCTGTTGTGTTACAAAGTATAGCCACTTTGGAGGACAATTAGGGAGTGTAGCAATCGATTAAAATTGAATATATGCATACTCTAAGACTCAGCAAATCTATTTCTCAGCATTTACTTATAGAAACATTTATACTTATGCACAAGAAATCAAATGTAAGATATTTATTGCATAATTATCTGTGATAGAAAAATGAGTATCAATCAATTACAATTAGTTAAATATACTAAGGTACATTCATGCAAAGAATATAATGCATCGAAGAATGAAGTACTCCTGTGGGAACTAGTAACATGGAAAATATACGTAAGTGACGTCAAGTTCAGAAATAAAATTTACACATGGACAAAAAGAGTTTTATGGGACTTAATGATAAGCAATATTGATATTATATGAGAAGAATTCAGGTAGGATTCATGCAAGCTCAAAGATCTTTAGAGTTAAATGGAACTATGTTTACTCATTTTAACCTTAGAAATGCAAGTTTTAATCAAGTGATGTTGACGCCTGTGCAGGATTTCACAGTCTAATCTGATTTAAATGATGAGTGACTATAAAGTTAATTTTGTGTCAATCTGGCTGGCCTACAGTGCCAGCTATAAATTTGGTTGAACATTACTCTGGATGTTTCTGTGAAGGTGTTTTTGGTCCTCTGCACCTTTTTAAAGTTAATTTCTATTGGAGTATAATTGATCTACAATGTGTGTGAGTTTCTGTTGTACAGCAAAGTGAATCAGTTATACATGTACATACATTCACTCTTTTTCAGATTCTAGTCCCATTTAGGCCATTACAGAGCATTGAGTAGAGTTCCCTGTGCCATACAGTAGGTCCTTATTAGTTAACCACAATCTCTCAATTTATCCCTCCCCTGGGTAACCAGAAGTTTTTTCTACATCTGTGACTATTTGTTTTGTAAATAAGTTCCTCTGTACCATTTTTTTAGATTCCACATATAAAGTGATATCATATGATATTTTTCTTTCTCTGTCTGGCTTACTTTACTCAGTGTGACAATTTCTAGGTCCATACATGTCACTGCAAACAGTATTATTTCTGTGAAGATGCTTTTGAAATGAAACTAACATGGTGGACTTTGAGTAAACAAGAATGGTCTCTATAATGTGGGTGGGCCTCATCCTATTGATTTGAAGGCCTTACTGAAACAAAGACAACATCCCCTGGGTAAGAAGGAATTGTGTCTGCAGTCTGCCTTTGCTCTCACACTGCACCTCTTTCCTGGGTCTCCAGCCTGCTCTCTGTAGATTTTTCACTTACCAAACCTCCACAATCGCATGGGCCAATTCCCTAGAATAAATTTCTCTCTATATATCTATGCATATCCTACTGGCTCTGTTTCTCTGGAGAACCCTGACTAATCCAGTAATGATAGGACTCAAATCCAGGCACGTACGCTATGTCTGTGGCCAGCTTACTCTTGAAGTTTTGGAGTTATTGGCTTTGTAATGTCTCATACAAGTAAGGACCAGTGCATATCCTCATTGCTGCAGTGATTCAATTATATAAGTCTATAATTCAGTTTGTTACAAATTCTATCCAGAAAAGAAAGCAACCTCAAAATCACATAAGAAAGTAATTCCTAAAGTCATGTGAAATAACATAATTTTCCTTTAGTAGGGAAGCATCTTTCAACCCTAAGAAAATCTGAAGTTAAATATATAAATGTCAAGTTAAACAAATCTGTGTTTTCAATAATTTAGTGTTCAGAATTTTTCATGTTTTTATATTCTACATGCCTGTCAATCCTAAAGGAAATCAGTCCTGAAAATTCACTGGAAGGACTGATGCTGAAGCTGAAGCTCCAGTACTTTGGCCACCTGATGTGGAGAGCTACCTCACTGGAAAAGACCCTGATGCTGGGAAAGACTGAGGGCAAAAAGAGAAGGGGGCAGCAGAGGATGAGATGATTACATAGCACCACTGACTCAACAGACATGAATCTGAGCAAACTCTGGGAGACAGTAAAGGACAGGGAAGCCAGGCATGTTGCAGTCCATCGGGTTGCAAAGAACTGGACACAGCTTAGTGACTGAACAGCAACAACAAATACCTGTGATATTTAAAATTTGGTCTAGCAGAACAATAGCTTATTAAAACAGCAATCTCTTATGATTCTAACTTAAAATGTATTATACACTTTGTTTAGACTTGTGGTTTTAATTTAACGTCTGTGCTTCACACATATTAACGGAACATTAAGAGAATTTAAGAATCATCTATTTATAAATATTTATTTGATATATGAGCTATTTAAAAAGTGAAAGTCACTCAGTTGTGTCTGATTCTTTGTGACCCCATGGACTATAGTCTGCCAGGCTCCTCTGCCCGTGAGAATTCTCCAGGCCAGAATACTGGAGTGGGTAGCTGTTCCCTTCTCCAGGGGATCTCCCAACCCAGGGATCCCACATTACAGGCAGATTCTTTACCATCTGAACCACCAGGGAAGCCGTGAGCTATTTAACTACTCAGGAATCTTTTGTTTGGTAAATCATACAATGTAGAACTTTAAGGAAAACAGAATGTGTTAGTTTCATGAATACAGTTTAGATAATAGAAGTTTAAAAATCTAATTTCATGAATTGGTCCTAATATTAATTAAAGAGCTCTTACAAGATGTTCTTGAAATCTGCTGTGAATAGAATAATAAGACTTGTAAGCTCTTCTTCAAGCATAAGATATAGATTTCATAATCTGTAACTTTAATAAATTATCCATTTTTAAAACCAATGATCACCTCTGAAGAGGGTTTTCTATAGCAAAAAAGAATCATCCTAAAGACACCAAAGAAAACTAGTTGACAATATTGTTTCATGAGCACATATACAATACCATATGTTTCTACAAGTTCATACATAAAAAAATAATTAAAAAAAAAGAATTTATACGAAACTACAAAAAATGTTATACAGCTCTATACAGTCATCAAAAACAAGACTGGGAGCTGACTGTGGCTCAGATCATGAACTCCTTATTGCCAAATTCAGACTGAAACTGAAGTAAGTGGAGAAAACCACTACACCATTCAGGTATGACCTAAATCAAATCCCTTATGACTATTCAGTGGAAGTGAGAAATAGATTTAAGGGACTAGATCTGATAGACAGAGTGCCTGATGAACTATGGACAGAGGTTTGTGACATTGTACAGGAGACAGGAATTAAGACCATCCCCAAAAAAAGAAATGCAGAAAAGCAAAATGGCTGTCTGAGGAGGCCTTACAAATAGCTGTGAAAAGAAGAGAAGCGAAAAGCAAATGAGAAAAGCAAAGGTATACCTATTTGAATGCAGAGTTCCAAAGAATAGAAAGGAGAGATAAGAAAGCCTTCCCAGTTATCAATGCAAAGAAATAGAGGAAAACAATACTATGGGAAAGACTAGAGATCTCTTCAGGAAAATTAGAAATACCAAGTGAGCATTTCATGCAAAGATAGGCTCAATAAAGGACAGAAATGGTAGGGACCTAACAGAAGCAGATGATATTAAGAAGAGGTGGCAAAAATACACAGAAAAACTGTACAAAAAAGATCTTCACGACCCAGATAACCACGATGGAGTGATCACTCACCTAGAGCCAGACATCCTGGAATGTGAAGTCAAGTGGGCCTTAGAAAGCATCACTAGGAACAAAGCTAGTGGATGTGATGGAATTCCAGTTGAGCTATTTCAAATCATAAAAGATGATGCTGTGAAAGTGCTGCACTCAATATGCCAGTGAATTTGGAAAACTCAGCAGTGGCTACAGGACTGGAGAAGGTCAGTTTTCATTCCAATCCCAAAGAAAGGCAATGCCAAAGAATGCTCAAACTACCACACAAATTCACTCGTCTAACACGTTAGTAAAGTAATGCTCAAAATTCTCCAAGCCAGGCTTCAGCAATACGTGAACCGTGAACTTCCAGATGTTCAAGCTGGCTTTAGAAAAGGCAGAGAAACCAGAGATCAAATTGCCAATATCCGCTGGATCATCACAAAAGCAAGAGAGTTCCAGAAAAACATCTATTTCTGCTTTATTGACTATGCCAAAGTCTTTGACTGTGTGGATCACAATAAACTGTGGAAAATTCTGAAAGAAATGGGAATACCAGACCACCTGACCTGCCTCTTGAGAAACCTGTATGCAGCTCAGGAAGCAACAGTCAGAACTGGACATGGAACAACAGACTGGTTCCAAATAGGAAAAGGAGTACGACAAGGCTGTCTATTGTCACCCTGCTTATTGAACTTATATGCAGAGTGCATCATGAGAAACGCTGGGCTGGAAGAAGCACAGGCTGGAATCAAGATTGCTGGGAGAAATATCAATAACCTCAGATATGCAGATGACACCACCCTTATGGCAGAAAGTGAAGAAGAACTAAAGAGCCTCTTGATGAAAGTGAAAGAGGAGAGTGAAAAAGTTGGCTTAAAGCTCAAAATTCAGAAAACTAAGATCTTGGCATCTGGTCCCATCACTTCATGCAAATAGATAGAGAAACAGTGGAAACAGTGGCTGACTTTATTTTTCTGGGCTCCGAAATCACTGTAGATTGTGACTGCAGCCATGAAATTAAAAGATGCTTATTCCTTGGGAGGAAAGTTATGACCAACCTAGACAGCATATTAAAAAGAAGAGACATTACTTTGCCAACAAATGTCCATCTAGTCAAGGCTATGGTTTTTCCAGTAGTCATGTATGGATGTGAGAGTTGGACTATAAAGAAAGCTGAGCGCCAAAGAATTGATGGTTTTAAACTGTGGTGTTGGAGAAGACTCTTGAGAGTCCCTTAGACTGCAAGGAGATCCAACCAGTCCATCCTAAAGGACATCAGTCCTGGGTGTTCATTGGAAGGACTGATGCTGAGGCTGAAACTCCAATACTTTGGCCATCTGTGATGTGAACAGCCAACTCACTATAAAAGACCCTGATGCTGGGAAAGATTTAGGGTAGGAGGAGAAGGGGACGACAGAGGATGTGATGGTTGGATGGCATCAAAGACTCAATGGACATGGGTGGGTGAACTCCGGGAGTTGGTGATGGACAGGGAGGCCTGGCATGCTGCGCTTCATGGTCTTGCAAAGAGTCGGACATGACTGAGCGACTGAACTAAACTGACCAAAAAGTGTTCTTCCTTGGAAAAAAGTTTAAAATTTTATCAGTAACTGAATATTTTGCAGTGTGAAAGCATTCCTGTGTTATTTGTGTAAGTAACATAAAGAAAATCCTTCTTCAATTCATGTCTACCCCATCTGAGTTCAATAAGCAGGGGTCAAAATACTTCTGACTCAGGCTTCCCTGGTGGATCAGCAGTAAAGTATCCACCTGCAATGGAGAAGATGCAGGAAACATAGGTTCGATCTCTGTGTTGGGAAGATCCCCTGCAGAAGGAAATGGCAACCACCTTTAGTACTCTTGCCTGCGAAATTCCATGGTCAGAGGAGCCTGGCGGGCTACAGTCTATAGGATCGCAAAGAGTTGGACATGTCTGAGCACTGACAGACTGTCTATATTGTTTCAGAACCAGTTTGTATCAGGAGTTAACCTTGCTCTCTTCATACTAACACAAAGCCATGCTCCTAACTCTACCATTTACAATCACCTTCCTACTTGAGGGACTTTTTATAATGCGTAAAACTAAAAAATACGAACAAGACTCAGAATGTAATTTTGGTACTACTGTTGAGAGTTTTATTGGCTTTGTCAATATTACCATGGCAAGGGGTGAAATATCCTATAAACAGTTTAGGGTATATTGACGAAAGTAGGAAAGCATGTAAAAAGACTCTGGAGTGGGGAGTTACTGGCATTCCAGACTGTTTTCCAAGTGTAGCCTGGAGGAAAAAAACTAGTTATTTTCAAAGAGCTAAAGGTAGTTTCCTCTTGAGTATTAAGGCTCTTGTTTGTTTGCTAGAAAAGGACCTGCAGCTAGATTGGGTGTGAAATGACAGGCTTTTTGAGTCATGGTCTAGAAGGGAAGGCAGAACAGAGGGAAAGCTAAAATCCTCAGCATAAAGGTTTCATTCTACAGCAAAAGTGGGAGGGTCCTAATACTGAAGTAGAGTGTCCTTGGGTCAATGGTCTTAAAATTATCATCTGTGATCCTGTCTTGGAGATCAAATACACAAAATAAAGCGACATTACTGGAGCTTGTATACACAGGTTTTTAATTAACATTGCAGCTATCCATTAACAAACTTACACTTAGAAAAAGTTTATTAGGTTGTAAAATTATAGGGTTTTAAATTTTATTTATTATTGTTTTTCTTAAGAAACAGGTCAGCAATGCATATTGTTTTTCCTAGCTAAGGCTCTGGTAGTATCTGACATGATTACAAAACTCCTGAAATTGTGTGTAAAAGCTTGCTGAGCAGAGTAGACAGTTCCATTCTAACCTAGAACCCAGAGCCAGGAGCTGAGCGATCTGATCCAACCTTCCTCTGCTCCCACAATGTGAGGGCTCAGAAGAGGGAAAGTCCCTCGTTACCAGCCGGGCGGCCCCACTCCTGGGCAGAACTGAACCCTTGCAGGAAACCCCAGGTGAAGAGCGGTGCCTATTGCTGTTTCCCTCCTTGGTAGCAAGGGGTTGCTAACGAAAGCTTTAGGAGATAGACTAGGTGAACTTTTCTGTAGCCCCTGGCGGAGGTCGGGTGGGGTGACAGGGCCAACTCCCAGGCACAGGTAGGCTCCAGATATGCCCTGGACTTGGAGGAGTTCGGCTGGCAGTACACTTGGACCATCACCAGTTTGGAGTCTGGCAGAGGCTGCTGCCCACAGGCCCACTGTCCTCTTTCCTTCCTTCCTTCCTCCTATGCACTCCCCACTGCTCACTTCTGTCCAGTTTCTTCCACCAGGAATTTTCCATCATTCCAGTGGCCTGCCTGGACAAATTCCAGTGATTTCTCATGACTTACGGACCTCTGTGCAGTGCCTCACATTGCTAGAACTGGCTTCATTTTCTAGTTTTAAGATACTCAAGTAACTTCAATGTCTTCTCACTTAGAAAATCCACAAGTTAAATTTGTGGAATGCAGGCAGGGTTATCGGAAATGAAATATAAGGTTACAAAGAATACTGAGGACTTAATTTAACATCCCCCCGCCATCTCTGCAATTTAATCATATTTCATGTAAACAGTCATTATCTTTTCAAGTCATAAAATATTAAGTAAACATATATGATAACCACTATCTGTGTTTGAAATAAGAAAGAGCCCTACCCCTAACTCCCACACCAAATGTGAGCTCATCTTCCCCCAAGGCAGCCAGGCAAATTCAAGCTCCAGAGCTCCTGTGAAATATAAAGTAATGAAAAGAAGGTGCACAGGCTTAAAAAGAAATAATGATAATAATAATAAAACACTGCTTGCAGGAAAAAATAAATGAAAGACAGAAAATGAAATAGGTCTCCAAGAAAGTCATTCCTTAAGACTTTCACGTCTATTCTCCTAAAATAAAACATTTCAAATAAAATCTAAGTTCCTCCTGCCTGTCTGTGTTCCACACACACAATTTGTTAGCAAAGGGGGTGGGGCCCCTGGAAAACAGACACAAGCAGTTTCCTGGTCTTTGTCACATTACTCCGCCGAAGAACCAGAGAACCGACGGAGAAAGTGCTTGACCTCTCCCACTGCCCATCACTGTCCCTTCTCTGACCTGAACGCTGGGGGCTTTCAACTTCCACATGTTAAAAGCCTGGCCCATCCTCCAGGCTGCAGTCAGGTTCACGATGTCCATGACAATGTCAAGGACTATCCCCAGAACCTCATTATCTGCTAATCTTTACTTCTGCTCCTCTGATGTCTCTGTGAATGGGCTTCGAGTCTGCTGTCTAAAACACAAATCCACCGCGATACTCTTCCTTTGGGTCCTGTGGCAGGCCCAGTTCTATCACTTGCACTCCTTTTCTGTCAGCCTGCATGACAAAGCTGTTCACCAGAACAAAGAATAAATGGCAGGGAAGGGTACTCAAAGGAAGAAATCATGCATTTTTCAGAAAACTCACCGACTAGAAGAAATTAGCAAAATCGTTTTTCACTGGTTCTTACTAGACTCGAGTATATGGTCACGCTCAGAATTTCGGAAAAACATACGCACTTACAGTCTACTACCCTGGATTTACATATATGCTATTTCAGTGAAAAAGCACACCATAAAGAATCAACACTGTGCAAAGTGGAATTAAACGGAGTGTGGGGGGTGGGGGTGAAAGGCAACCATTTTAAAAAGGAGTTAGGACATCAAACAAGGTCAAAGAATTTTTCAAAAAGTGGAGAACCAGAGGGAGTGAGCGAAAAGGTAAGGGATGGTGGCTGGAAAATGAAATGTTAGAACTGAGACTGTAGAAGTATTGTGATTGCTGGTGATGGCAAAATCTTAAAAGTACAACCATAGGAGTAGGCAGCCAAGTAAGGTAGAGACACGGTCACTGGAGGAAAAGTAGTCATAGAACTGGAAAGGTGAGTCTGGAAAGGTTACCCACAAGGGTGTTACAATTGCCAAGCATTTTGGCAGTACGGTGTAAAAGGGAGCAGGAGCAGAACCATCTAGGACAGGCAGGAAAGTATCCTGAAGTTGGGGGCCATGTGGTGCTGGTGGTAAAGAACCTGCCTGCCAAAGCAGGAGACATAAGAGACACGGGTTCAATTCTTGAGTTGGGAAGATCCCCTGGAGGAGGACAAGGCAACTCACCTCAGTGTTCTTGCCTGGAGAACCCCATGGACAGAGGAGCCTGGAGGGCCACAGTCCATAGGGTTGCAGAGTTGGACACGACTACAGTGACTGAGCATGTATACACGCACAAATAACAGAGAAAGGTGAAGAGGGTATTTAGAGAAGATGTTTGAGGATATAAGGGATTTTGTTAATGATGGAATGTTGGTTTCAGAGGACATAACATAAGTGTTTTAGAAGGTGTGGGCAGGGGAGGATAGATAGGTATTTTCTGGGAGAAAGTACCCAGACATATGGGAAGAGTCTGGAGGATGAAGGTTGACTAGGAAGCCTGAGCTTCTCAAAGTGACCACATAACTCAGGGCTCAAGGGCCTAATGAGATCAAATAGATACTGGAGGCAAGGCAGCGAGCCGCTCCAGAGCACTCCTGCCAAGTGCTAGGAAGGGCCTGTTTTATGCCAAACACAGTTAACTCTGGAGATTTGTTTCCAACCACTCCCACCATTCACATCGTTCCCAGTCCATTAGCAAACAGGTTTTATTCTCTGTAGTCAGGGAATGACTGCCTGGAACACTGTAGTATAAAGAACCTCAAGGCCATATTCAGATTTAAGAGAAAAAGAAAAAAAAAAAAAGTGGTCATCTCTATGCCAGTATCTGCTCTCCCTAGTTTAAGGTGATCCCTACAGCTCAGTTCAATGACTCATTCTCCATCCCACCTCCCACTTTTTAACTTGCTTCTCAGCCTCTCAGGACTTTTACATATGTCACCTCACTTCAGGGGGCAATGTCAACCCTTCCTGAAGATCCTCTACACAGCTCTCTGCTAATGCACCCCACATCTCCATGTCCAGACAAGACCTTGCTCCTGAGCATTAAAAACCTGTCTGCAGTTTTCTTCTGGGCTTGGAGCACATCAATGGTGCTCATCAATCCCCTGTCCATGCTACCCCAATCTGTTCCTCTCCCATTTATCCCATAGTATATCCCCATTTACCCATTTCAACAACCCAAGTCTTCTTCAACTCCTCCTCTCCCCCACATCTTATCGGCCACCTATTTCCATCCATTCGATCTCTGAAATTCCTTAAATCCACTCCCTGCCCTCCCTCCCCACTGCCTCAGCCTTGTTCACATCTTCTTCTGAGGAGACTTGGGAAGCAGACTCCACCCAACTCACCCTCCCACAGCCAGTGACCTTTGTGAAGCATTGATTCTCCCTTCTTTTTAAGGCTTTAGGAGCGCTCCAGCCCATACAGGGTAAAACTCAAAGTTCTCAGCCCTTGACAGATAACACTGCCCATGTTTGTTCATGTGCCTCCCTCTCCCACTAAACTATGACCTCCACCAAGGCAGGAAGGTATGCCTCCTTTGAGTTCCCAGTAATTGGTTGGAGATGCAGAATATACTCAATAACTGTGAAGTAATGCAAGCAGGCAGAGGAAAAGTATAAAAGGCAACTCAACGTTAAAGACTCTCCTTCATGAGAGTTGATATGAAATCATTTTCTACAACTTCCTGTTATAGCTGATTCATCTCTGCTCTTACCATAAATAGCAAAGGAATAAAAGTCTCTTAATTTAACAATTAAAAAATATATCGAGGGTTGAAATGAGGGGTTTTTCTGGAAATCAGGTCTTAATATATATTTTCTTATATTGGATTCCACCATTTTCGAGGTGTGTAACCCTGGGCAAGATACTTGACCGCTGGCTTCAGTTTCATCACTTATAAATTGGAGAGAAAAACAGTAACTAATTCAAATGGTTGCTATGGGAATTAAACGAGATCGTGTCTGAAAAGTGTGTTAGAATAGGAAATGTTCAATAAGTAAGTTACTCTGAAAGAGATTACTTTGATAGTTACTCTAAAGTTTATGAAAACTAGAAGCGTTATTGCTATTAGACAATGGGAAGCATGTGTGTATTTCCTAGAATGGAGGGAATATATCTTTACTTTTCCTATATAGTTCAGGCCATACCAAGTCAGGCTCTGAAGGAGATTGGGAGTTTTGTGTCTGGTCTCCCCAACCTTTCTCTCTCCCAACATTTTCTACCCCCACGATCTCTGGAGAGGTCCCACATGGTCCCACAGCTCCCGGAAGACAGGTAGCAAATCTGACAGCCCTCTGTAGAAAGAGACTTGGGTCAAAAGGACCATTTGATTAACTTCCAACATTATCTCAAAATTGTTTATTCATATGTCCTAGAGATACATTGACACAATGGAAAAACTCATTCATTTTTCTCTTTGAACTTACACACTGCTGTTTTTCTTTCAGCATCTTACCTTAGGAAAATATAAAGTTATCCAGTATCTCTGCTCTCTTTCCACACATGCAAGAATATTACAATTATTTAACACAAGTTCCACTTCCTCCTTCTTGTTCTTACCTAAAAATTTTAAAACTCATTCATTTTACTGGGCCATTCCTCCTGTAATAAACCAGAAATAAACTTTTTTTTTCCCCACAAAATGCATAACTATTTTGTGACTAGCACATAAAATTTTACTTTACATCTGTGTGTTTTTGACCTCTACAAATAGCAAGTTCATATTGTTCAATCTAGTATCTGAAGGATGTTAATTTGTTGATTATAAATATTTTTAAAATATATAACAATTTTCTATTTCTGTTATATGGCATTTCTTCACTTTTTAATATACTGAAATACTCAGAAAATGACTTGGGTCAAGCGGACCATCTGATTAACTTCCAACATTATCTCAAAATTGTTTATTCATATGTTCTAGAGATACACTGACACAATGGAAAAACTCATTCATTTTTTCTTTGAATTTACACACTGCTGTAAGTTGGTAGGGAAGTCTACCCTCCAGGAGCACAAGTATGAAGCATCTACAAAGCAAATCTTTCTTTTACTGATAATAACTATCTTTTATAACACCTCTTCCATGTATTTTTATGTTAAAAGATCTAAAGATATGACTCCTTAAAAAAAAAAGGAAAAGAGAGGAAGAAAATAAAAAGGATATGGAGGAACGAATGTCCCATCATATATTATACAAAATGACAATAATTACAAGAAACCTATTTCATAAATTACTGGGGATTTTACATGTGATAATATACTGCAAAGAACTTTAAAGGGTTAAAATCCAATCATGAAAGGCTGTCCACTTGTGTTCCAAGGACCATTTTTGGTCTGTGAATGCTTTGTTTCTGGTCCATGGTGAGATAAGTATGAAAATTTGATAGTAAGCATTTAGAACTGTTATACAAATTTGACAAAGTAATTTTACATCTGCTGAATCAAATAATAAAAGATTTGGGCTTATATTTTGTGTGTCTGAATTTTCACTTCATTTTCTAGTAATTCACTTTCATTGTACTTTACAAAGGCAAAGAAAACCTGTCCTTCACCACACATAGTTTGAGAAGCATTGAAAAAAACTATTATTATTTCTGCAATTTTGCTTAACAACCATTAATTTCTAATTACAAAGTAGTTATATGTCATTATTTGAGAAATACTTCCAACCAAGTGTGAGGAACTGCCAGCATACAAGCAAGTTCCAAAGCAAGTCTGTTTTGTATTGGGTAACTTGGTTATTTGGGAGTCAGAAACCAATTTTTCCCATGAAAAAACATAAGCCAGGGGTTAGGTTGGTGTAGCGTACAAATTCCAGTTATTTCAAAAGACTGCTAAGCTATACTATAAGACGTAATCACTTGTATGTACTATAGAATTTAATGACCAGTCCTCTCCATTCTCTTGTGATGAAGAAATTAGGCTTCTGATTTCCAAATCAGAAAATCTCTCTTCCCCCAACTATGAGAAAAGATAATTCTCAGCCCTGGCATGGTAGGGATAGGGATTTGTGGTACTTTTTTAACTTTTTTGTTTTATTTTGAAGTATAACTGATTAATAATGTTGTGATAGTTTCAGCGAAGTGACTCAGATATATATATATCCACACACGTATCCATTCTCTCCCAAAATCACCTTCCATCCAGGCTGTCACATAACATTGAGCAGAGTTTCCTGTGCTATACAGTAGGTTCTTGCTGTTTACCCATTTTGAATATAGCAGTGTGTACCTGTCCATCCCAAACTCCCTAACTCTCCCTTCCCAGAATAGAGCTATTGGGCTCTTCACACAGTCATGAGGAATTAGGAGACCAAGTCTGAGGGAACTCACTGGTCAAGTTAATAAAATTACACTGAGGGTTCCCCAAGATCCTCTGAGACAGGTATGGTACGTCTCGCTGGATTTGAAAGCCTGGTTCTTTACCACAAATGCCTCCATCCTAAACCCCAGAGCATTGTGGTGGCACAAGATGGTGATCATCCTGAATGGACCTCTATCACTGGCTACCTCAGGGACCTTTATTGCTCTTCTGCTGCTGTTTGAAAAGACGTGAAGACAAGCCTAGGCTTAGTGAGAAACAGTGGAAGACTCAATTAGTGATGTCTGCCATGGGCAGATTGGCACAAGAGCTATGTTTCACTACCCTGGGTATATCTTGAAGAAAACAGACCTTTGACCCTTTAAGTTCAGTTGTAACCAGACTGAATTACTAATATGAAGAACATGAGTTTAAAAAATGCCAGGGCATAGCAAAGGGAAATAGCACACAACAATTATATGTACAATTAAATGTAGAGGCACAGTTTTATCTACTGGTCACTATCCAGAAACATTGGCATAAGGCTCAAAATAACACAGAAGCCCTGGGCATAGGTCTTCATTCTAAATTCTGACGTCATATATGAGATTCTTCTCTTCTCCAAAGACTGTCATTAAAACCCTCCCTAGGGTTTCCCTGGTGGCTCAGTGGTGAAGAATCCACCTGCCAATGAGGGAGACATGGGTTGGATCCCTGATCTGGGAAGATCCCACATGCTGCAGAGCAACAAGCCCACATGCCCCAGAGCCCACGCTCCGCAACGAGAGAGACCATCACAGTGAGAAGCCTGCATACGGCAACTAGAGAGTAGCCCCAACTCACACAACCAGAGAAAAGCCTGTGCAGCAGTGAAGACTCAGCACAGCCAATAATTAAAAAACAACAACAACAAAAAGCACGGTATCAGGGTATTTGTGTTCAGACAGACAATTAAAAAAAAAAAACAAACACCTCCCTAAAGAAGAGATCCCACCCTTACCTACCCAGTCATAGGGTAACTATGGCACAATTCTTAATCCAAATGGTCTATATATAGAATTCTGGAGGGTTTGTGACCTTGAATGAGGGGGAAATACCTTGATTTCTAATGGAATTAAGAATTGCTTTCAATTACGAAAGTAGAAAACAAACTCCAGAAGCATTAGCAATACTTGTGACTTTGTTACTAGTGGAAGTAAGAGTTATGATCAGCTACAGATTTCCTGAAATAACATTTATGTTCATTACTACTTTAAAAAAAATAGTGCTGCACCTTGCTATTTAATGTGTGAGCAATGTAGCACACATTACACTGCTATATTACTATAGCACAAACTTCCTAAAGAACATTTTGATAATTTCTTTTGAATGTAATTGATCTCCTTTGCAACTGGTACTGTCATTGTATGCACTTAGAAACATTCTTCTAGGAAGGTATCTATAGTTTCACTACTGCCAGAGGAGTCCATGACACAGAAAAGGTAAGCCTCCTGGGCTTTCAAAGGACAACTATGTAACTCTCTGTACCATGCAACAGAACCTAACATCCCTCAGGACTGAATCAGAGACATTCACATACAGAAACTGAAAAGTGAAAGCCAAAGTTGCTCTTTGCCACCAGGCCAGAATACTGCAGTGGGTTACTGTTCCCTTCTCCAGGGATCAAACCCAGGTCTCCCGCACTGCAGGCGGATTCTTTACCAGCTGAGCCACCAGGGAAGCCCAAGAATACTGGAGTGGGTAGCCTGTCCCTTCTCCAACGGATCTTCCCGACCCAGCAATCGAACCAGGTTCTCCCGCATTGCAGGCGGATTCTTTACCAGCTGAGCCACCAGGGAAGCCCAAGAATACTGGAGTGGGTAGCCTGTCCCTTCTCCAACGGATCTTCCCGACCCAGCAATCGAACCAGGTTCTCCCGCATTGCAGGCGGATTCTTTACCAGCTGAGCTACCAGGGAAGCCCTACAGAAAAAGAGGGGTCTTATTTTTTCTCCTGGGCTGTATTACAGGTGAGAAACTGGCATCTGCTTTTATTTACTCGTTGCTAATAAGACCTATGTCTGTTGAAAATTCTCAATTGTGACTGTTTCTGCCTACATAAGGTAGAGTGACAATTAACCAGCACCCATCAGAAGCTTATTTCAGCCATACTTGTTCCCTGGTGGGTTGGATGGTAAAGAATCCGCCTACAATGTCGGAGACCTGGCTTTGATTCCTGAGTTGGGAAGATTCCTCTGGAGGAGGGCATGGCAACCCACTCCAGTATTCCTGCCTGGAGAATCCCAGGGACAGAGGAGCCTGGCGGGCTACATACAGTCCATGTGTTCGCAAAGAGTGGAATACGACTGAGTGACTGGAGTGAGCATAGTCTGGATGAAGCATTGCTTAGAAACTTGATGTTTCCCTCCTCCCACCTGTAGCCTGTTATTTAAAATAGTGATTCCAACATAATATATTTACAAGACATGACCCAGTATCTTTTCCTGTAGTAATAATAACCCCCCCCCCCCAACACACACACACGCACACTCTTTAAAACTGTCCCTCGTAAGTTTCTAGGATGTTAAGTTCCAAGACTAGGACGGAAGGAATGTATGGGAAGTGGGATCTAAGCAAAGCCCGAGGGCTGCTTGAGATTCTTGCGGGGCTGTCAGTGAAAGGAAGTGAAGGAATTCCACGTGTCATCTAACCGGGCCTAACCTGGGCGGGGGTGGGCTCCTGGTCCCAGGGAAGGTGTCTGAGGAGGCAGGTTTGTGGTGTCAAAGGCCAAGGGCCCGGCCGAGGGCGGAGCCGGGCTTCCCGCCAGCAGGGCGGCTCGGGGCGGAGCGCAGCCCGCGCGGCCCGGCGGTACCGCGGCGCCGCCCACAGTGCTCCCCGGTCCCGCGGAGCGAGGCGGCGCGGCTCCTGAGCCATGGGGCGGCTGCTGGCGCTGAGCTTGCTGGGGATCGCGCTGGCGCTGCTGGGCGAGAGGTTCCTGGCGCTCAGGTAGGGGCCAGGGGCCCTCCCGGGTGCGCAGGGTCGGGGTGGCCGGGGCTGCGGGGGCGCGGGGACCCTCGTGCGGGAGCCCGGGGCCGGGGAGGCTCTCTGCCGGCTCTGCTCCCCGGCCCGCCGAGCGCCGCCACCCCACCCCCAGCCGCCCGCAAAACCCCACACAGTTTGGGCTGAATCGCGAGACTTCCTGGAGAGTTTACAAGCTTTTGCTGCTCACAAAGTTCTTTGCTACCTAGGTTGACGAGCTGTGCCGTGCAGTTTACTTAAGGGCAAACCTCGTGCTTTAACTTGAAAACAACACTATTACTCATGCACTGAAACTTTAATTATAAAGATTTATTTCAGGTCACGGATCCTGCTTCTCTTTGGTGCCCAAACCAGCCTCTGTCTTTAACAAAGTTGTTCTCCATCCCTCCCCTGCCGCGTTGGAGAAGCTTCCTCTGCTCTCTAATCTTGGCGCAGTAGATCAAAGATACTTGAAATATTCAGCTACTGTTCTTACATCACTTCCTTATTTATCTCCTCGTCCGGGAACCGTGAAGCCAGAATGCCAAACAGGGCACGCCTAGTCCTTCTCACATTTTACTTATGAAAAAAACGCGATAGGCAGATGTCACAGCCCTCGAATTATCAATTCAAATTATATAAGCCTTATGCGAAAAAATTCCAGAAATGCTGAGCATCTGTTCTGTACGCTGTGCTCTGTGAGGCTCCTGTAATAGAGTAAGGCACCGGTCTTAACCTATTAAAGGGAAGGAGAGACATAAGCAGAGGGATAAACTAGGATGTTCACTGTAGCAGTGTCAGTCGCTCAGTCGTGTCTGACTCTTTGCGACCCCAGAACAGTAGCCCCTCGGGTTCCTCTATCCATGGGATTCTCCAGGCAAGAATACTGGAGTGGATTGCTGTTCCCTTCTCCGGAAGATCCTCCTGACCCAGGGATCAAACCCAGGTGTCCTGCACTGCAGGCAGATTCTTTACCATCTGAGCTACAGGGACGATCAGCATGTTCAGGACAGGTACAAACCAACCTCTATAGGCTTAAGGAGGAAAAATGACTGAAGTTGAAGCTCAGGAGGAAGAGACATTTGACATTGTCCTGGAAGGATGGGTGAAACCCAAGTGGGCAGGAAGGAGGCAGTCCCAGATGGAGGTTGGTGCGTGAACAAAGGGACTGATGTGAGGAAGTCTGGATCTGAGGGGAGCTTAAAGTTACGGGATGATAACAGTAGGGACAGGGGATGGCTAGGTCTCGAGATGGTTATTAAAGGTATGCTGAGAAACTGGGGCCTGCTTTGATAGGCAAAGGGAACTGTCAGTGTTTGCTGTGTGTTTTATTTTTTAATCAGGAGCCTGTTTAAACTTTCTAAAGCATAATCAGCTGGACTGTGCAAGAGCGGACCTGGAAGGCTGGATTGGAGTAGAGCAGTGATTCGCAGTCCTGGCTGTGCCTTAGGATCTCCAGGAGGCCTGCTGTCTGGACAGCACCCCCAGCAGTTCCAGTCCTGTTGCTCTGAGTGGGGCCCAGGCATGAGTATTTCTTATTTTTAAAAATTCTCCTGATAATTCTCATATGAAGTTAGAGCTGACAAGTACCAGAAGGAGACTAAAAAGACCTGGGGAAACTAGTTAAAGTATTGCAGTGGTTTGGCCCAAACTCTGGAAGCCTGGGGGATGAGGGGTAGGTCAAAGGTGATGCTAGAGTTTCCAGCTCAACTGGCTTAGCTGTAGCTTCATCTGCCAGGAGGACAGTGTCTGTGCAACAGGAAGGGTCAGAGTCGGAGGAGGAACGTTCACTGGCAAGAAATGGACACACTGAGCTTAATTTTCATGTTATATAAACAACTATCCTGTTCTGCAGAAGGTTACTGAGTTGGATGATTTTGTATGCTCTATCCAGCTCCCACTAAAATTCACAAGCTCATTAGGTTATCCCTATGGTTCAAACCACCAGTGTTTCCATTAACTGAAGTTTTCTCAGTTTATAATTTTTTCTTCTTAAAAATCTTAAGGTTTTAAATTTAAGTCCCTTTGAATGATAAATGTGGTTGCAAACCTAAGACAAAGTAGATACATTTTATTCATACAGACTGTACCTGATGGGTCATTTAAAATTTAATGTGTCTTTTCTTTATAAAGACTTGACTATAATAAACTTTATTTAGCAGTGACTTCACAGGGTTGTAACCTCACTGGTCAACTGAAGCCTCATATTGGCCAATGTGAGAAGGTGAGGGGAATGATGGATGGACGGATCTAGCAAATAAAAATGCAAGAAACCCAGTCAAACTGGAATGTCAGATAAACAACAAATCTTTTTTTAGTATAAACATATCCCATGCAATATTTAGGATGTAATTATACTAAAATAGTATTCATTATTTATCTGAAATTCAAATTTCACTCACATTTTATCTGGCAACCCTGTAAGTGCAGAATATCAACTACCTACTGTTTACAAAGTTTGGTGGAGTGCTTAAATGCATTTCTCCTTTCAGTCCCTTAGAGTATTTTGAAAAGCAGCATGTTCCCACCTCCACAAAGAGAAAAGCTCTTCAAAAAACAGATTTTCGGTTTTTTTTTTTCGCTCTCATCCAGTGCCTTCTAGTTCATTATTCTATTTTTAGAGATAGTACTTTGGCACTCAAGTTATTTCTCTCCCCCAAGCTGCCCACTTAAATTTCAGATAAGCAATGAATAATATTTTAGTATAAGTATGTCATGGATGGATAAATGGAATCAGAGTTGTCTATTTCCTTCTGAACTATAACTGGCTAAGGTTCCCAGAGGAGGGTGGCATATCATACCCAACTTTTCCACTCCTCCCTAGTTGAACAATAAAGGGGAAAACAGAAATACACAAATGTCTCCAGGTCTGTGCTCCCTATTCCAAAGCACACAGCCTTGAATGAATCATAAGACTTGAGTGCATAAGAGACCTGTGCCTGAGCAGGAAATCCGGAAATAAGCATCTGAACTTTCTCCTTGTTGCCTGACATCTTTTATGACAACTCCACCAAGAAGCTATCCAATGAACACTTCTGAAGGGGCAGCCTGTTTTTCAGCCACCACCCGCCTTATTTACTGTGTGACTACCGTGTGCGGGTCTTAAATGGCTGTGCTGGGCCTTCATCGCTACACGGGTTTTCCTCTAGCTGCAGAGAGTGGGGGCCACTCTCTCGTTGCGGTGCACAGGCTTTTCATTGTGGTCGCTTCTCTTGTTGCAGGGCATGCGCTCTAGGTGTGTGGGCTTCAGCAGCTGTAGGGCGTGGGTTCAGCGGTTACGGTTCCTGGGCTTTAGAGCACAGGCTCAGTAGTTGTGGGGCAAGGTTTGCTCCACAGCACGTGGGATCTTCCTGGATCAGGGATCCAACCCGTGTCTCCTGCATGGCCTGGCCGGTTCTTTACCACTGAGTCACCAGGGAAGCCCTGTGTGCTAGTCTTTGTGTTGAAAGTGTCAACAGTTCTTGGTGTTAAACAAACATTTACTGACATTTGGAAAGAAAGCCCTTTTACCTTCCTGCCTTCTCCCAGTCTTCGTATCTGTCTTTATATTATGTTATATATTTCCTATATTATATCTGATAAAACTGAAGCTTGGAGAAGCTAACTAGTTAGTTCAATTGTTAGTGCCAAACCTGGACTTCTAAGTCAGGTCTTCCGATTCCAAATACAGTTTGCCCCAGTTCCCTGTAGCCTCCTCTCTTCTCTGCCATTGGAGCAAATTTTCCTCAGCTTTACAAGCCTGAGCACAAACTCTGAGTTAAGTAAGAGCATTACAGGGGATGAGGGAGTGAATTCCAAGGGGTTTTACAAGTCTGTATGTGAAAGATAAAGCCCCTGTTTGAATTTAAGTCTGCACTTAAAAGATAAAGCCCCACGAGTGGTTTGTAAATTCAAAGGCAGTGCGATAAGGAACAAACCTGGTAAGAAAACTGTGTCCCCTGCTGACACACCAGCCTGGTGCATCTTTACTGTTACCACAATATGAAGCAAGGTAATCACTAACCACCCCCGTCTCATCCCACTTTGAAGGTGATGCCTTTTCCTGAGTGAAAGAAATAGAGCTTCCTTTCATGCTGATGACTGTTGGTTAAGGGTTCATGCCTTGTAGCCAGATAGCCTGAATTCTCCACTATTTACCTGACTCATTGGCTTTTTATTTCACTTTTCTGTGCCTCAGTGTCCTAATCTGTAGGATGGGGGTAATCATACTTTATGCCCCATATAGGGGCTGTAAAAATATCAATGAGTTAATTCTTGCAAAATGCTAGAACACTGTCAGACACACAGGAAGTGCTCAGTAATAGTTACCTGTGATGATGATGATGTTGGAACAAGGGTTCTTAGATTTTTGTGCCACAGATCCCTTTGGCAGTCTGGTGAAGCCTTGACTCCTTCTCGGCATCATGTTCCTAAATGCATAAGATAAAAATACACAGGATTATAAACCAAACGTAAAAACTATCTAAGTTAATAACAACTGACTTAAATTCTATTGTCAAACTATTTGAAAAATCTAACGTAGGATATAATAAGCCTTAAATATATCTAGAGGTCGTTGAATACCTAACAGTGCAGAGTCAGACACGACTGAAGCGACTTAGCAGCATGTATTGTATGGAGAAGGCAATGGCACCCCACTCCAGTACTCTTGCCGGGAAAATCCCATGGACGGAGTCCATGGGGTTGTGAAGAGTCAGGCACAACTGAGTGACTTCACTTTCACTTTTAACTCTCATGCATTGGACGAGGAAATGGCAACCCACTCCAGTGTTCCTGCCTGGAGAATCCCAGGGACGGGGGAGCCTGGTGGGCTGCCGTCTGTGGGGTCACACAGGGTTGGACACGACTGAAGCGATGTAGCAGCAGCAGCAGCAGCAGGTACTGTGAAGCAGAGATGAGTATAAATGGTATTTTGAGATATCTACAACTAAAATGTTATGAAACAATGTGTGCAGTTTCTGTTAGTGACGGTCACAGGTACTACTAGTAGAAAGCTCAGTGGTTTGTTGCCTACACTCATCATCAAAAGAAATACTCACTTTCAGTCAGAGATTTAACTAAAGATGTGTTTTTCCCCCCATCTGAATTCACAGACCCCTGAATTTTACCCATGGACTCCACGAAGGTCACTGGGCCTGAAATTAAGAACCCTCATGTTAGGATTTCCCTGGTGGTCCAGTGGTTAAAGATTTGCCTTGCAGTGCAGGGAATATGGGTGTGATCCCTGGTTGTGGAACTAAGATCCCACATAAGGCCTATAGACCTAAATTGACCTGCCAAAGGTCATGCAGTCTTATTGCTATGACAGAAACATGGTCTTCCTCTTTCACTACTAGCACTTTCGATACATGTTAGCCCTTCTTATAACTGATTACCTTTTATCACCATGATTATCAGCAGCACCATCCTCATCACTAGTATTAACTGCTACTACTTATGTTAGGCTAAATATATACTTGTTTTCCAATAAAAATTAATTGAAAAAAATACTTGTTTTCCCTGTAAGTCACTCCTGGGGCTCACAGATTTGAGATCTTTTTGTATTTTTTTTCTTTTACTGCTTAATTTAAAATTTTGGTTGGTTATTTTAAATTTTCTATTATGTCCATATATTTTATATATTTATTTTATTCATTTATTTTTATTTCACTGCTTTATTGCTCTGTTGTCTTAAGAAATTTAATACTGTTTTAGTTATATGGATTCCAAACACATAGTGATTAACACTCTAATTAGAAACTTTCATATTATATATACACATGTATATGTGAACTGCCAAAATACATAGTTGCCACTCCCTATTGGTAATTCTGAGTTAACCCAGGCCGCGGTTTCTTCCATTTTGCCCAGAAAACAGCAGCCTTCCCCATATTCAGCATCTAGAAGTCCGAAGAGGCAAGGCTGTGAAGAGAGCAGAGACGGTGGGTGACACGCTGTCCTTCCGTCCCTTAGACGTGTGGTATGCGTGCACCACTTTGAAAAGTGCAGGCTACTCTGTGCACGATTGCCGTTATTTCTGTGCGCAGAGAACACAGAGAAGGTGAGACGATGAGAAGAGGGGAAGCCCTCAGACAGCAGAGCCCAGGTGTGTTTGTCCACCTTGCGTGGTGGGCTGCTGCTCCAGGGTGGGAAGGATGAGTGAAGATGCTTTACCAAAGCTCAACATTTTCTCCTTATTTCTTCCCTTCTGTTTTTACGAAATGACAACAGCAAGGAGTTTTGCTAGAGTAGTCGGTGCTCCTCAGGCTCTTTTTTTTTTTTTTTTTTAAACTTTTGGAACGCTTCACGAATTTGCGTGTCATCCTTGCGCAGGGGCCATGCTAATCTTCTCTGTATCGTTCCAACCCTAGCATATGTGCTGCCGAAGCGAGCACTCCTCAGGCTCTTAATAAGTATTTACGTGGTATCCTCTGTGAGCCAGGCTCTGAACAATGCCGTCCTCTCTCGGCCTGCTTTCAGTCACTATGTCATTCTGCAGAGGGTCTGAGCAGCTTTCTGCCCCCCTGAGTCTTCTGGTTCTACATCTGTGGCTCTTCCCACAACACAAGAGCTATGAGAAGTGGGACTTGGTGTCATGTTTATATTTGCATAGGAACGTGCATTGAAAGCTGTATTTGTTGGATTATTGGCTTCCTTTTATGACCCATGTTCACATAGAGAACTTTGTGATATGCATTTTTATTTTAACTTCAGTTCTGGTGCTATTTTATGTTCCTACTCTTGTTTTCCATCTTCTCCTTTATCCGCTTTAGATTTGTGCTGTGTTGTTGTTTTTTTTTTTTTGTATTGCTGTAAGCCTCTTTAAACCCTTTCTGCTACAAAGCAGGGATACATAAACAGATAGATTTTTTTCTTTTTTTAAACAGGAATCGACTTAAAGCCTCCAGAGAAGTGGAATCTGTAGACCTTCCTAACTGCCACCTGATTAAAGGAATCGGTGAGTCTGAGAAAATGCTTGTTACACAGCTCACATTGTTTGGCCACTAACACTAAAAAACTCACTAAGAGTATTTTGGCACATAATTACTGTTTATCAGAGGAAAAATCACATTAGATCAGCAAAACCTTTTCATCTCTTTTGATCTCTGTATTTGTACCCTGTATTTCTTCTCTCTTACTCGCACTGTGATTTATTAATTATTTGTACAACCCTATGTTTGTTGTTAGATTTCTTGCTTGTTTAGTGACTTTGCTGAACTATTTTTGTCAGGTCTGTATTCTTTGTCGTGTGTGGCAACTGAATTCTATGTTACACTAGCCCAGGAGTTAGCTGGTGAAGGTAAGTCAGAAGGAAGAGAAATTATAAAATAGAAAATAAAAATCTCCTAACAAAATCTCCACTTCCCACAAATATTACTCAGCTATTAAAAAAGAATGAAATAATGCCATGTGCAGCAACATGGATGGAAATAGAGATGATCATATTAAGTGAAGTAAGCCAAAGACAAATACCATATGATACCACTTACATGTGGAATCTAAAAAAATTACACAGATAAACTTATGTATAAAACAGAAACAGATCCAGAGAGAGGGACTTCCATGGTGGTACAGTGGATAAGAATCCACCTGTCAATGCAGTGTACACGGGTTCGATCGCTGGTCCAGAAAGATTCCACATGCCACGGAGCGACTAAGCTGGTGGGCCACAAGTACTGAGACCACATTCTAAAGCTCCTGAGCTACAGCTACAGAAGCCTGAACGCCGAGTCCACACTCCATGACAAAAGAAGCCACCACGATGAGGAGCCGGCACCGCACAAGTCGGCCCCGCTCACCACAACTAGGAAAGGCTTGTACACAGCAGGGAAGACCTAGCACAGCCAGAAGTCAAGAAGGAATGAATAAATAAGTAATTTTCTTATTTTTTAAAAAAGAAATAGAGCCACAGACACAGAAAACAAACTTTTGGTTATCAAAGGTGGAAGGGGAGGTTGGGATAAATTAAGAGTTTGGGATTAATATATACACGCTACCATGTATAAAAAAGATAAACAGTAAGTGAAGCACCGGGAACCCTGGTATGCTGCAATCCGTGGGGTTGCAGAGAATCAGTCAAAACAATAAGGTCCAGTGTGTTGTGTAGCACAGGGAACTAAACTCAGTATTTTGTAATAACCTGTAATGGAAAAGAATATATATATGCACATGTAACTGAATCACTATTGCTGTATGGATAAAACTAACACAACACTGTAAACCAACTATACTTCAATAAAAAGTAAATAATTACATTTAAAAAAAATTTCCATCTCCCACAAAAGTAACCTCAGACACAGTTTCTATTTTATCCTTTCTGGTATTTCCAGTGCAAATGCAAGCAAATATATGCATATATATTTATTTTTTCACCAGTGGCCTCTTAGTATAAAATTATATTCTGCAACTTGCGTCATTCTGAACATGAAGAGATTTCCGCGTTAACACTTGTAATAGACCTACCTCATTCTTTTTAATATTTGCATGTACCATTATTGTTTAACCAGTTCCTTAAAGCACATTTGAGTGGTTGCAGGTTTTTGCAACTACAAGCAAATCAGTGAACATCATTGTGCATATAGCTCTTGCATTTTTTTTACCTGAAGGATAAGTTTTCACTAGTGGGATTATTGTTCAGTTAGCACATATCTTTAAAGTTTTGATAGTGTTTGCTAAATTGCCCTCGGGTTGGAACACGAATAAATTCAGGAACTCATATGTACAACCACATTCACTCCAGAGAGGATTCATAATGCACTTTTGTCAAAGACAAAGTAGTGGAACTTTTTTGGATCACACAAAGAAGGCTTCAATTTCACGCCGTCCCATGCTCAGTCATTTCAGTCACGTCTGACTCCTTGAGACCCAGTGGACCTCAGGCTCCTGCCTGGCTCCTCTGCCCGTGGGATTCTGCAGGCAAGAATACTAGAGTGGGCTGCCATGTTTTCCTCTGGGAATCTTCCCGACCCAGGGATCGAACTCTTGTCTCTTGCATTGTAGACAGATTCTTTACTGCTGAACCACCAGGAAGCCAATTCATGAAACCTGTTAGTTTTCAGAGCAGCCTTTTCTACTTCAGAGTTTCTTTCTAGTTTTGCCCCCTCTCCTTCTCTACACATGTTTTCCCTGTGCTCTTGTCTCCTTTTCCCATTGCTACTTTTGTCCTTTTTCCTAGTCTTGTCTCCCTTCACTAGACTCTGTGACTTCTTTCTCCTGGGGTTTCCCCTTTTTGTTTGTTGCCCAAACACTTGGCAGGAAGATACAAACTCAGTGTCAAATACCCAGCTGTTGGATTGAAAAAGTCTATGCTAGATAACGCAGACTGTCCTAAAATTAAGGTTGTCTGAAGCCCCGAGAATCTCAACAAATGCATCCTTCTTTCTGGCTGCAAGCAGGAAGAGCTCCTTGGAACTGGTCACTCAGCAGAAGCCAGATGGCATCTGAGAGGGACCTGTTCAGGTTGGGAGGTTGAGTTAGCAATCCTGGGGGTTACTTTTGCTACCGAGTTAATAATTGTAAAATTGTTAAATAGCCTTGCATCTGTGAAGCCCACCTTCCGTGGGACAGATGACAAGACAGGACAGGCTGCCAAGTGCATTGCTGCTGCAACTCACTGGGACAGAGAGCTCCTCGGAGAAAAGCAAGTCCAACAACATTTGTATTCTGAACAGGCGTCTGGCTGTGTTTGTGACCTTTATGTTGTGATGTGTGCGAGCTGCTGTCTGCAGTTGGGAAGAATGAGGAAATATGTCACCTATGGCCCTTCTTGTGAAGCATTTAATGTCTCTGAGGCACTTCAAAAGGCAGTGGCGCGAAGACATTGGATGATTAGAAGCACGTTTGGGATACATTTTTAGATCTAATTAGAATTGTATTTTTCTTTTTTTCCCTTTCTTCTTTGCTTTTGCTCTCTGGTTACCATACACTATGTGAACATTTGTTGAGGAGCTATGTCAGGGATGCATAATGGTTAATAATAGCTTGTGGTTATATGTTTTTAACAACAGTTGCTTATTCAGTGGTCTTTGACTACAAAGGGTTAGTAGGATACACTTCCCCATATGGACAAAAGCAACTTCTCATGGTAGGCAGAGGGAATACAGTTCTCTTTTTAGTTTCCACTTTGGGAACAGTTACAGTCATGCACTTGAGGCCAGCTAATCCCTCCAGGAGGTAAGACCATATTCCCTGCCCCCACCCCCCCTCCATCCCCATCAAGGAACACGCACTTGCACACACACACACACACACACACACACACACATATCAAGGCTACATTCATCATGACTGGAAATGAACTCTTAGGTGCTTTATACGTATCATATCATCTCATGTCTGTTTTAATAAATAAATAACCACTACCACTGGAGAAGGAAATGGCAACCCACTCCAGTATTCTTGCCTGGGAAATCCATGGACAGAGGAGCCTGGCGGGCTACAGCCGATAAGGTCACAAAAGAGTCAGACACACCTGAGCGACTAAACAACAACAATCACCACCACGTATCATGCAGGATATGTGCCTTCAGGGGGGTCAGAAAGTAAGTTCACTACTTATTCCATTTTTTTTTTTATTCCTTTCTAGTGTATCTAACAGAAACTAAGATTTGGCATGATATCTATGTCTAAATAATAAAAAATATGCTTAAAGAGCTATTTAATTCTATTTGAAGTTTAAAACACTTAAAAATGTCTTTGAAAATGCTGGCCTTCAGAGTCCTGGACTAAAAATTTTGAATGGATTATTTTTCTTAAGTTAATAAATGATTTTATACACTTGGCAGTCAAGATTTTTATAACTGCTGCTTGAGTTTTTTTTTTTTTTTTTTTGTAAGCATTAAAGTTTGTAGCTCTTGTCATCAAGTACTTTGCAATCTACCTATGAAAAGGAAAGCAGAAAAACTCACTGTGTGAGATATGGACATATTTTTTGTTTTTCTTTTGATAACAGTTAAGGATCTAAGGCTCAGAGAGGTTAAATAACTTTTGCAATTTTTTTCAATATAGTATCTTCTTCCAGAGTCATTAACACATATATCTGATTAGTGAACCAAAAAAGTGGAAAATAATAGGCTACATTACATTTTAGATACTCTGTTGGGTATGAAGGGCTGATCAGCTGTTATAAAATTAGAGTGAGTAACTTACAGAAGAAAGAAATTGATTTTCTTTTATGTGACAGTCCAAAGGCAAGCAAATGGCCTAGGGTGATTAGATGACTGTATCTCATGTGGTCATTCTGAGACCAAGGCTGATGAAGTGACACAGCTCTTGTCAACGTACCACCTTGGTCCATGACTGGAACTCCAGTTGTTGCCGTTTCCCAGCAGGAAGGGGTAGAAGAACATTTACCTAGATATTTTTACTCTGTATTACCCAGTAGTTGCATAAACCTTGTACCTTCATGTCTCATTAACTCGAACTCAGACAAACAGCCACCTCTGTCAGCAAGAGGGACTTCCCTGATGGCTCAGTCGGTAAAAAATCTGCCTGTAATGCAGGAGAATTGGGTTTGATTCCTTGGTCAGGAAGATCCCCTGGAGAAGGGAATGGCAACCTACCCCAGTATCCTTGCCTGGGAAATCCCACGGACAGAGGAGCCTGGTGGGGTGTCCATGGGGCCACATGTGACCCCAGAGGAGTCCATGGGGTCACATAGGGTCTGATACGAACGAGCAAGCACACACATGTTGCCATGTAGCTGAATAGCAATAAGGGAAGTATGGATCCTGGGGAGGGGTTGGCCTTCTCTGACACAGATAGATAATTGCTAAAGAAATAAGAAGGGATCAAAATCAGATGTGCTAAGTTACAAGACTTTCTAGAGAAAGATGGTTTGAAAGAGGTTTGAAAGAAAAGTACAACATATGAATTGATGAAGATCTTGGTGAAAGGCATGGAAGAAAACATTTTGAGGAAAAAGCCAACATACATAATCGACCACAGTTGGATTTACAAAGTCAAGTGTTCTCAGAAAGGAACCAGGGGATAGTTCTGACAGAGAAATTTCATTAAATGTTAGGTTGTATTTGTTTCTATGTACTTTTAAGTGAGAACAAAAGACTTGAATCCCAGCTTCCCAGTTTGTGACCTTAACCTTTCAAAGGCTCAATATTCTCTATGCTAAAATAAGAGATATTATCACTTCTTAGAGTTATGAAAATTATATGAACTAACATGTATAAAGTACTTATAAGGAGCCTGGTTCTTGGTGAACACAATATATGTTAATAGTTATGTGTTACTACTAATAATACTACTGTTTCTATTATTGAATTAGAGGAGAAAAAACATCTCCAGCTTTGACTACTTTTACAATAATCATACTGAAAGGGTGTTATGAGATGACAAACGCCTACTGTTGTATTGGCTATAGAGGTGAAGATGGGGGACTAGATCTGGAAAATATTCTAAAGAAGCTACAGATATGACTTTTTTCCCTTGAAATTAGGCAACAGGATGAAACAGAAGTTGCAATGTGGTCGAAGTGAAAATATCTTTTAAAAAAGTTGCTCTCTTCTTGATTATTGAAAGAATATGTTTTGTAGAAATTTTTAAAACAAAGAAAAGTTTAGAGTAAAAGGAAAATCACTCAACCCAAAATCCCACCACCCAAAAAAACATTGTTTTTTTTGTACATATTTTTTGTCTGTGTGTATAGGCATGTACACATTGAAACTGTCTTAAATAATTTTTCAAGAACAACAAATTTTAATTAATTGAGCTCCTACTAAATGGATATAGAAAGCAGAACTTGGACTAGAATGGTGTGTACACATGTGTGTTCATATGTGTGTGTTTTTGTGTGTGTACGTGGTGAAGGGTTCCTTGGTCCTCGCTCTTTACCAGTTGAGAAGCACCATAGAACTTTTGGTGGGTATCACAGACCCATTTTTGAATCTGCTGAAAGCATAGAACCTTTTTCACAGAAGATACCTGTACGTGTACAGGACATTTTGCATTGCACAGAATTTCAAAGGGTTCATAGAGTCTTTAAAACCCATTTGTGGCTCCACAGACCCGAGGTTAAGAACTCTTCCAGCACACTATGCTTAGACATATCTCTCCACTTTCTGAGAAAAGAAGCATATGGGTCATCTTTATGAAGTGAAGTTCTTGACATTTTCTTTTTTTTTTTTTGCTTTTCTCCGCTGTTGCTGATGGAATGAGCAATACTAGAGGCAGTGCAGCTAAATGCAAACTCAGGAAGCAAAACCCAAATAGCTGGATAGGTGCTGTTTGTTTTTGACAACCTAGAAATAATCTTGGAGACATACTCTGGAGAGGGCTTAAAGGGGAAGACTGAATTTTGTGGACTCAAAGAATGTGTCATGATTTGGCTTAATCTAAGGCATTTTTCTTCTTTTCTTGTGTTTGGGTCTATTATCTGTCCATGGAATTGACACAGTGAGACCACTGGGAAGGTCTTATGTCTAATTATTTGCTGTGCTGTGTGGAGTGTACTGCAGACAATCAATAAACAATCAATAGTAATTGTAGTCTGTCTCAGAGACTGTGTTGAAGCTTCAACTGGCTTAGGTGCATGGTATTTTTCATTAATTTTCTTTTGCCAGTTTTTTTTTTTTAAATCTAAAACCTAAATTTAAAGATTAAACAGAAAGCTCTTTGCTTATGAGATCGAACAGACATTGTTTTGTAAAGAGGGACTATATAATCCCAGGTGTTTTATCTCTGGTAATGAGAGAAATGTCTGTGTTTGCTTCAGACTGAATGAGCAGAGAAAGGGACAAGATATTTGCATGGTTAAATGATGATGTGTCCTTCATTCTGAAAGTAATATTCCCCTGATGTCAATTACTTTTGTATAGACATCTGGCTGTTTATCATAAGAGTGTACAGATGTCAACTTTTTCAGTCTCGTAGCTAGAAATGTAGTGATTACTTGACTTTGATTTGAGTAAACATAAAATCTCTAATATTTAAAGTCAGAAGTTCACTGCAGGAAAGGATTTGGACTGATGTTTATTAAAGAGAGTGGTTCCTTGGAAGAAAAAATGGGAACCGTGCTAAAAGATACAGACACTGATAAAGTAAACAAAGCTCTACCTAACAAATCACAGAATTTGAACATGACATTTATCTATTTCTTGAACTTAACAGAAGCCGGCGCTGAAGATATTGATATACTTCCCAACGGTCTGGCTTTCTTTAGTGTGGTGAGTATCTTCCTTCTCCATCTCAGTGGAAGAAGTACAAGGAAGTTTCATGAGGCCTGCAAAGCAGTCACTTGTTTTTAAAGTTCCTCACTTTCAAAATTATATTCTGAAAACAAAAGACAGGTCAAACAGGATCTTGGAAATTTACCTCCAGCTTCTCTAAATATAGGGATTAAAAAGTCGTTGCCAGTTGACTTCTCTTTATGTCCCCACTGCCTTGCACTAAAATATTCCAGTGCAATCTGTTTGTTATTAAAAATGATATCTGAAGCATGATTGTGGATATTGATACTACATTGTGCTATTTTAAATGCAGCATATACCCTTCTTTCCATTCAGCATTCAATTTAAAGCTAGCATTCTTGCTGTTATTTATTTTTGAACAATATACTAACTCCTAAAGGAAGCCCAGTGCTTTTTCTTTCTTTCTTTTCCCCGATGAAAAGCCTATCATCAGTGGAAAGTCATTGATTTGAGTTTACCTTTCACTTTTGCCTTAATTTTTATAACCTGAAAAGTAACAATCTTTTCAGGCATATATTTTAAAGACTTTAAAATAGATTGGCCAGAGTGATGCTAGGTTATACCAATATGTATTCTAATTGGAAAACTGTATATATGGGCCAAAGAGGAAGTTCTACCTCTCTCCTCCCTGGCATGAGCCAAGGTGATGGACTTCAGCATCTTCATGGGTTCCACTTTTCTTGAGAAAGAAGAACCCAACTTCAGGACTTCCCTGGTGGTCTAGTGGCTAAGACTCCTCGCTCCCAATGCAGGGGGCCCAGGTTTGATCCCGGGAACTAGATCCTCATCCCACAACTAAGAGTCTGCATGCTGCAACTAAGATCCAGTGCATCCAAATAAATAAATAAATCTTTTAAATCAAGAAAAAAGTATCCAACGTTGAAGGCAGCCTGGAGGTATTCTGTTCCCTCTCAGCAGCCATTATTTTCAGACTCTGAGACTCAGGGAGAGTTGTGAAAAACTTGGAGATGCTTTAGAAGACAGTAGCGACACTAATAAAATAGCTGTCAGACTTACGAGAAGGGTGAGAGAACACAGCTTAGATGAGAATGAGGGTTAGAACACTCTTCAGGTTCTTGATGCTTTTTATGTGAAAGCCTGTGAGCAGCTGCTTGTCTACCACGGAGGGAGAAAAGAAATACTGTAGGTTTTGGCAGAAGCATGGATATTTATATTAAATTTTCAAACTGCAAGTTTAAAAGAAAAATTGTAGTTAATTACCTACTCACAATGAGTAAAATTATATTTCTGGGAGGACTCTGGGCTTGTGTAGAAGCATGTGCTTCCACATATGGCTTACAGTCTTAGGGAAAAGCACTGAGATTCCTCGTCAGCATTATACATAACCAAAGGTACAAATATCTGGAGTAAAGTAGAAGGCAGTTGTGTGCCTTTTTTTTGTTTTTTTTCAAAAAAGCTGTTCTCAGAGATTTGGGTAATCCAGAACTCATCTATTTCAAGATTTTATCCCTGTAAGAATAAATCTGAATTTATTTAGGAAGAGCGAGGTCTTCAAATACATAAATCTACAGCCATTTTTAGCTGAGAGATCTAATATAGTCACAGTGCTCTTGTAGTCAAGTCAAGAAGAATTTCTTCTGCATGATTTTCTCTTATCCTTCCTTGGTTATATGACTTATTACTAATTTAAAATGATTTACTTTCATTTTATTGATTTTTAAAATTTACTCAGCATTGTCTCTAATATTTCCTAGTATGTGCTCTTTTCTAAATGAGTAACTCCTACATCGTGGCATTTGTTTATTCTTCCAAGCACTGTAGCCCATTAACCCATCCCATTCAACAATTAGGGGCAACCTCAAAACTAACACCACATTTAATGAGGACTTGGATGACACAGAATAGAATAGAGATTTAAATATCAGTGTAAGTGTACTTAAAACTGCTGAACTGTACACTTAAAAATAGTGAAAATGGTAAATTTTATGTATATTTTACCACAAGTGGAAATAAAATTTTAAAAAGATAAAAACAGGTTTAAATGCTATCTTAAACTAAGATAATTATGGAGAGTTATTGGGGCTTCCCTGGTAGCTCAACTGGTAAAGAATCTACCTGCAATGCAGGAGACCTTGGCTCAATTCCTGGGTTGGAAAGATCCTCTGGAGAAAGGTTAGGCTACTCTCTCCAGTATTACTGGGCTTCCCTGGTGGCTCAGACGGTAAAGAATCCGCCTGCAGTGCGGGAGACCTGGGTTCCCTCCCTGGGTTGGGAAGATCCTCTGGAAGAGGGTATGGCAACCCACTCCAGTATTCTTGCCTGGAGAACCCCCATGGACAGAAGAGACTGGCAGGCTACAGCCCACAGGGTCACAGAGAGTCGGACACGACTGAGCGACTAAGAGCACATGAAGAGTTATTACATCCCGGGTAGAGCTTCCCGTGCATCGACACGCTACTGTTTATGGTACATTGATAAAGAAGACAGATTATTAACCACTAAACTGTCAGTGCCATGGAACAATAGCATAATTCCAGTTTATTCTGTTTGTTGGATCTTGAAGTTGTATAATTTGATAGATATTTTTTAATTGGAGAAAATGTGTATTAAATACAATTTGAGCATAAAGTAAGGTTTTTGGGAAGGTTTTTGGACTTCCCTGGTGGCTCAGATGGTAAAGCGTCTGCCTACAACGCAGGAGACCCAGGTTTGATACCTGGGTTGGGAAGATCCTCTGGAGAAGGAAATAAATGGCAACCCACTCCAGTACTCTTGCCTGGAAAATCCCATGGATGGAGAAGCACGGTAGGCTACAGTCCATGGGATCGAAAAGAGTCAGACACAACTGAGTGACTTCACTTTCACTTTCACTTGGGAAGGTATTCTTTTAAATTTGTGTAAAGTACGACTTGAAAAATTTAAAAGAGAAAAGACCTCAATTATTTCAGTCAGTGCTGAAAAAGCATTAAATAAAATTCAACTCTCATTCCTGATTCAGTTCAGTTCAGTCACTCAGTCATGTCCGACTCTTTGCAACCCCATGAACCACAGCAGGCCAGGCCTTCCTGTCCATCACTAACTCCTGGAGTTTACTCAAACTCATGTCCATTGAGTCAGTGATGCCATCCAACCATCTCATTCTTTGTCGTCCCCTTCTCCTCCTGCCCTTAATCTTTCCCAGCATCAGGGTCGTTTCAAATGAGTCAACTCTTCCAATGAGGTGGCCAAAGTACTGGAGTTTCAGCTTCAACATCAGTCCTCCCAATGAACACCCAGGACTGATCTCCTTTAGGATGGACTGGTTGGATCTCCTTGCAGTCCACGGGACTCTCAAGAGTCTTCTCCAACACCACAGTTCAAAAGCATCAATTCTTCGGCACTCAGCTTTCTTTATAGTCCAACTCTCACATCCATACATGACTACTGGAAAAACCATAGCCTTAACTAGATGGACCGTTGTGGACAAAATAATGTCTCTGCTTTTTAATATGCTGTCTAGGTTGGTCATAACTTTCCTTCCAAGGACTTTGTGTCTTTTAATTTCATGGCTGCAGTCACCATCTACAGTGATTTTGGAGCCCAGAAAAACAAAGTCAGCCACTGTTTCCACTGTTTCTCTATCTATTTGCACGAAGTGATGGGACCGGATGCCATGATCTTTGTTTTCTGAATGTTGAGCTTTAAGCCAACTTCTTCACTCTCCTCTTTCACTTTCATCAAGAGGCTCTTTAGTTCTTCTTCACTTTCTGCCATAAGGGTGGTGTCATCTGCATATCTGAGGTTATTGATATTTCTCCCAGTAATCTTGATTCCAGCCTGTGCTTCTTCCAGCCCAGCGTTTCTCATGATGTGCTCTGCATATAAGTTAAATAAGCAGGGTGACAATATACAGCCTTGACGTACTCCTTTTCCTATTTGGAACCAGTCTGTTGTTCCATGTCCAGTTCTAACTGTTGCTTCCTGAGCTGCATACAGGTTTCTCAAGAGGCAGGTCAGGTGGTCTGGTATTCCCATCTCTTTCAGAATTTTCCACAGTTTATTGTGATCCACACAGACAAAGGCTTTGGCATAGTCAATAAAGCAGAAATAAATTAAAAGCTAAAAAAAAAAAAAAAACCTAGAAGTAGAAGGAAACTTCCCAGAAACCTACAGCAAACATCATTCTTAGTGATGAAACATTCACTGCCTTCCCATTAATGTTTAGAAAAGAAAATGCCCTAAAACACTGTAACCATCAGTAATCTACTAAAGTTCTTAATAACCCAAGAAAACACGAAAAAGAAATATGATGTAGGAAAAAAGACGAAAGTGCCATTAATTTCAGACAGCGTGATTACTTGTTTTTCTAAACCGTCCAGGAGACTCAACTGACAGACTCTTAGACCTAATAGGAAGTTGAGTGAAATGGTTGGATTCAAAACGAACATATAAAACTCAATGACTTTCCCATGCACTAGGAAAAACCAAACAGATAATGTAGTAGTAGTAATACTACTACTACTGCTACTATTAATAAGATTTCATTTGAACAGCCACTTGATTTCTGAAATTTATACAGAAAAATAAATGAGCAGATATATTTAAGATTATTTTGTAAGGTAAAGCAATGTGGTGTGGGATAACTATATAGTATGTTTAAATATGTATATAGTATAATATACATACTAATATATATATAATGAATAAAGCTATAGTAATTAAAAAGTCACATATTAGCACAGAAATAGGGCACAAGTCCCCAGACAGACCAATATTTAAACAAGGATCTAGTACATGATAAAAGCAACATTTAGAATCAGTGGGAAAAGGACCGCCTGAGTACATGCCATGCACTGATCCAACCTTAGGATCTAGCGATGAAAAAATGCGACAAAGTTCCACCTGATGTCCCAGCCGGGAGAGGATGGCTATGTGTCAGACAGCAGTTTATTCCCGCCCTCAACTCTGTTATCTCACGTCCACCAGCCTTCTGGTTACCCTCTGAGGAGACTAAACCCCTCATCTCTGCTTCAACTCAGAAATATCAGATACTGTCTGGCTTTCAGCCTTCCACCCCCCAATTATTATTTTCTTATTGTTTCATCTCTGCTTTCTTTGTGTTTCTAGCATTATGCCAGCACCTTTAGCCAAAGTATCATTTATTTATAGTTGCTACTTTAGCCCATAAAAATACTTAAGCCTTTATATTTAACTTTTGCTCTGTTTTCAAAAGGGTCTAAAATGTCCAAGCCTTCACAGTTTTGCACCAGATAAGCCTGGAGGAATACTAATGATGGATCTAAATGAAGAAAACCCAAGGGCACTGGAATTAAGAATCAGCCGTGGATTTAATTTGGCTTTATTTAATCCACATGGTATCAGCACTTTCATAGACAGTGGTAAGAACTGATGAGCTACCAACATTTAAAAAAAACAAAACAAAACAGTGGTTTGCAAATGACTGGAAAATAGATTTGGATCATATCTGTATAAGAAAACAACTCATGAATTGTTTCTGTATTCTTCATATGAGTAAGTCCAACATTGCCTCTTCATCTGGCAGTAAGTTATGCTACATTTTGAAATTTCTAATAGTTATTAATTACACCTGAAAGAGTGTTTAGATTTCATAACCTTTTCATATATCTATTTTCATTGCATTGAAAAAGAGATTTCTAAGTTAAACTATAAACAGATTATCCATGAATTCTGTATACAGAGTGAGAAACACTCTTTCTTAAAGGTCAGGAGACCAATGATCAATAAATAACACTAGAAAGACAGTGATGGGAAAGATAGGGAAGAATGATCTGGTAGGTCCTCTAACAGCTTACACATTCAGCCTTTCCTTGCCCGTGGTATTTAAATGTCAGTGTCTACCCAGAGGTCCTACGGTTGTATCTTGTAAATGAACTCTATTCTCTCATTTTTTTAGATGACACCGTTTATCTCTTTGTTGTAAACCATCCAGAATTCAAAAATACAGTAGAAATTTTTAAATTTGAAGAGGAAGAAAATTCTCTTTTGCATCTAAAAACAATCAAACATGAGCTTCTTCCAAGGTAATTAGTCCTTTTGTTCATTCTCAGATTTATTGCTACCTTTTTCAGAAATTCCATATCATGGTCCTTCATCTTTTGTAAGAGCTGAAATACATACATACATACACACACATAAACAAATACATATATTTACATATATATGTCTATGTATAGTTTCCTTGCAACTTTACTTTTCATAAATATTTACATGAATGCAAAATTTTGAATGAAACCAGTGTTTTAGCCATGACAAAATTATATTATCCAAACTCAACTCAGTATTGAAGTGATTAAATCATACACAGATTTTTTAACCCCCAAGAAAGAGTCGTTAGAAACTCTCTCAAATGCACATCCTTTCAAACTGGGAAATATAACAGGTTCATGAGACCTTTTCAGGTCCCAGAAAAACTTGCTCAGAATTTCTACCGTGACATCCACTAATTGAATTTATATTCATATAATCTACTAAATAAAAGAGGCAGGAATTGCATGGTTTGAGAGTTTTCTGTTCTAGTCTATACTGTAGAGATTAATTGTCCCTTAATTTGAAGAATGGGCTTCCCTGGTGGCTCAGTGGCAAAGAATTTGCCTGCAATGCAGGAGACACTGGTTCCATCCCTGGGTCGGGAAGATCCCCTGAAGGTAATGACAACCCACTCCACTATTCTCGCCTGGGAAATCCCACGGACAGAGCCTGGCGGGCTACAGCCCATAGGGTCTCAAGAGTCAGCCACAACAGAGCAACTAAACAACAGTAGTTTCCTTGCAGAGCAGGAAAAGTTGACGTCAGTGTGCTATGCAGGCTCGCTTGAGAAATGAGGAAATGCTGGACTGCAGGGGATTTGCTTTTCAGAGCCATCTCAAGAGTAGAAGACAAACCTCACCATTGTTCCTTCTGTCACCTTCCATTTCAGATGACTCATCACACAAATAATAATAATACCTGTCCTGCCAAGGAAGAGTAGCCTGCTTTATATGGAGTTTGTATGCTTAGTATGGAACTAACATGAAATGTTTTCACAAGGTAGCCATGGGCTACTGGCCCTACAGAATTGGGAGTGCGTCACTGCTACTTCAAGAACACAGCTGGTTGATAATGTGACTAAAGGAGGTTCAGCTGCATCTTTTAAGCTTGAAGTTGATAAATATTTTTAGTATCTACTTATCTGTCTAGAACTTAAGTGTGTAACTGCCAACCATTCTTCCAGAAATTCACTTCCTAATTAATAGGAGCATAAGTACCCTCTAGGTAGCCTTTGCTTTAGGGAGCTCTTTCAGAAAGAGGGGACCCACCTTCCCTGTAGCTGTGTTTTTTCTTTAACAAAGGGGAAAGCCACTCTTTCAGAAATTTTTGCATAGGGTAATTGGAATTTAAATTTAATAACACCCTTACCTAACTGGTTTTAAAAATGTAATTGTTTTCAGCATATAAATCTCTCACCTGAAGCACTGCACTATGGCAATTTCATCATCCATCTATCTGGAAGTGTTTATTGAGTGCCTGTTCATTCTTGGCAGGTCGGCTTTGCGAGTCAGGTAGAAATTGAACAGTCAACCTTAGTTTGACTAATAACTAAGCAAAGGAACTCAAGAAAATCCAGCAACTGAGAAAAATGGAAGCTAGGTAAATGCTATTGACAGCCCGACCACCTCACCAGCCAATAAGGCTCCATCAAGCTCTGTACGATGAATAGCTGTGTCCTTTCACGTTATTCTTAAACCTTACATTTCTTGCTGTCAAAAACACACACTCTATCGGCACTAAGTTCTTTTTTCTTTTGTAATAATCCTGCTATAATTGCTAAATGATCTGTCTTCAGATTACTTGGTACCGTACAAAGTTGTTCTCCAGCATATGATATTATAGTAGGTTACATATGACTATACCTATGTGATTTTAGCTGAGCTTTTCCTAGGGAACCTCTTACCAGAAATTTAAGGCACATATTGTGTAAACCTTCTGGATACTTAATCTTTAATATGGAGACCAACTGGCTTTTCATTTTCTCTCACATGTTATTTTTCTCTTCCAGTGTGAATGATATCATAGCTGTTGGACCAGAACATTTCTATGCTACCAATGACCACTATTTCTCTGATCCTTTCTTAAAGTATTTGGAAACATACTTGAACTTACACTGGACAAATGTTGTTTACTACAGTCCAAATGAAGTTAAAGTGGTAGCAGAAGGATTTGATTCAGCAAATGGGATCAATATTTCACCTGATAAAAAGTATGAGCTCTTATAGAAGTATTTTCATTTCTTTTTAGTCATAGTGCTCGGTGAAATTCTTTACTTTGCTCTTTTTTTTTTAAGGCAGAAATAGCTTACCTGTTATTTTTGGTCTATGATAAATATATATGATATTTATAACTATTACTATAATGCTATGATATTATAATACATATATGTAATACATTATTGGCCTTCCAAGGTTACTGGGCTTCCCAGGTGGCACAGTGGTAAAGACTCCACCTGTCAATGCAGGAGACACAAGAGATGCAGGTTTGATCTCTGGGTCAGGAAGATCCCCTGGCGTAGGAAATGGCAAACCACTCCAGTATTCTTGCCTGGGAAATCCCATGGACAGAGGAGCCTGGTGGGCTACAGTCCATGGGGTGGCAAAAAGAGTCAAATAGGACTTAGCAGCTAACAATGACAGCAACTATATCATTACAGAATTTAATTTTATAAATGTAAATTTTTATAAAATGGGTTCATATTTATATATACATATTTAAATATAAGGTAGATGTTTTTCTTTTAAATAAATATATTATTGTTTTATTGGCTTTTATTGTTTTATTCCATTATAAGGATGACTGTAAACTAGCCAGTTCTCTATGAATATATATGATTTTCTTTTCTGTACAAAATACATTTTTTATTTTTCTTTTACCACTGAAACTTATCCATATGTTTTTAAGGCAGAACCTCCCCCCAAGGGAGAATGACAGCATAATGGTTAAATCTTCAGATTTTGGAGTCATATAGACCGAGGTTCAAATGCCTACTGGGTATTGGCTAAATCTGGGGCTATGAGCCCCTTCCCTCTGCACATTTGTACGAGTGTTTCTGTAGAACAAACTCCTCAAAATAGAACTACTCGCCCAAAGAGTGCTCCTTTTAAATGTTAATTTTTACAGTGCCAAATTCCGCCCCCAAATTCTTTTACTTTTATATGTCCAACTCTAGTTTATAGAAAGGATATTAGATTCTTTATTAATTTTCCCTTTTACTAGGTTAGCGCATTGAACAATTTAAACTACTACACATATAACATGAAATAAATCTGCCATCCTTGACAACTAAATGTCTTTATTTTCATGACAGTTTCTTCTTTATTGTTGATTACAGAAAATGGATGTAGAATCTTTCAAATTGTCTGTAACTGACCCAATCCAACCTCTCCCACCAAATCTGTTTTTCTCCCCGACTCTCATCTTTCAATTATGAGAGTCAAACTTTCCAGTCACTCAGGCTGGAAATAGTAATACCAATAGGGGGTCCAGCGTTAACTCCTCTCTCACTGCTCCTGCCCAGCCACTGAGCAGGTCACACTGGTTCTGCGTGTGGTTCCTCAGCCCCTCTTCCTTTCCACTGACACCTGCTTGGTTCGAGTTCTCACTCTCACTTTCTTCCCTTTTGTCTTCAGTCCATTTTTTTTTTTTTTTTTTTTCACCATTGCCAATTTTGTCTTTCTGTGTCCCACTGCCCTTCTAAGACCTCTGGAAGAGGGACCTGTGTCTGCTTCACCTTTGACTCCTCACCCTGAGCCCAGCCAGGCACAAACCACATGCTTAGTGATTGCTGCACAGAGCCGACCGTTTGTTGTTATTACACTCTGTTATTCCAGAAATTCAGTGGACCCCAACTGCTTTCCAAATCAAGGCAGGCTAAAGGGCTAGACTTTAATAGGCTAGCTCCAACCTCTCTCTTCTACTGTTTTCATACTTACTACGCTTTAGACAGGAGCTGAGTATTTTGCAAACCTGCCTCTTTCATTCTTGCTCACTGTACCTTTGCTCACATGTTTTCTTTTGCCTAAAAGATGCTTTGTCCTCATATCCTCAAATCCAGTCGCTCAGTCCATATCCACTGCAGATGCCCCTTTCTTTGTAAGCCCTTCTATTTTTTCAGGAGTTAGATATTTCTTCAGTCTCTAAACCCAAAATATGTCTTATGGTACCATCATGCTGTATTATTTGTTTAATGTGTACAGGCCATCTAATTACCACAACACATGATAAACTTTTCAGGAAAAACAGCTGTTTTCGTCATGTTTATATCTGTCACAATACTGAGTTCATGGTTTTACCCATTATAATTGCTCAATAGAACAGTTGCCATGGAACAGTCAATTCAGTGAGGAAGATTATGGTAAAGCAGTCCATTAATTCACCCTCCTTAGATGCAGACAAATTATTCTGAGTATATACTTATCTCTAATGCTTGAAGTTCTCAGTATGTTAATAAATGTCTTCTGTTTTATACCAAATATTTCTACATGTATATGAGCTCTTGAAATATCAAATTATATTGTGGAATATAAAAGATTTTTTTAAACATTTGTTTTATTGTCCCTTCAGTGGCAAATATCACAGACTTTATATATTTTTTTAATTTATTTGTTTTTAATTGGAGGATAATTGCTTTACAATGCTGTGTTGGTTTCTGCCATACAATAACATCAATCATCCAGAGGTATACATATATTTTCTCCCTCTTGAACCTTCTTCCCACCTCCCACCCCACAGACTTGATATTTTAAATGCTGCCCTATATTATTTTTCCTTACCAATCTTTTGAAAAATAATTTAACAATTCCATGACTGTTGTAGCAGCACTGAATTGATTTTGAAAGCTTACTTTTAAATAAAAGTTGGCCTTTATCAGGCTTTCCTTGAGGGCCCATCATTGATTAACTTCTTGGCAGGTTATTAAGACTTATTCTTCCCACTGTGTTAATGAAGCTTTATCTTGGCTTGGAGCTCTAACCAGTGTGTCCTTCCTGCAAAGGTTCATCTATGTTGCTGATATACTGGCTCATGAAATTCATGTTTTGGAAAAGCACCCTAATATGAATTTAACTCAGTTGAAGGTAAAATATTTCTTTCTATAACTAAAGTTGACATTAATCTTGAAATTACATAGTCATACTATATTATAACAATACCTCCCTTAAAACAGAATAGTCAGTGTTGCTACTCTGGGTTTTTCACTGCTACCTGTCTATAATTGACTAAGTCTCTTGTTTCCCAAAGTCACAAGAACAGTCATGACTGATTACATGCAGCTGTATGTTGGGAGGGACATTTGCATCAGAGTTAGCGCCCACTCCATGAAGTACTGATGGCACCCGATGAATTCCAGTAAGAAATTTTCACAGTTGAAAAGACTAATAGATGAATTCCGAAATGAAGATTTATGCAAGTTGTCAGTTCTTTCAATAATAAATGAAGGTGGAAATTGGGTTCCACACCATTATTATTTTCTTCCTGCTTGACAACACATATTTTAGATTGATGAAGAATTTATTTGAATGAGTTTCTTGAGCTAACCTATCATTGTGCATCTTTTAAAGGGGGAAAGGGGTTCATTTTTTAGAGAGATTGATTATTGTCCTAACTTTCTTAATTTCAGGAAGAATGAAAAGTGACTCTAAACGAGTGTGTTAAATTTATTTTATGCAATATTGGTGTTAAAGAGTGGAAGCAGGAGATGGGTATAATTTCCCCATATGCACAGGGGCAAGAAAGGTTAGCCCTAAATTATCTAATTGAGGTTTCTCATGACATTTAGATGTTGACGTTTTTTCATTTGGAAGGTACTCAAGTTGGATACACTGGTGGATAATTTATCTATTGACCCTTCCTCGGGGGACGTCTTGGTAGGCTGTCATCCTAATGGCCAGAAGCTCTTCGTGTATGACCCGAAGAATCCTCCCTCATCAGAGGTTTTTATATGTTTTACTTTTTAAACCTTAATTATTCAAACCCTTTTGAACTAACAATACAATAAACTGTCCCAGGGATGGTCTGTTTAGTCCTTTTAAACCAATAATACAATAAACGTGTGGCGGTTGGCTTCGTAATTACTTTAAGCCAATAATTGGCAGAATTTCACATTGTTCAAATACTTTTAGAAAGGTAATCTTTTGATGTAGTAAATGATGGTAGAAGCTGGTCAAAAGATCTTTTTTTCTAAAGATGTGCCCTCCTTGTGTGGTATACTGGCAATTTTTTAAATACCTGGCTTATTGTCAGCTCACTGCATGGCACGACTTTTGTTCATGCTAAAGTAGGCACATTAGTGTGGAAGTTTTTCTATTAATGCTCAATTACTGTAATAACACTCAATCTGGTGTTGGCATGCAGTCTCTCGGTGGCTTAAGAAAGTACTTTCTTTGAGGTTTTAACAAAGTAATTTAAACATTAACAAAATTGCTAACTGCTATTTTCAACAGCTTGTCCTCTTAATCATTGTGTCTTTGTGCAAGATTATTGATGACTGAGTGGCATGGGTGGATGGTGGTTTATATTAATCCTTCATATCTCCTGAATAGGTTCTCCGCATCCAGAATATTTTATCTGAGAAGCCTACGGTGACTACAGTTTATGCCAACAATGGATCTGTTCTCCAGGGAAGTTCTGTGGCCTCCGTGTATGACAAGAAGCTGCTCATAGGCACTTTATACCACAGAGCCCTATACTGTGAGCTGTAAATGGCCCTTCTGGTATGCAGGTGTGCTAGCGTCTCAACAACTAATTTTCTATGAATTGCTAATTCTGAGGGAATTTAACCAGCAATGTTGACCCCAAAATGTGTGACACATAGAGTAAATTTATTTCAGCAATGAAAGGACCCCTTCAGTTCACATAGCACTTTTAACATTAAAAGAAAGTGAACAGTTTTTAAAAATGCCAAGTACAGGTAAGAGAAGAAAGCTGTTTTCAGCTAAGTGAATACACTCTGCACAAAATAAGCCTCATGTCTGCCTTCCAACTGCCAGAGCATGAATTCCAGTGAAACAGGGTAGATTATATTTCCTTAAAATGTGAGTGACCTCAGCTCCACCAGTGTGACCACTATGACTCAGATCTACTGATACATGACATGTTTTGATGTCTTATACTTACATCTTTGTTTACTATTAAAGAGTTGGAGTTATAGTAAAGACTAACTAAAGCCCAAGTTTTGTCTGTGCTTAATTCTCATGGCATATCCTCAGCAGAACGTGGCCACTTACTTGTGGGGTTTCCTTGGGAGGGACAGGCAATAACAATACTAATTTATCTTATTAAATATGAAAAATAAGCCTTTTATTTGAATAAAAAAGAACGAATTAATTAAATATGGTAACTGGAATTCTCAATTAGTATGGAGTATTCTATCTGCTCTCTTTCTTAATGGGAGCCCAGCTTGCATACAAGGAGAAGATAACAGCTCAGAGCTGGGAGGTCAATCACACCACCTCCTCATTGAACACAACTGCGAACTTCATCAGCTGAGACAAAATCAGCTGTCCAGGCGTGCGCACGTGCGTGTGTGTGTGTGTGTCTGTCTGTCTGAAGGTGTCTTCCTCATAGGGGAACGTGTGTGTGTGTGTCTGAAAGTGTCCGGGCCCGTGTGTGTGTGTCTGTCTGAAAGTATCTGCCTCATAGGGGAACATTTGTGTGCGTCTGTGTGTGTTGCTCAATAATGTCCAACTCTTTGCAACCACATTCTTTTTACTTTGTGTGTCCAACATTTTGCGGCCCATCAGGGCTGCAGGTGTCTGCCTAGGGGAACATTCACGTGTGTGTGTGTGTCCAACATTTTGCAGCCCATTAGGGCTGCAGGTGTCTGCCTAGGGGAACACTCGTGTGTGTGTGGGTGTGTGGGTGTGTCCAACATTTTGCAGCCCATCAGGGCTGCAGGTGTCTGCCTAGGGGAACATCCGTGTGTGTGTAAGTGTGTCTGTGTGGCTCAATTGTCTTCAGCTCTTTGCAACCACATTTTTTCCACTCACTATGTGTGTGTGTGTTTCTCAGTTGTGTCCAACTGGTTGCAACCCCGTGGACTGTAGCCTGCCAGGCTCCTCAGTCCATGGAATTCTCCAGGCCAGAATACTGGGGTGGGTAGCCATTCCCTTCTCCAAGGGATCTTCCTGACTCAGGGATCGAACCGTCGTCTCCTGCACTGCAGGCAAATTCATTACCATCTGAGCCACCAGGGAAGCTTTTCCACTCACTATACCTCCTATAAGTTCATCTGTGTTTCTTTTCCACTGTAACTTACCAAAGCACTTCACTTCTCATACTTTTCCCATCTTTAGCATCGTTATCATCGAAATCTTTGTCAGTTACTTATAAAGTGAAAGAGTGCACTAAAAATGGTAATTCATTATTTCATTTAATCCTAATTAGGGCCCTGAGGGAGTAGGTATTGATTTCTGTCACTGTTAACATTTCACAGATGTTCAAGGTCACACACCTAGTAAGGGGTGACTCTCAATCTATTTCTGATGTCAGAGTTGTGCTGTTAACCACACCATGATGCTTCTGCCATGGAACTAATGAGGATCTCATTATTTACTCTTTTTCCTAATACACAGTTTCCTCTGTTTCTATAGGTATCAATTTAAGTTCTGCTTTCAGATGGATCATTTAAAGACTCAAATGTAAATTGCCTAAGTATTCCTAATCTTGGTCTCTGACCACATTTGGCCTGTGTATTTATTCATATTTTTAAATAGTCTGCTACTAAAGTATATTGGATGTATTTAACCCTAAAATAATTACCATTTTTTGCTGTTTATATTATCCAGGGAGAAAACATTAAGTCACAGATAAGCAAAGCAAGATTAAATATTAGTCATTAGGGATCCAAAGCCAAGAAGCATATGTTTTAGATTGTAGACTATGAGCAATGACTATCTAAAAAGCTACATTCATGAAAAGTATCAGAATACAGTACGCATCAGATAGACTTGGTTGCTATTGTGTTTATTAGAAAACTGATCTGGACAAAAGTAAATACAAGTTAACAAGCACATGTGTTATTTATCTTGAGAGATTTTTAAAGCTTTTTTGTTTTTTAAATAAATGCTGATTTTGAGCCTCTGTGGGTCATGATAGATTCATAAATATATTGTGCATCTATTTACAGTGATCTTACTGGGATCATACATTGAGTTTAGCAATTTGGTTGGTTATTAAGAGGTCATTCAAAAGGAATGAAATTGCAATTGGGATGTGCCATCAACAGGTGGATTTAGATCTCAGGTATGTGAGTGTGTGTGTGTTTTAATTCTTTTTAATCTGAGGTCTTGTTCGGTGACAACAAGTCCATTTTGGTCTTTTACAAAACCTCAGCTCTTTTACAGCAGCTCAATGTGAATGTGGGCACCTAATACGAGCAGTAAGGAAAATTAAATATAAGCTATAACTTTCGTGTTTCTTTTTCTCATTTTGTGTACGGATTAATTATTATTGACAGCCAGTCTAAGGCGGATCGCTTTTCTAGGCTTGATTTGCTCAGTTTGAATCCTCTCTTGGAGACATAGCTTGTCTAGGCTGATGAATATTTACTTGGGAAAACAATGAAGAATTAACAGCACTCACTTTCACACCACCCACATCCACCTTTCTCCTCCTTTCTCTGGCCACCTAGAGTTTTCCTTACTCTGAGATTTCTACAAAACATTTCTGGGTGTGAGAGGAGAAGGAGAATTCCAGCAGCAGTCTCTTAGCTTTCTGCTCCTGGTTTTCGAGATTTTTATTCCATAAGGCAGAAGGCAGAAAAGAAGAAAAAGGAGCCTAGTCTAATTTTTGTAACTGCAAAGAGAATAATTTTCAGTTTACTTAAAATATTTTTAATACAGTAAATGACATTTCTGTAATCAGACTTTGAGTTAGGCATTAATATATAACAGTGAACCAGATACATGCCTATATTCTACTAGAAGATTCAACAAATGAGAAAATAGATGATAGAAAGATAGATTATAAAGAACTAATAAACATAGGGACATCCTGATGGTACATGAGAAAATAGATGATAGAAAGATAGATTATAAAGAACTAAACATAGGGACATCCTGATGGTACAGTGGATGAGAATCTACTTGTCATTGCAGGGGACATGGGTTTGATCCCTGGTTTGGGAAAATTTCACATACCGAGGAGCAACTAAGCCCGTGTGTCTCAACTACTGAGCCCAAGCGCTTAGAGCCTGTGCTTGCAACGAGAGAAACACAACAGTGAGAAGCTAGTGCCCTGTAATGAAGAGGAGCCCCTGCATTCCACAGCTAGAGAAAGCCGGTGTGCAGCAATGAAGACCCAGCACAGTTAAGTTCAATTCAGTTCAGTCGCTCAGTCGTGTCCGACTTATTGCAACCCCATGAACTGCAGCACGCCAGGCCTCCCTGTCCATCACCAACTCCCAGAGTTTACTCAAACTCATGTCCATTGAGTAGGTGATGCCACCCAACCATCTCATCCTCTGTCGTCCCCTTCTCCGCCTGCTTTCAAACTTTCCCAGCATCAGGGTCTTTTTAAATGAGTCAGCTCTTCACATCAGATGACCAAAGTATTGGAGGTTTAGCTTCAATATCAGTCCTTGAAATGAACACCCAGGACTGATCTGCTTTAGGATGGACTGGTTGGATCTCCTTGCAGTCCAAGGGACTCTCAAGAGTCTTCAACACCACAGTTCAGAAGCATCAATTCTTTGGAGCTCAGCTTTCTCTACAGTCCAACTCTCACATCCATACATGACTACTGGAAAAACCATAGCCTTGACTACACGGACCTTTGTTGGCAAAGTAATGTCTCTGCTTTTTAATACGCTGTCTAGGTTGGTCATAACTTTTCTTCCAAGGAGCAAGCATCTTTTATTTCATGGCTGCAATCACCATCTGCAGTGATTTTGGAGCCCAGAAAAATAGTCAGCCACTGTTTCCAACTGTTTCCCCATCGATTTGCCATGAAGTGATGCGACTGGATGCCATGATCTTAGTTTTCTGAATGTTGAGTTTTAAGCCAACTTTTTCACTCTCCTCTTTCACTTTCATCAAGAGGCTCTTTAGTTCTTCACTTTCTGCCATAAGGGTGGTGTCATCTGCATATCTGAGGTTGTTGATATTTCTTCCGGCAATCTTGATTCCAGCTTGTGTTTCATCCAGACCAGTGTTTCTCATGATGTACTCTGCATAGAGGTTAAATAAGCAGGGTGACAATAGACAGCCTTGATATACTCCTTCTCCTATTTGGAACCAGTCTGTTGTTCCATGTCCAGTTCTGACTGTTGCTTCCTGACCTGTATACAGGTTTCTCAAGAGGCAGGTCAGGTGGTCTGGTATTCCCATCACTTGAAGAATTTTCCACAGTTTATTGTGATCCACACAGTCAAAGGCTTTGGCATAGTCAACAAAGCAGAAGTAGATGTTTTTTCTGGAACTCTCTTGCTTTTTTCATGATTCAGCGAATGTTGGCAATTTTTTCTCTGGTTTTCAATTTGTTCTCTGGTTTTTCTAAAATCAGCTTGAAAATCTAGAAGTTCACAGTTCACATATTGCTGAAGCCTGGCTTGGAGAATTTTGAGCATTACTTTGCTAGCGTGTGAGCTAAGTACAATTGTGTGGTAGTTTGAGCATTCTTTGGCATTGCCTTTCTTGGGACTGGAATGAAAACTGACCTTCTCCAGTACTGTGGCCACTGCTGAGTTTTCCAAATTTGCTGGCATATTGAGTGCAGAACTTTCACAGCATCATCTCTCAGGATTTGAAATAGTTCAACTGGAATTCCATCACCTCCACTAGCTATGTTCATAGTAATGCTTCCTAAGCCCCATTTGACTTCACATTCCAGGATGTCTGCCTCTAGGTGAGTGTGAGTGATCACACCATCGTGATTATCTGGGTCGTGAAGATCTTTTTTGTACAATTCTTCTGTGTATTCTTGCCACCTCTTCTTAATATCTTCTGCTTCTGTCAGGTCCTTACCATTTCTGTCCTTTATTGAGCCCATCTTTGCATGAAATGTTCCCTTGGCATCTCAAATTTTCTTGAAGAGATCTCTAGTCTTTCCCATTCTGTTGTTTTCCTCTATTTCTTTGCATTGATCGCTGAGGAAGGTTTTCTTATCTCTCCTTCCTATTCTTTGGAACTCTGCATTCAAATGGGAATATCTTTCCTTTTTTCATTTGCTTTTCACTTCTCTTCTTTTCACAGCTATTTGTAAGGCTTCCTCAGACAGCCATTTTGCTTTTCTGCATTTCTTTTTCTTAGGAATGGTCTTAATCCCTGTCTCCTGTACAATGTCATGAACCTCCATCCATAGTTCCTCAGGCAATCTGTCTATCAGATCTAGTCCCTTAAGTCTATTTCTCACTTCCACTGTGATTTAGGTCATACCTGAATGGTCTAGTGATTTTCCCCACTTTCTTCAATTTAAGTCTGATTTTGGCAATAAGGAGTTCATGATCTGAGCCATAGTCAGCTCCCGGTCTTGTTTTTGCTGACTGTATAGAGCTTCTCCATCTTTGGCTGCAAAGAATATAATCAATCTGATTTTGGTGCTGACCATCTGGTTATGTCCATGTGTAGAGTCTTCTCTTGTGTTGTTGGAAGAGGGTGTTTGCTATGACCAGGTTGTTCTCTTAGCCGAACTCTATTAGCCTTTGCCCTGCTTCAGTCTGTACCCCAAGGCCAAATCTGCCTGTTACTCCAGGTGTTTCTTGACTTCCTACTTCTGCATTCCAGTCTCCAATAATGAAAAGGACATCTTTTCTGGGTGTTAGTCTAGAAGGTCTTGTAGGTCTTCATAGAACCGTTCAACTTCAGCTTCTTCAGCGTTACTGGTTGGGGCATAGACTTGGATTACCGTGATATTGAATGGTTTGCCTTGGAAACAAACAGAGATCATTCTGTCGTTTTTGAGATTGCATCCAAGTACTGCATCTCAGACTCTTTTGTTGACTGTGATGGCTACTCCACTTCTTCTAAGGGATTCTTGCCCATGGTAATAGATATAATGGTCATCTGAGTTAAATTCACCCATTCCAGTCCATCTTAGTTTGCTGATTCCTAGAATGTTAAGTGTTCACTCTTGCCATTTCCTGTTTGACCACTTCCAATTTGCGTTGATTCATGGACCTAACACTCTAGGTTCCTATGCAATATTGCTCTTTACAGCATCAAACCTTGCTTCTATCACTAGTCCCATCCACAACTGGGTGTTGTTTTTGCTTTGGCTCCATCCCTTCATTCTTTCTGGAGTTATTTCTCCACTGATCTCCAGTAGCATATTGGGCACCTACCGACCTGGGGAGTTCTCTTTCAGTATCCTATCTTTTTGCCTTTTCATATTGTTCATGGGGTTCTCAAGGCAAGAATACTGAAGTGGTTTGCAATTCCCTTCTCCAGTGGACCACATTCTATCAGACCTCTCCACCATGACCCATCTGTCTTGGGTGGCCCCACACAGCATGGCTCATAGTTTCATTGAGTTAGACAAGGCTGTGGTCCTGTGATCAGATTGGCTAGTTTTCTGTGATTGTGGTTTCAGTCTGTCTGCCCTCTGATGTCCTCTCTCAGCACCTACTGTCTTACTTGGGTTTCTCTTACCTTGGACGTGGGGTATCTCTTCACAGCGGCTCCAGCACAGCACAGCCGCTGCTCCTTACTCTGGACGTGCGATTAGCTCCTCTTGGCCGCTCCTACACCATCGCAGCCACCACTCCTGCGCAGCCAAAAATAAATAAATAAATATTAAAAAAAAAAAAAAAAAGCCATACAACCAGCAATCCCACTGCTGGGCATACACACTGAGGAAATCAGAACTGAAAGAGACACATGTACCCCAATGTTTATTGCAGCACTGTTTACAATAGCTAAGACATGGAAACAACCAAGATGTCTTTTGGCAGACAAATGGATAAGGAAGTTGTGGTACATATACACAATGGAATATTACTCAGCTATAAAAAAGAATGCTGATGAGTCAGTTCTAATGAGGTGGATGAAACTGGAGCCTATTATACAGAATGAAGTAAGTCAGAAAGAAAAACACCAATACAGTACATTAATGCATATATATGGAATTTAGAAAGATGGTAATGATGACCCTATATGCAAGACAGCAAAAGAGACACAGATGTAAAGAAAAAACTTTTGGATTCTGGGAGAAGGAGACAGTGGGATGATTTGAGAGAATAGCATTGAAACATATTAACCGCATGTAAAGTAGATGACCAGCGCAAGTTCGATGCATGAAGCAGGGCACTCAAAGCTGGTACTCTGGGACAACCCAGAGGGATGGGGTGGGGAGGGAGGTGGGAGGGGTTTCAGGATGGGGAGACACATGTGCACCCATGGGTGATTCATGTCGATGTCTGGCAAAAACCACCACAATATTGTAAAGTAATTAGCCTCCAATTAAATTAATTAAAAAAAACTATAGACTTGAATTATATTAAAAAAGAAGGAACTAAACAAATGACTAAAGAATAATTTGGAGAAACCCAATTTTCCCACCTCCACCATTTTGAAATGCTTAAACCTAGAGGAGAATTAAAAGAGTAGTTCAGTGAGTTTCTTATACCCTTCACCTATATTCACCAAGCACCAGTTATCATTTTTCCATTTTTGCTTTACTTTTCCAAGTAAAGATGCTTTTATTTTTCTGCAACATTTGAAAGCAAGTTGGAGATATCATAAAACTTCATCTCTGCATACTGCAGCTTGCATCTTCTAAATATGAGGGCATCCTTCCACATAACCACAATGTTACTACAACACTTTGCAATAATAATACCTCTCAACAATAGTGATGCCATCTAATATCTGGTACAAATTCAAATTTTCTCAGTGGTCTCCAAATGCCTTTAATAATTGCTAACCCTCCCATCCACCATGCTCCCTAATCCAGAATTCAATCGAGGATCACAATTCACATTTACTTATATCTCTTGAATCCTTTTTAATGTGAAAGTCTTTCTATTTTTTATTTTTAATGACACATTTTTCAGTGCAAGCAAGGTATCTTCTGGAATGATCTACATTCTGAATTTATTTGATCGTTTCTTCCTGGAGTCCTGAGCTCAATTCAGCAGCACTCGTATTTCCTGTAAATTAGAAGTTACCCTAGGCTTGACCAGATTCAGGTTAAACAATTTTGACAAGAATACTGATAAGTGACCTGTACTTCACACTGCATTGCAGCAGAATATAAACGTAGGTTTTTTTCACTCTTTGTGATGGTAAATCTGAGTAACTGATTAAGATGGTGGTCACCTGCTCACCAGGGTTAATTTTCTCTTTCTGTTTATAAATCCAAGTGAACACTCTGTTCCCTAAAACCTTTCATCTATTTGGCATCCAGTAGTGTTCTTGCCCTGGAGAAGGCAATGGCACCCCACTCCAGTACTCTTGCCTGGAAAATCCCATGGATGGAGGAGCCTGGTAGGCTGCGGTCCATGGGGTCACTAAGAGTCGGACACGACTGAGCGACTTCACTTTCATTTTTCACTTACACACATTGGAGAAGGAAATGGCAACCCACTCCAGTGTTCTTGCCTGGAGAATCCCAGGGACGGGGGAGCCTGGTGGGCTGCCATCTATGGGATCACACAGAGTCAGACACGACTGAAGTGACTTAGCAGCAGCAGTGTTCTTGCCCAATTATTATTACACTGGAGTTGCAAAATGGTGATTTTTTTTCTTCCATTATTTCTATTACTGTCAATGGACAATACTCTATTAAAAAAAAATTGTCATTGAACTCCCTTTTTTCCTTTTCTACATCCTTTCTCGTTTTTCTGGAAATTATTTTCTATCAGTTCCTAGAGAGATATTTCTTACCTTTTCACAGACTTCTACCTTAATTTCTATCCAAAATCAGATATTTATTTTGTAGGAAATTAGTACAATGATCTAATAAAGTAGAACGTCTCTATCCCATTTTCCTTCCCAGTGATTTAAAAGTCTACATGGATAAATTCTCCAACACATAGCTTCTGTGTGCCTCAAGTTTTCACTCCCAATACCCGTTTCTCCCACTGACTCAGCCATCCGTTCCTACAGCCATATTCTGTATCAGAAACTTTCTTACCTGTAAAACCTTTATTTCAAGTCGCAGACGCTGCAACCACCACCCCCTTCATTTCTAAATCATCTGTTCAGGTACTGACATTGTTCTAAAATTTTTGAATTGTTCCAACCTCAAACTGATTGATAACCCTAGCCCCAGAACTTTCTCCCCTCCCCACTGTCCCCTCTTCTGCATAATATCTCTGCTTATCCAATCCAGCTTCCATGCTGTAACCACTTTCTGGAGAATACTCTCAAGCCCTTTACACGTCTCTCCTCCTATTGTCTTAGGAAGCAAAGCTCAAACCGTTTCTTTACTTCACACATACACCTAAGCAGCTATATGTGACCTGGGAAAATCACAAAATAGCTGAATGGTTTCTCTTGAATGAATGTCAAAGCTCAGATTTGGTACTCAAAATGTCAAGCAATCCTCAATTTCTTTAGTAGATTAGCTTTCCTCTTCCTTGAGTTAGTAATTTTATACCTTCTCCTTTTCCTCAAACTTCCCACAATCCTTGATCTATTCACACTTTGGTCTGTAGGTCCTGTCTTATAATTCACTGAGAAAATGGAAACAACCAGATATAAGCCCCCTCACATTTCCCCTCCCAAAGTTACACCTCTCACTGTAGCTGCATCCACTTCCTCCTATTTCTACTATTAAAGTGGAGAAGGAGTTCTCCAACTGTCCTTAGGACTTCACTTTTTCCATTATCCCTTCTGTCTTCTGCGTCATCAAACTCTTTCCCTACTGATTCATTTTCATTAGCACAAAGACCTTCTAACTGCATCTCCCATTTAAAAAACAACACTCCCTTGATCTCACATTTTTAACCACCACATCATCTCTCTGGATTCCACTGATGGCTTAAAATATGTCCAAAGATTTGACATTCTTCCCCCAAAGGCAAGCTTAATGCACTGCTCCTTAACAACTTATTGACCACAGACATATTAATACATCTTTTGTTATGCACAATAAGATGTTTTGATATTCACTTACAGAACAAATCACCAGCCACAGGTGTTAGTTTAGGCAAAAATCCCCCTGTCAATAATGTGTTAAGAGTGGGTTGGATTTAGTGACTGATGTCTAACAAACAGAATAAGGCAGAACTGACAACATGTGACCTTTGAGACTCAGCAATAAAAGGCGTCAAGGTTTCCTCCTTGCTTCCCCATTCAGGCCACTCGCTGGGGAAAGTTGGCTACCTTATCCTGAAGACATTTCTCAGGCAGCCCTATGGGAAGGTCCACATGGCAAGGCGCTTAGGTCTCCTGAAGACAGACGTGCAATTGAGTGATGCTGGAAATGCCTTCAGATTACTGCAACCTCGTGACTGACCATGAACCAGAAGCACTTCACTAAGCTGCTTCCGGTTTCTGACCAACAACAATGCTCAGATAATGAATTTTAAGCTACCTTGTTTGGGGATAGTTTAGTACATCATAATACATAACTAATACACCCACCATAAGTAAAGTCTTTGAGATCCACACTGTCTCTTCTTTCTCATTACCCACTCACTTCTCAACCAACTACAGTCTAGTGTCTGCTTGCGTCAAGGTCATCAGAGATCTTTGTGTTGCCAAATCCAATTGCCTCTAACTCTGCTCTGATCTTACCTGACTTCTAAGCAGCATTTGGCCTGCTCTCCTCTTTCCTTCTCGAAACACTCTTCCGCCTTGGCTTTCTCAACACTATTCTCATTATCTCCTGTTTTCCCCTCCTTTGCTGGTTTGCATACCTCATCCAAATATGAATAGAAATGTAATGACTCTTTAGGGCCAAAATTGGGTGCTCTTTCCTCTCTCCCATCTGTTCCAATGGGTTTATGTACTCCCTGTATACTGATTACTCCAAAATTAACATCGCCAGCTCAGACCTTGCAGTCATTTTTATATCACGTTTGTCCTCAACTATCAGAAACTCTACCCGACTATCTCCAAGTGATATCTTTTAGGCCCATTCTCCTATCTCTGCCCAATCTCTATTATTACCTCTTACCCAGAACAGTTTTGCAGGTGGACTTCTGTCTACTAGTTTTCCCCCTCTCCAATCTATTTCCTCCTCAGTAGCAAAGTACTCAGATCACATCATCTCCTGCAAGACCTTTCTGTGTTACCAATCTCTCCACTAAGACCTGCAAGGTGCTGTGTGATCTGGGTTCTGCTTCTCCTCCAACTTCATCCAGCAATGGCTTGGGCCACACTGTAACTGCAGGTCCTGGCAAACACCAAGATCTTTCCCTCAACTGAAATCCCCCTCCGCCTACTCTTTACAAACCTAGTTTCTTCTCTTACTTCAGGCCTCAGTTTTAATGTCACCTCTTTAGAGAGGCTTTTCCACCTCTGGGAGACAGCAAGGGGCTCCACCAGAAGCATGTCTCTGATTCACAAACTAACTGGTCCAGAGCCATATCCCCTCTATCTGGCCCTCACAGGCCTAGAGACAATATACCTCTGCTGTAGTCATCCCAGGACCAGGTGCCAGCAAACTAGCAATTACCTTATAGCCTCAAACCTGCTAGAATTATTCAAACTAGCCAATCCTAAGTAGTTCATCCTGCCCTGCACACTAGCGGCCCACTCCGGTATTCTTGCCTGGAGAATCCCATGGACAGAGAAGCCTGGCAGGCTACCGTCCACAGTGTCGCCAGAGCATGCACCACGCCCTGCCTCGGCTTTACTGTCGAAACCCCGGTAACGGGAGCAGCCTCAACCCCCCTGTCCTGTTTCCTGCCTCCCAATCACCCAGGAGTCTTTCCCACGTGGCCCTGTACCATGCCTGTCCTGTCTCTAGGTTTTGTGAGTATAAAAAACTATTATGTCCTGAGCCTCTCTGCCTCCTCTCACGGCTACACATGACTGATTATTTCATAAAAGAACACGAAACAACTTACTTCTCTGTCTTTTTCTGTGTTTTGGCTTCACCTTCCCTCCTGCTTCTTTTCCTTTTTCCTATCCTCCCTCCCTTCCTTCCTTGAAATATATTTCCCCTCTAGGATGTAAGCCCCTTGAAGGCAAGGGCATCTTGTTTACACCAAGTCTTCAGTGATGGGCAAATATTTGTAAGTGCTCACCAAACAGCGCTGAGTGTGAACGCCAAGCAGCACTCCTTCCCTTCCTTCCTAGGCTCCCATGGACTCACACACACGCCATTCCAGCGAACGATTCAAACTCAGTGGCCATGAACTGGTCTGGAGAGTCATCACCACACAGGGATCCACGGGGTTTGTCTTTCTTCCAGACAAACATGCAGGGTGTTGACTAAGTGAAGAAATCTGAAGCAACAGCAGCAGCAGAACCTCCACACCATGTGTGTGTGTGTACTTATGCATTTTCTTCTGAATATGGGTCACTGCTTTCACAGGAGTCTCTTTATTAAAAATCAAAGTTATATTAAAAGGTACGTTGAGGGCTTCCCTGGTGGTTCAGTGGTAAAGAGTCCAGCTGCCAAGGCAGGAGAAACAGGTTTGATCCCTGCTCTGGGAAGATTCCACATGCCCTGGAGCAACTAAGCACCGTGCTCCCGAGCCTGGGCAACGCACCTACTGAGCCCACGTGTCACAACGAGCAAAGCCTGAGTGCCCTAGCATGTGTGCTCTGCAACAAAAGAAGCCACTGCGTTGAGAAGCCTGTGCACCACAACCACACAGACAGTAGCCCTTGCCCGTTGCAACTAGAGAAAAGCTCACATAGCAATGAAGACCCACCACAACCACAAATAAATAAATAATTTTTTTAAAAGGTTGCCATCCTAACTGTCCCACTTACGGGAAATCAGTTTGTTAGTTTCTTGTGTATCTTTCCAATATTTTTATATAAATACAGGGAGATATCGGAGAAGGCAATGGCACGCCACTCCAGTACTCTTGCCTGGAAAATCCCATGGACGAAGAAGCCTGGTGGGCTGCAGTCCATGGGGTCGTGAAGAGTCAGACATGACTGAGTGACTTCACTTTCACGCACTGGAGAAGGAAATAGCAACCCACTCCAATGTTCTTGCCTGGAGAATCCTAGGGATGGGGTCGCACAGAGTCAGACACGACTGACGTGACTTAGCAGCAGCAGCAGCAGCAGGCAGATATAAATACGTATTCCTCCTCTGTGTGAACTCTTCAAATTAATCTCCTTAAGAAGTAACTGTCTTATCAATGCAATTCCAGATGTTACAGTGCCCCTTTAGTAGCCCTTCCTCCACAGCTTTAATCAAAATCAGCATAACTGAGGAAGGGCACAGGAAGGGCTCACGCTGCCACTCTCTAGCGGTGTGACCAAGGGCAAGTTACACAGTTAATCTGTGCCTTGGTTTTCTCACCTATAAAACTGGCATGTTACCTACCTCAGAGAAGTACCAAGAATCAAAAGTTAACATAGGCAAAGTTCTAAGGACAATGCAAGGTACACAGTAGGTGCTGCATAAATGGCAGTCTATTATTCCACTATAATTATGTATTCAGACAGTATTTATGTATCACATAAGTCAGAAATCTCCCTTACTTAATATCTCCACTTCTGTGTTCTCTCAAACACTGTTTACTTACACTCAATAGAAATAGTCCTTTTTTTTTCCCCTTGTGGAAAGTAAAGACAGATCTTTAAGATGCTACTTGGCTTTGCCCGAACTCTTTAAGTCTCTCCCACCTCCTGCTCCCCTTCTTCCAACCTGATCTTTATCATGAGTGTGGGAGGGTGCAGATTATTTGCCCGGCAAGATCTAAAGATCCAGAAGAAAGACGAAAGAAGGATCTAGGCGTCTTTTGAAAGTCTAACCTTCCAAAGAAACTGTTTCCCTCCTCCCCCTCTCTCCTCCCTTCTGCTCATCTTGTTACCTATTCTATTTATTTCTTTCCCTTCATTTCTCCTGACTTTATCTCAAATGTTGGGGGCAGATGCTGACATTCACAAATCTGCCCAGTCCACAAACAGAACACCCCCACCTCCACCCTGTGTCTGGGATCAATTCTGCGTCTCACAGAACACCTTACCTTCCACAAACTGCAAAGTTTCTGGGTCTGAACTACAGCTCCCCGCGCTCTCTGCCCCTCCAGTTTCCCCATCAGGCCACTTGAGGAGCTGAGGTAGAATTCCGCAGCTTTTGGCAGCAAACCTCCTCCTTTATCGTCCCACCCACCCGTGGGGTCTCGCCAAAGCTGCCAAGGGAACCCAGGGTTATGGGTCCTGTCTCTGTATTTTGAGCCCTGAAGAAGAAAGGAATCCGCGAGTAAAGGTTGCCTTGAAAGCAGGTGAATGTGGCCTTGAACCCGGAGCAGGAGCAGCGCTGCGGCCAGGGGCGGGACGCAGCGACCTTAGCCCGGCGCCTTGGCAGCGCACCTGAGGAGCAGGAGGGGCGGGGCGGGCACCACTTGAGGGCGGGACCTGCGCTGCCGCAGCCCCTCCCGAGTGCTCTGCGCGCACTGGGCGCCCCTGGACCCCGGAGACCATGGGGAAGCTGGTGGCACTTATCCTGCTGGGCGCCGGCCTGGCCCTAGTCTGGGAGAGATTATTGACACTTAGGTGAGTTGGCATCTTGAAAGTCCTGGGCTTTTTCTCTTTTTCCAAGTTAGGTTAAGGGCTGCCCCGGGCCGCCTTCCGAGCGGGTAAGAATGAGCTGTTTGGGGACCCCGTCTTTTCAATCCCACGTAACAAACCATCCCTTGAGAAGCTCTGATGTGGAAAGTGAGCTGATTTCTTGCCTTTCCCAAGATCGTGAGGCAGAAGCACTCCGATTTATTTTCTGAAAGTTATGCAACTTCCCCAGGTCACCCTCAGCATTCCACCCACCCTTGAACAAACTAATTCTGTTGGAAGCGCTGGTCTTGGGGGAGGGAGCCAGGTTACCCTGGATGTTTTTGGCTGACTCAGAGGCTGTCCAAGGCAAGTTCAACCTTGAGGGGTACCGGGTTACCAGATTAAAGGAGCTAGCAGGACAGCAGAGAAATGAACTGAAACCTGCAAAGGGAGATTGGCATTGTCTCTGTATTTGACTTGACCTTTTGAAGTGGAAGATCTAGTGGTGATAGCCATTCCAGAAATATCTCAGGAGAATACTGGGCTAGCAAGAAGAAATGTTTGTCAGATGATGACATGTGTTCCCGAATAGATGTTAGTCTCTACTTGCTTTCAATCCTCTTTGGGTTGTTTTTATTTATTTCTCTAAATAGAAGTTGGTCTTCTCAGAGGTTCACATCTATTGGCAGAATCTGTTGAGGAGCATGGTGCCTTTTGATAATGCATTCTAGTTCAGCTCGAAAGAGTTTATTGTTACATTTGCTCCCAGTGCACGCAAGTGAGAAAATCATAAAAAATAATGATAATTATAAAGCCAATCTAAAGAGCATTTTTTTTTAAAGTCACGGTAAGATAAGTATAGAATCTTCCTGAATACAATTTAATAAAAATGTAAAATTATTCCTGGTGTTTAGAAGAATGTTTCACTGTGGAATCAAAAACACTATTCAAAAATAACTTGGCCAATTGTTTAAAATATGGTCAGTTTAACGGACTCATGAACTTGCAAAGTAAATGAGCATACAATTTTAAAAATAATAAAGCAAAAGCTACAGAGTTTAGCTATTAGGAGACCCTGTTGAATTTGAGGAAGGCAGTTCGGGACAAGGATCAAAAGGCAAGACTGTAAGGGGTTAAGGGAAAAAAAGTGCAGATTTATAACAGATGATACTTGATCACATTAGATAATAGTCTTTTGTGCATTTAAATTAATAATACTTATATACTATTGAATAAAAAATATATGCATGATACCCAGAGTATGTCCACATTATATAAGTAAATGTAAATAAAAGGAGATGCCTACTTATTTGTGATATCATCCATAAATGATGAGAAAGAGAGTTAATTAATTTGAAGGTGGTTAAAGGCTGTGGTTAGACATTGATTTTGGATGTTGTGCACTGACCTCCCGTGTTTTTATCTTCTACAGAGAAAGAATGAATGCATATCGAGAAGTAGAGTCAGTAGAGCCCCAGAACTGCCGCCTTATTGAGGGAATTGGTATGTATGTGACAGAACAATTTCCTGGTCACCATCCCCCTGACTGAAGCTGCTCATTTAATTCACTACTACTCCTTAAACCCTCCTACTGAGGCTTCAGCCTCATCAATTTTACACAAGCTATCTGATTCCACGTCTCCAAGGGGTGTCCTTAACGTCAAAATCTATGGCTTTTTCTCGGTCCTCTTACTGACATCTCTCCATCATTTGAAATATGTTGTTGATTACTCTTTGGCTGGCCCCTCGCTGGACTCTGCTCCTGTCCACTCTGTGACATTTCATTTCCTTCTCTTTTTCTGTTGCCTTACTTTTTTTTTTTCTTCTCCCTTCTCCTTGATGATCCTCCTAGCTTCCAGTGCCACTGCCTTCAAAATTTATCTGCTAGTACTAAGAGAAATGTGACTAAGCCCTTATTCTCAAGAACCTTCCAATCAATTGAGATTTTTTTTTAATTAATTGAAAATCCATAGTTGAATCCCTGATCTCTCAAACTGCAGGCCTTTTTTCCTGTTTGAAATCTACTTTGCCTTTCTGTCATTTCCTCTCTCACACCCCCACCCATAATCAGCTCTTCTTCCAGACTTCTCTTAAGCTTGGTACCTGCATTCTCAAAGAGATTCAGTTCAAAATTTAGGAAACTGGAACTTCCCTAGCAGTCCACTGGGTAAGATGTTGCCTTCCGATGCAGGAGATACGGATTCCATCCTTGGTCAGGGAGCTGAGATCTCACATGCCTTGAGGCCAAAACACCAAAACATGAAGCAGAAGCAGTGTTGTAACAAATTCAATTAAGACTTTAAAAATATTTTTTAAAAAAGTGAAGGAGCCATTTATTTCCCCCTCACCCCTCACTGTTTCACGTGAGACCTGTTGGCCTCTCCTGGGCCCCCACACAGAGCTGATCTCATTTACTCCTTACTGCTTCAACTGCTTGTTCTGGCTCTGAGCCTTTCACTCTCCCTGATGATACTACTAGGAAAAAAAAAAAAATCTAGCCAGATGCTGTTCTAGGAATGTATTCTTTCATTTTCTCACCTTTGCTCATGAAATTACCTCCAATGGTTTCTTCATTGCTGCTTGCTGAAATCAGCTGGAAATCCCTCTTCTACCCCTGAACTCTCATAGCACTCTGAAACTCCCATTCACTTGAGACACCTACCACATGCTTTATTTTAGAGCCAGCAGTGTCTTTCTCTCACAACCAGATTGTAAACCTCCTAGGGTCAAGGACTGTGAATTATTTCAGGACAACAGTGTAGCTTATTGCAATATAAATGATCTCCAAGATAAGTTACTAATACATACATACATACATACATATATATATACACACACACACACATATATATATATATAAAAGAGCCCTTTTGATTTTGGTTTTCTGTCTTTATTTCCCCCCTCAATTTCTAAAACAAATAGAGAAATAGCCTGTCCCTTGTGCTCCCTGGTCTTAGATGAGGTATGTACTGCGAGCTAGAAAGCAGAAGGAACTGAAGACAAACCATTTCCTGACTTTGAAATTTAAAAACCTGGGCTCCTTCAAGGGATTCTGATGGAGACGGAAGGGGAATATGTGGTTGTTGTTTTTAAGTAACAGGGTGTGTGTGTGTGTGTGTGTGTGTGTGTGTGTAAGGGGAATATGTGGTTGTTGTTTTTAAGTAACAGGGTGTGTGTGTGTGTATGTGTGTGTGTGTGTGTGTGTGTGTGTGCGCTGTGTCAGAGCATGAGCAAAGGGGTGTGTGTGTGGGTGTGTGTGTGTGTGTGTGTGTGCGCTGTGTCAGAGCATGAGCAAAGGGGTGTGTGTGGGTGTGTGTGTGTGTGTGCGCTGTGTCAGAGCATGAGCAAAGGGGTGTGTGTGTGTGTGCGCTGTGTCAGAGCATGAGCAAAGGGGTGTGTGTGTGGGTGTGTGTGTGTGTGCGCTGTGTCAGAGCATGAGCAAAGGGGTGTGTGTGTGGGTGTGTGTGTGTGTGTGTGTGTGCGCTGTGTCAGAGCATGAGCAAAGGGGTGTGTGTGGGTGTGTGTGTGTGTGTGCGCTGTGTCAGAGCATGAGCAAAGGGGTGTGTGTGTGTGTGCTTGGTGGTGTGTGTGCGCTGTGCGAGCATGAGCAAAGGGGGTGTGTGTTGTGTGTGTGTGTGTTGTGTGCGCGCTGGGTGTCAAGAGCATGAGCAAAGGGTGTGTGTGTGTGTGTGGTGTGTGCGCTGTGTTCAGAAGCATGAGCAAAGGGTGGTGTGTGGGTGTGTGTGTGTGTGCGCTGTGTCAGAGCATTGAGCAAAGGGGTGTTGTGTGTGGGTGTGTGTGATGGTGTTCGTGCGCTGTTCAGAGCATGAGCAAAAGGGGTGTGTGTGTGTGTGGTGTGTTGCACCTTTTCAGAGCATTGAGCAAAGGGAGTGTGTGGTGTGTGTGTGTGTGTCGTAGCTTGTGTCAGAGGCATGAGCAAAAGGGGTGGGTGTGTGTGTGTGTGTGTGCGCGCTGTGTCAGAGCATGAGCAAAGGTGTGTGTGTGTGGGTGTGTGTGTGTGTGTGTGCGCTGTGTCAGAGCATGAGCAAAGGGGTGTGTGTGTGTGTGTGTGTGTGCACTGTGTCAGAGCATGAGCAAAGGGGTGTGTGTGTGTGTGTGTGTGTGTGTATGCTGTGTCAGAGCATGAGCAAAGGGGTGGGTGTGTGTGTGTGTGTGTGTGCGCGCTGTGTCAGAGCATGAGCAAAGGTGTGTGTGTGTGGGTGTGTGTGTGTGTGTGTGCGCTGTGTCAGAGCATGGAGCAAAGGGGTGGTGTGGTGTGTGTGTGTGTGCGCGCTGTGTCAGAGGCATGAGCAAAGCGGTGTGTGTGTGTGTGTGTGTGTGCGCTGTGTCAGAGCAATGGTCAAAGGGGTGTGTGTGTGGTGTGTGTGTGTGGTGCGCTGTGTCAAGCCATGAGCAAGGGGTGTGTGTGTGGGTGTGTGTGTGTTGTGTGTGTGGCTGTGTCAGAGCATCGAGCAAGTGGGTGTGTGTGTGTGTGTGTGTGTGCGCTGTGTCAGAGCATGAGCAAAGGGGTGTGTGTGTGTGTGTGTGTGTGTGTATGCTGTGTCAGAGCATGAGCAAAGGGGTGGGTGTGTGTGTGTGTGTGCGCTGTGTCAGAGCATGAGCAAAGGGGGGTGTGTGTGTGTGTGTGTGTGTGCGTGCGTGCAGTATGTATAACTGGCAAAATTTTCTAAATTAAAGGGACCACATGAGCTTGGCAATGAATATTTCAGTGGTGACTAGTGTAGAATAAAGGCCATATGGACTTCCCCAAATACTCAGCTTCGTTTTAAAATCCCCGAAGCTATTTGCACAACCCTGGCAGAGAGACCCAATAATGACTCAGGCTGAACTTCCTACCAGTTTAGTGCAATGTGGGTTCAGGGTCAGATTTAATTTGATTTAAAAAATAAGGAAATGTAATCAATCATTTGTTTACTGTCTTGTGGAGCAATATTCATATTAATTATAAATATATATCTCTCAAAAGAGTCTGCCAATTAATTTAGACAGTAATTAGAGCATTGTTCAACCATTGTTAGAGTCTAGCCCAACTCTCAGATTGTATGATTCAGATAGACTTGAGAAGTTAAAACTAGAGCAGAAGAGGCCTCCTTGGCGGCTCAGTGGTAAAGAACCCACCTGCCACTGCAGGCGACACGGCTCCTGTCCCTGATCCAGGACGATCCCACATGGTGCAGAGCCACCGAGCCTGTGCAAGTCCCGAGGCCCGCGTGCCCCGGAGCCCGTGTCTGCGCCGCTTCACAGAGAGCCGCTGCCGTGAGAAGCCTGTGCCCTGCGGCAGGAGATCAGTCCCTGCGCTCCACAACTAGAGAAAACCCACGCAGCGATGAAGACCCAGCCCAGCCGGACATAAATACAATTACTTCAAAAAACTAAAGCAGGAGAAAAAAAGGCATGCACATCTCATGCCTATTGGCTTATGTACGGTCTACATGTACAGAACTGAGCAAGTGAGAATGATCACGGGTCATCTGTCAATAGGACAATACTGCTATATATCTAAAAATAATAATACTACCTTATCAAAGGCCTAGTGTCCATGAGGTTTCTGCTGAGTCCTCTGGAAACACTTTACATCATCCTCACAAACACCCCGTAAGGTGGGTGCTGCCATCTGTCTTTGGAGATTAGGAAGCTGACATCCAGAAGAATGAAGTTCCCTGCCCAGTGGTCCAGAACTAGAAGGTGACAGGTCTAGATTAAGAGGCAGGGTGGTTTTCTTCTATGCCTTTGTACTCTCTGCTGTGTAACACTGCCTTTCTTATCTACTGACAGCACATTTTTATTACGGGGTTTCAGGGAAGTATGGTGGCAGCAGAAAACAGAAAATCTGAGATGCAAAAAAGTGAAATATTAAAAGATAGAGCTGACCAAGACAAGGCAAGCTGGATATTTAAATAAAGCTCACTAATGAGATGATACTCGTAAGACCCTCCTCTTTGAGAGTGAAAAGCTTCGTGAAAGCATGGGAAACCAAAGGATTGAAGGCAGAGTGTAGTAGGCAGTAACAGCTGGGGAAAATTTCTGATTTGTGTTTTCTTCAAGACCTAGACTTTCTGATTAATTTTATTGGTCGAGGGCTTCCGTGGTGGCTCAGATGGTAAAGAGTCTGCCTGCGATGCAGGAGACCTGGGTTCAATCCCTGGGTCAGGAAGATCCCCTGGAGAAGGGAGTGGCTACCCACTCCAGTATTCTTGCCTGGAGAATTCCATGGACATGGAATACATGTGTGGACAGCAGAGCCTGGTGGGCTATAGCCCATGGGGTTGCAAAGAGTTGAACACAACGAAAACTTCCACTTTATTGGCAGAACAAACTTTTCCTCTTTTTGTTCTCCTTCTTCATTATTTTCTATTTATTTCTTTATTTTGGCCACACTGCGTGGCATGTGGGAGCTTAGTTCCCCTACCGGGGATCGAACCCAAGCCCCCTGCATTGGAAGAATGGGGTCATAACCACTGGACCACCAGGGAAGTCCCATTCCGTCCCCAGTATTCTTTCTAGGAAGAAAGCTTAAAAAGTGAAATAATTCTAACCCCCCAGAAATCATACCTCAAAGATCTTTTTTATATTAAATTCATCTTTTTCCCAAGGCTTTGAGGCTCAAAGATTGGCTTAACTGGGAAGTTATTTGGCTAATCAAAGTTGCCCTTGAAATAGGAACAGCTTTATTAGCTTGCCCTTGGCTGAATTACCAAGTAGACAGACAGCCATTGTATGTGAAGTCTTCCTATCTTCCTCTCCTTCCCTTTCCCCTCCTGTAGCTTCCCATGTCTCCAAGATATGTTTCTACTCCATGGTAGGTTCCATTTGTTTTCTTAGCTTGCTGTTTTCTTCCCTCAAAGATGTGAAATGATAATATTAATTGATAGTAATGTTTTGGCATGACTTTTTCTCAAGATGTCTGTAGAGAACAATCGGAGGCCAGAGAAATGAGGTTATGCCAAACAATAGGGTTGACAGATTAAAAGGCAGGAGATACCCATTTGTAAAACTGGTTTTAGACTTAGCAGTGGGGTTTTAATGTTATCTGTGCACAGGGTAATGAGTACGCGGAGAGGACTCAGGGGAGGGTGTCCCAGAGGCACTTACTCCACAGGAGCCACTGTTGCTAAGATGCACTGGGCCATCATGAAGATGCAGTGCAGGTCGGGGAGGGGGATAAAGGAGGGTCAGGAATAATGCACAATCAGCTACTAATTCTTTTCCACATCTGAGTGCAAAGCACCAGCTTCCCTGTGCTGTGGACAGAGCAAGTAAAAAAAAAAAAAAACCAGCATAGCATCTCTGGAAAATGCCCACCCATGCTGCAGGTGAATTACTGAAGCAGGTTAGTGCTATCATGGGAGATGTGTGAAATGGTGTTTGGAAGATAAAAAGACTAAACCAGAGATTATACAACTCAGGACATCTTCTATTCAGAAATGAACACTCACGTGTCAATATTGTAACCTCAAACAAGACAAAGTTCAAAAAACTAAAGCAGTCTCTCCTTTTTAGTCAGTCAACCAGCTTGTTGCTGAAAGCTTTTATAGTGAAAAGGCAGGTGTTATATTGGGTACAAGGATACGGTACTGAATAAAACCGGGTCCTTGATCCAAGCAAGCTGCAGCCCAAGTGTGGAGGTAGTGACCATATTACTGACAGGTGACCATTAGTACACAAATTGGATGTTGGAGCCAAGAGAGGTTGAAAAGGCTGAGGGGACAGCATCCAAGTCATCTCTAAGGGCCTGTGATACTCAGCCAAGTGGAGGTGAGAGTGGGTGTGGGAAACATGTGTTGCCAAGAAGCAGATAACAGCATATGCTAAGGTATGCAGGTGAACAAGCCTGGCACACCTCGGGAACTGCTGACAGAAGGGCTGCAGCACACCTGGAACGCATAGTGAAGGGTGGGAGCCGCGAGAATTGAGATCGGAGCCAAGAGGTATAGAATTGGGGGTCTAGGTCAAGGAGTTTGAGAATTTTACTGCCAGCCGTACTGGACCTTTTGAAGGTTTTAAGCAGGGGCATTACAAGGTCAAGTTTGCGATTTAAAAAGAATGGTGGTAGGGGAGCAAAGTGGACCTACTAGGAAGCTATTACAGAAATCCAGGAGGGAGTTCCAGAGCTTGAAAGACCAGATGGTTTTAGAGAGTAAGGGAAAGGAAGACATCAAGAATAACTCCAAGGTTCCTACTTTGGGTACTGGGGGATGGAAATGTCATCCACTGAAATTGAAATATACAAAATGGAGCAGATTTAAGAGGGAAATTTCCAGATCATTTTGATACATGTTGAATATCAGAAATGAAAAGGCCTGATAGAAATGTCCTATATACGGGACACCTGGTTTGATCCCTGGGTTGGGAAGATCCTCTGGAGAAGGGAACAGCTACCCACTCCAGTATTCTGGCCTAGAGAATTCCATGGACTATATGGTCCACGGAGTTGCAAAGAGTCAGTCACAGCAGAGTGACTTTCACTATACATGTACATACAGGTGAATACAGAGGTCTGGAAGTTGGCAGAAAGTTTTGGGATTTAGAGATTGGAGAGTTAAGAGTATGTGGGTGGAAGCTGACGCCTTGGGACTAGAGTAAATGGGTGCTCTGCCATGAGAAAGAGCCAAGTGTGGGTAAAGGCTGGTGAGTATTCCCATCCAGGAGAGGGGCAGAAGGGGACTAGAGCAAAAGGAAGCCCAGAAGTGGCGTTTAGACGAAAAAAGAGATAGAAAAAGGTCTGTTCACAAACTAACCCATCCAGGGGGTTCCCTGATGGCTCCGTGGGAAAGAATCCACCTGCTGATGCAGGAGACACGGGTTCGATCCCTGATCCGGGAAGATCTCACATGCTGCAGAGCAACTAAACCCGTGAGCCACAGCCATTGAGCCTGTGCCCCAGAGCCCATGCTCTGTCAGAAGAGAAGCCACAGCAGGGAGAAGTCCATGCCCCGCAACTAGACAGCAGCCCCCACTCACCACAACTGGAGAAAAGCCCATGCAGCAATGAAGACCCGGCACAGCCAAAAACAAACCAGAAAACCTGACGATTAAAAAAAAACACACATTAATAAATGTATTTTAAAAACTAACCCACCCATATTCACATCATTTTAAAATTGTTTTATTCAATTTGCTGGGTTCTCCCCAAGTCTATTTTACTCCACGGAGGGCAGGGCATGCGTGCCCAGTCGTCTCTGACTCTTTGCAACCCCATGGACTGCAGCCCGCCAGGCTCCTCTGTCCAGGGGACTCTCCAGGCAAGAGTAAAGGGATGTTCTGTGTGTGAAATTACTTTTTAAGCCACCATTCATGCATCTTTCTGACCCTCAGCTTTTTTTTTTTTTTTTTTTTACAGAAAATGGCTCTGAAGATATTGACATCCTTCCTAGTGGGCTGGCTTTTATCTCCAATGTGAGTATTTCCCATGTTCCTCAGATGCGCAAGTTAATAGCTATATGGACAGAACATTAGTGTCGCCAACTCAAGTGTCGCCAACACAAGTGTCCCACTTATGTGTAAACTAGTCAACTAAAAGCACCAAAATGGGATTCCAGAGGCTAACTGAGGCAAGACAGACATGCCCAGGCTTGCCTACCCCATGGTGGGCAGCTCCCTGTGGGCAATTATATACCCAGGGGAGTACTGATAAGTGTATATTGAATTCCATTCACTTCCTAGACGAGGCTCCAGATTTGCTCTGCAGCTATCCATCCTCACCATTGCCCTACTGGCTGAGCCTCAGCTTCTGGAAGTCATCTTCTTACTAATCGGTATTCATCTCATCATGCCTGCCTGAGTTTGGAACTCAGTAAATGTTTGCAGAGTGAATGTTAGCCACGTTACTCCATTCATAACCCTGAGCATTTCCATCTTGGGTTCCTCTTTCAAAGAGGAGTAGAGGAAAATCTGCATTTTATTTCCAGTACCACCTTCACAGGTTTGGGATGATTAGGAAGCTATGCAAAGGACTGAACTTTGACAAATTAAAATGTTATATTGCAAAAACATTGAAAATTATCATATACTTAGTTAAATCAGTTACAATTTGGAGTGGGACTTAGGATTTTGAAAAAAGTAGATATTAATTACATTTCCAATGTGAATTCTGATTGCTGGAATTGCATGTTCTAATATTCCATTTGGACTAATAAAATACTATCAAATAACACATTTAAAAAATCTATGTCTTTTTGGCCAAAAGCAGTGGGGGGGAGGGGCATAAAATATTCCTTAATGGTCCCAATTTATAGATTCTTCAGTATAGTCAGGGTCTATAGTCAATATGCATTTTAAATTGCTCCTGGTGGTGGTGTATGTTAGGGTAGGTGGGTGGGAAGGATTTTATTTCTTTAGTTTTCCTCCAAAAACTACAGCTGTCTAGAAAAGCTTTTTCCTTGTTGACTTAAATTACCTACTGTCAATTCAGATTTTCAATGTGATGCCCAACAGACTGTTAAAAACAATTATTTTATGGCTAGGAGATGTGTAGTTCCTACTGTATGTTTCTTTCCTATTAATATTTTTACTAGCGCTAAGTGTACTGAATTCTTGTTATGCAGCAAGTAGAGATTTTCATCACAATTCTATGAGAAACGTTAGCTCTTTCTGCAAAATAACAAACAACTCATTCTTATAGGATAAGGATAATGTTCTTTGCTTATTTTTAATCTTGCTGTACTGCAATAAATTCAAGTCCTTGTTCTTCTTGGTTACCTCCTGCTGCCCTTTCCTGCCATCCTAGAACATGTTTGGAAGCTGCTGATTTAGGGATTAATTCCGTGTGATAGATATTTTTAGTCTATTTAGAGGTGCCAAGCAGGCTATTTGCTTCCTTACCTTGGGACTTGACTTGTTCTTTGCCAGCAAGATTACTCCCTTCCTCACATGTGTTGGCATCCAACTCCTAGTTCCCTATGAGGGCTCACTGTAGTGGAGCTTTAATCCCTCAGGAATATCCCTAACACTCTCTCTTCTGGGCAAGGTGGCCCTTCTATGACCCCACGGTTTCCCTGTGGTGAGGGTCTTAGATGCCTCCCCATATCTGATGGGCCCTTTTGAGACTAGGACCTCGGCGTGTCTGCCGCCATGCACACCTGACAGAGTATCTGGCGCGCACAGGCGCCTGACTGCTTACTGAACACGTGTCCTGGTGAACGCGGGCCGTGCAGGAGTTCAGTGCTTGTCCACACGTTCCTGGAGTCTGTGGGTGGAAATAAGATGCCTGCACACCCAGGTGATTTTTGCCTTTTTCAGGGGTGAACAGTATCTAAATAATTGCAAACATTTGCCAAGATTCTTACCTAACTGCTTTAAACAGAAAACCAAGCATGTGTAAAGAGTTTCATTTGTCGTGACACTTAATGTGGGCCATGTTTGTTTGCCATGCCCCACCCTTATTCCCCAGTCAGATCATTTCCACTTCCAGAGCACCTGATCCTTCTGCCAGCTGGCAGTGACCTTACATTCCTCCAAGCTCCCACCAGACTTGCTGTGGGGCTCTGCCCTGAGCAGCGTTCTTAAGCAATAGAATATTCTCTACTGTCAAACCTCTCATTATGGTGTGGCAGAAAGTTGTACATCACTGTGCAACTAATGATCTGAGTGACTTAGGCATTTCACTTCTCTGGGCTTAATTTTCCTTACGTGAAAAGAGACGATCTACCTCAAGTGAAAATGGGAAGAACTGGGTGTCTCTGATGTCCTTCCCCCAATGTCACCATTATTTGTGCCATGGGACTTACTGACAAATTGACTCTGAAGGAAGGAAAGGATAGATTTGGAGTCTCAATTGTATGGCCTGATATTGGAGAAAACAGTGATTCCCTTAGCAGAGAGTAGATATAAATGAGAGCAAGGATTTGAGGTGAGACGATTTTGGTTTTGATCATTTGATTTTGAGCTGCCCTTATGAAGAAGCTGGGATGCAGGCTAGGGCTCCATAGAGAGGTTCCAGGGAACTGTGCATGTTTGATAATTACTGATATAGAAGAAATACCTGAAACCTTATGAATGAGCTCTGCAAGGGAAGAGTGCAGAATGAGAAGGGAGGGATGGATGAGGACAGGAGGGAAGGGCAGGAAAAGAAGCAGTAATTCTATCTGGAAATTCTACTTTTGATTTTTTGATAAGAAATAAAACTTCTACCACAGTGTCAAATGCCACAGAGATACAGATAAGGAAATATAGAAGGATTATTAAATAGGACATTTTGGAGGCCGTTGATATGACCTTTATAGAGGTATTTCTACAAACTGGTAGAATATGAGTTGGAGCAATTCAAACCAAGGCACCAAGGTCAAGTGATGTTTGTAAGAAATTTGACAGTGAAGGAAGGTGAGAAAAATGCCTGTTTGAAATAGTAAAGTTGGAAAATATTTGTTTCAGGGAAAGAGCAATGAGCAATTTTTCAGGTAAAAGAAGGGGACATTGGTGAAGAATGAGTGGTGAATTCTAAAGACAGGCCCTAGAGAACAGGGAATTAACTAAGAACAGAAGGATATTCTTTCCTTAGAAAGGAGGGAGAAAGGATGAGAACTGATAAAACTGAAGAATAAACTGAGGTAGAAAGGAGGAAATCAGGAAATTCATGTTGAATGGCATGGGTTTTTTTTCAGTGAAAAAGGAGGTAAAGTCATCCACTGAGAATACAGAAAGATGGTGTGGTCTATGGAAGATAATGAAATAAATCCAGAATAGATACTTAGAGATACACAGTAGTTTACATATTAGAATAAACACAAATATTGATAAAGAATATTAAATGTCTGGTTGAGGCTGAGATGATAACTTCATAGTGTTTTTCAACCTGATTTTAGACTGCTACCGCTGCTGCTAAGTCGTTTCAGTCGTGTCCGACTCTGAGCGACCCCATAGACGGCAGCCCACCAGGCTCCCGTCCCTGGGATTCTCCAGGCAAGAACACTGGAGTGGGTTGCCATTTCCTTCTCCAATGCATGAAAGTGGAAAGTGAAAGTGAATTCCCTCAGTGGTGTCCAACTCTTAGCGACCCATGGACTGCAGTCTACCAGGCTCCTCCATCCATGGGATTTTCCAGGCAAGAGCCCTATATAAAAGCTAGAACAGGGCAAAGAGACTTGATAGAGAACTTGATAAGGAAGCACTGAGCAAAGAGTGAGTCTTCCTTAGAAGAAAGGCTCTTAAACTGATGATGGCAAGATTCGAGGTCTGGAAGCAGAAGTGCATAGCTCAGGGCTGTTAAAAGACACTTGCTCTTTGGAAGAAAATCTATGACAAACCTAGACAGTGTATTAAAAAGCAGAGACATCACTTTGCCAACAAAGGTGTGCATAGTCAAAGCTATGGTTTTTCCAGTAGTCATGTATGGATGTGAGAGTCGGACCATAAAGAAGGCTGAGCACCAAAGAATTGATGCTTTTGAACTGTGGTGGTAGAGAAGATTCTTGAGAGTCCCTTGGACTGCAAGGAGATCCAACCAGTCCATCCTAAAGGAAATCAACCCTGAATATTCACTGAAAGAACTGATGCTGAGCTGAAGCTCCAATACTTTGGCCACCTGCTGAGAAGAGCTGACTCAGTGGAAAAGACCCTGATGCTGGGAAAGATTAAGGGCAGGAGGAGAAGGGCATGACAGAAGATGAGACAATTATATGACATCATCGACTCAATGAACATGAGTTTGAGCAAAGTCCTGGAGACAGCAAAGGACAGGGAAGCCTGGCCTGCTGCAGTCCATGAGGTTGCAAAGAGTCGGACACGACTTAGCAACTGAACAACAACAACAGGGGCATACTGATCTGTCTTCTACGTGTGGTGACTTAAGGAGGATGAATGATAGAGGGAATAGCCCTTCTACCGAAGGGCTTCAGTGACTGGTATTATCTGAGGAAAGCCAGGTTTCCCATAAGATTTAAGCATAGAAGGACTATTCTAAGAAAGGTTTGAAGATATACAGGCAGAGTTATTTGCTGCAGTCCATGGGGTCACAAAGAGTCAGACACAACTGAGTGACTCAACAACAAAAAATTTGGAACTGAAGTCCTACTCTCCTAGAGGTCAGGGGGTGGGGCAATGGAAGGGCCAAGAATAGTATGAGTAAGAGTGTGTGTGTGTGTGTGTGTGTGTGTGTGTGTGTGTGTGTAAGAGAGGGAGGGAGGAAGGGGAGAGAGAGTGCAAGGGAGAAGTTAAGAGTAGAAAGAAAGAGAAGGAAATAATTTAAACTGGGTATAAGTAGACATGAGTGTACAAGAAAATATACAAGGTTGTAGATGTTTACATACATCAGAGTGATAGAGGAAGGATACAAGGAGGAAGTAGGCTGAGTTTTATAATTAGTATAGAATAAACCAATCCTAAGTTTTGACACTGTGACCTGGGATGCAGGAAAGGTCCAATACATTCAGGACACCTATTATTGGTTGATAAACACCTTGTCCTTCCAGTAGAAACAGCCACTGTACAAGTTACTGGAGTAAACGTTTTACAGTATTTGGAGAAAAGGATTCACATTCAAATCTTTGGACCAATCTGTAGGAACCAAACAGGTCAGAAATAGTCAACTCAATGAAACTGGTTCTCCTATTAGTTCTTAGCTGATCCTACTCTTCGTCATCCCACCCTACACTGTTATATTATGTAATGACAAACAGAAAAGGCCCTGATGCTGGGAAAGGTTGAGGGCAGGAGAAGAAGGGGACGACAGAGGATAAGATGGTTGGATGGCATCACTGACTCAATGGACATGGGTTTGGGTGGACTCCAGGAGTTGGTGATGGACATGGAGGCCTGGTGTGCTGCGGCTCATGGGGTTGCAGAGTCGGACACGACTGAGCGACTGAACTGAACTGAACTGAGGGTGGGAGCAGTGTAATGAAACCATACACCCTAGGACTAGAAAGAGCCTTAGTAATTAAGTATTTTAACTTCCACATTTTATAAATGAGTAACCTGTAGCTTAGGCAGGCCAAGGGACTCAAACAAAGTAATTCAGCTTAGTCTCTTGTATTATGCTCTTTGGCTTAACCTCCTCTCTATATATTAAAAACTGAAAATAGGTTCTTCCCATATTCTCATTCCCAACGGCTTGGATGATACTGGTAATCCTTCAGATCAGATAATGGCAACACCAGACAGTGTAAAAAAAATCCCAGAAATCTATAAAAGAAATTTAGAGCTTTGAACATTTTTGTTTCTGTTTCTTAAAGGGATTAAAATATCCAGGCATGCCAGACCTTGCACCAGATGAGCCAGGACGAATCTTCTTGATGGATTTAAATGAGCAAAACCCAAGGGTCCAGGAATTAAACATCAGTGATGGTTTTGATAGAGCATCCTTTAATCCACATGGAATGAGTACTTTCATTGACAAAGGTAAAGCCTGAATGCTGAAGAATAAGGGGGAAATGAGGGAAATACAAACCACTCATCCTCAAACTAGCCAGCATGTATGTCAAAGGAGGGAAGATGCTATTTTACCATAAAGGTATATATTTGTGAGATAATAAATGTATATCAGAACATTTTTTTAATTGCATGAAAGAGAGGAAGACTAGATTGTGGTCACACCCTCTTTCTCTTATTCCCTTTTCATCTCACCATCAAAACCAGCCTGAATGTTGTTCTCAGAAATCTAACATATAAACTAAAGGCCCTTTGAAAATAATCATGTGACATTATGCTGCTGCTAAGTCACGTCAGTCGTGTCTGACTCTGTGCAACCCCAGAGACAGCAGCCCACCAGGCTCCCCCGTCCCTGGGATTCTCCAGGCAAGAACACTGGAGTGGGTTGCCATTTCCTTCTCCAATGCGTGAAAGTAAAAAGTGAAAGTGAAGATGTGACATTATAAAACAACATAAAAGAAAACAATGGATGAATTAGACATGATCAAAATTAAAATCTTCAAAAGATACAAGCAATATACCACAGGTAACTCTGTTCAAGGTTGTATGGCAGCCTGGATGGGATGGAGTTTGGTGGATAATGGATACATGTATGTGTGTGGCTGAGTCCATTTGCCGTTCACTTGAAACTATCACAACACTGTTAATTGGCTATGCTTTAAGATAAAACAAAAAGTTTATTAAAAAATAATAAAATACCAAAGTGGTTTACCAGGTGATACACTTCTATTAAGATGAGCTAAATAAATAAAGGAAAAAACACCACCAAGAAAGTGAAAAACAACCTAATGAGTCAGAGGAAAAGATATGCAAATCAGGTATTTGATGAGGCTTATATCCAGAATATATGAGTAATTTTTACATCTCAAACAAAAAGACAAATAACCTGATTAAATAATAGACAAAGATCTTAGCAGATCCTTCCAAAGAGATATACAAATGGTCAATAAACATATGAAAAGATACTCAGTATCCTTAGTCATTAGGGAAATGCAAATCAAAACCATAATGAGTCCACTTTATAAACACAGAGCAGCTACAATAAAAAAAGACAGACAATAACAAGCATTGGCAAAGATGTAAGGAAGCTGACATCCTCACACTTTGCTGGTGGCATTGGGTGCAATCACGGGTGAAATCATTTTAGCAGTTGCCCAAAATGTTAAATCTAGAATTGCCACATGATGCAGAAACTAGTCCTTGGCACATACCCAAGAGAAATGAAAACATAGGTTCATACAAAAACTTACACACACATTGTCATAGCAGCATTACTCCTAACATGCGAAAGGTGAAAATAATCCAAATTCCCATGAAATGATGAATGCATAACCAAAAGGTGGTATGTTTATACAATGGAATATTATTTGGCAATAAAAATAAATGAAGTACTGATGAACCCTGTAAGCATTACCCTAAGTGAAAGAATTCAGTCACTAAATGCCACATGCTGTTTGATTCCATTTATATTAAATGTCCAGAACAGGTACATTTACAGAGACAAAAAGTAGATTCATCGTTGGCAGGGACTCAGGACAGTGGGGAATGGGGGTGACAGCCAGTGGGTATGGGGTTTCTGTGGGGGGTGATGAAAATATTCTGGAACTAGATAGTGGCTCTGGCTGGACAACTCTGTGAATACAGTACAAACACTAAACTGTACATTTTCAAAGTGTGAGTTTAAAGGCAAGTGAATTATATCTCAAAAAAGCTGTCACAGAAAACAGAGCATAGTTATGAATACACTGTATTACATATGCTTTAAAATAATAGTATTTTTCTTTATAGTGTATAACTCCAGACTAACAATTTGTAAATATTTGTGGGTCTATGGATCATGTAACATATAAGAAGAATGAAACCTCTCTAGTAGTAATGACATGAAAAGGAGGAGAAATGGAAGTGTTGCAAATCAAAATTTTTCAATGAATGGTGTTTTAATTCTTCCAAATACATACTGGAGTTACAATGCATTGTTAAATATAAATTTGCCAGAGTAATTTCAATGAACAAAAAATTATTAATAATTATTTCAGTCCACTTATCCAATCAATCTGTTTCATCCCTTTCATCTGAACCAACAGAGACTTGCTAATTTTTAAATAAATGGGTAACTTTTAAATAGCTCAAAGCTTTTCTGTTGTTCAGTCACTTAGTCCTGTCCAACTGTTTGCGACCCCATGGACGGCAGCACCCCAGGCTTTCCTGTCCTTTACCATCTCCCGAAGCTTGCTCAAACTCATGTCCATTGAGTCAGTGATGCCATCCAACCGTCTCATCCTCTGTCGCCCCCGTCTCCTCTTGCCTTCAATCTTTCTGAGCATCAGGGTCTTTTACTAAGTTAAATATTCCCCTGAAATCTGTAATAATATATGACATGTATTTGCTTAGTTAGCAAGCTCTTCTTTAAAAGATAATTGTACCTAACAGTTTTATATTGTTCTTCAGTTCATAAAGTCCTTTCATATATAATTTATTCCTCAAAATAAAACACTGGGCCCAACCTTGACTCTTCCCCTCTCCCTGCCTCATTCAGTCGACTAGTTACAATGTTCTGTCCAATTCACCCCTCACAGAACTCTCCAAACCGCTTACCTCTCCCTATCCTCACTGCACCATCCCAGTCCTGGTCCCGAGCATGTCTTTCCTAGATTCTGTAGTGGCCCCTGATGGCGCCTGCCCTCTTGTATCACTTCAAATCATTTTTATAAGCAAGTAGTTATTTTCTGTGCAAATGTGGTCATGTCACTCCCTTCTGAAAATTCACCATCACTCTCAGAAGAGACAGTGTTTTTTCTTTTTTCTTTTTCTTTTTTAAGATAGGACCATTTACTGATTAATCCTCAGGCATATAAGCAGGTTTTCAGAAGTTGAGTGTATTATTATTAACATCTTATTTTGTTAGTGACCTCCCTTAATTATGTATTTAATTCACAAGGCCAAAACATTATACATAAATTGGCATGAATGAGAAGATAGAGAACAAAAGTCTTCTCACCAGATATCTCTTAAATGAAAAAAGGTCTTAAGAAGGGGGTAAAGCCAGGGCAGCACATATATTTTTCATGCTGTGACCAGCAAGAGTGTCTTGTTGAAGGGCCACGTGGGGACTAAATCCTATTCATGTTCTGTCTGTCGAGTCCCTGGAATAGAGTTGGGTCAGACCAAAAGAAAGGTTCTTCTGTGAGGGAGCACTTTTCCTTAATTCAGATAAAGCTGCCTGTGTGTTTCAGGGGCCCTGAGGATAAGCCCCACACCTCAGGGCTCCAGCTTCCAGCTTGCTCCACTGCATAACTGGAAACCCCAAGAAGGGAACTGAGGAGATGAATGCAGATCCAGTCCTGAGTGGAAGCACGGGCCCAGGTTTTTTCAAACTCTGGAGCTCATCTGATTTAGAGCTCCTGGTAAGTTAGTAAAGACTACTCTGGTAAGCCAGAGTGCTGCCCCTAATCTGGTTCACATCACAGCAGTTCATATTCCAGTATGAGAACAGACAGGTGAAAATTCCTGAGGCTAGTTAGAACCTAGAATTGGCTAATCTATCTTCTCCTACTAACTTCTCTGGTGGCGCAGATGGTAAAGCATCTGCCTGCAATGCGGGAGGCCCGGGTTCAGTCCCTGGGTTGGGAAGATCTCCTGGAGAAGGAAATGGCAACCCACTCCAGTATTCTTGCCTGGAAAATCCCATAGATGGAGGAGCCTGGTAGGCTACAGCCCACGGGGTCACAAAGAGTCAGACACGACTTAGTGACTTCACAATTAATTATCTTCTCCTACATTCCTATTTACATTTCACATCCGTTGGGTTCACAAATAAATACCGTTTCTGCAACCTCAGGTAGGGTGACTTGTGTTAGGAGTTCATTCTGTAACTGGGAGGTGTTGAATATGCTTACTTAGGCCTGACACCTCTTGAATGTGTGTTGCAATGTAGGCAGTTCTCACAGAAGAGAATTCTTGGGAAAGCTTCACTTGCTTGTACCCACTTCTGTTTGTTGAAAGGCCACCTTGGGAAACCACATCTATGTTTAATCACCATGGTAGTTCTGCATCTTCCTGTTAGAGAGGGTGTGCAGGTGTGGCTGAAGGGAGCATTGCAGAAATATCTGGGCTTGGCTTTGCCACTGTGTGGTGGTAAAATTGCTCATAAATCATTAACCTTCTGAGTGTCAGTTTTTTCAATAAAATGGGATTCTGGCATTTGTTTGACTTACATCAGATGGGTTGTGGGGATCAGATACAAGATGTGTAAGAAAGATCCCTGGACATAATCAAGTTCTATGCTATGTCTATAACAGTTGAAATAGTAGCCAACTTCTTGGAAATTATGCCTTTTCTCTATTTAGACCAAACTGTGTATCTTTATGTTGTGAACCATCCCCACATGGACTCCACCGTGGAGATATTTAAATTTGAGGAACAACAACGTTCTTTGGTATACCTGAAAACTATAAAACACGAACTTCTCAAAAGGTATGGGATTATTTTGCACTTCTATTTATTCTGCGCCTCTGCTGTATGCTTTCTTAGTTCAGCAGGCTGTCTTAAACTTTTGTTTTGAAGCTTTTTTCCCTAAAGCTTTCTAAAGGTTCCCATGGTGACACTGCCCAGCACCTCCCTAGAAACTGCTGTGTTTGGTATTGAATGTCTGCAACCTTCGGAAAGCATTTTAGTCCTATAAAGCTGCTCAGTTAAGATTCCCAAGCTCTAATTCCATCCTCGGTAACGCAACAGTGCAGTGCCTGCTACTGGGCTCTTTAGACAACCATACCCTCTAGCTGTCCTAGGAGGTGGCAATCTGAAAGCCACACCCACTGGGCGTTATAACCAGCCTCCAGAAGGACCATTCCTTTGTTGAACCAAAGTTTTAAAGTAGAATTTGAAGGGGAAAAAAAAAAAAAAGGCCTGTAGGCACATATACAAGTTCACACTTATCTAGTGTTGACTATGTGCCAGGCTTTCTGCTGAAAGGGGAACCTGATCCACCCCTTCTCACAACTGCCTTTAGTGACAGGCAGGGGTAAACAGACTTAGAGCAGTTTGGGGCCAAGTTACGTAACTTGTAAGTGGCTGAACTAGGTGTAAACTTTAACGCCTCTGAACTCAAAGCTGGGCTCTTATTCACTGTGGTGAACATCTTTGAGAAAAATTCTAAGTGTTTTTTATGGCCTAGGTTGCCTGTTCCGAGACTGTAATGAACTATGAAGAATCTTTTATAAAACAGACTCAGCACTGAGACTGGTTCTAAAACAGTAGAGGTTCATCTTCGCATCAGGTAGAAGAGTAGGGAAAGCAAAGGAACCAAGCTCATCTTTTCTCCTTTGCTCTCTTTCTCAATGACATATTTTAATTTCTCCAAACAGAATTAGGGGATAACAAAAGCAGAGGGGAGGACGTAAGAGAACGTAATGTTGTTGACTTTTCCCACGATGCGTCGTGCTGGGTTCTGAGGCATGGTGGGGACTAGGACTGCCACACGGTAAATGAGAAACTGTGGACCCACCACTTAACCTGTGCTTCAGTGTTCTTCAGCAAAATGGGGGTTCTCTCACAGGCCTGATGACCTACCTGGTCACCTCATGGGAAGCTCCTCAGCATAGCCTGAGGGAAAACTTGAGACACAAGTCCTTTATTAGGACTTGTGCAGCCCAGGATGCAAAAGTCAGAGACCAACCTGAGGCAGGGGAAGGGGAGTGTCATAGGTTGAACTGTGTCCCTTCAAAAATATAAAAGTGAAATTTTAACCCCCCTCCCATACATCAAAACATGACCTTATTTGGAAACAGGATGTTTGTAGATGTAATTAGTTAAGATGAGGCTGTATTACAGCCCACATTTAATCCAATATGATGGATGTCCTTATAAGAAGACAGACAGCAAATGAGACAACAAATCTGTGCCTCTTGATGAAAGTGAAAGAGGAGAGTGAAAAAGTTGGCTTAAAACTCAACATTCAGAAAACTAAGATCATGGCATCTGGTCCCATCATTTCATGGCAAATAGATGGGGAAACAATGGAAACAGTGACAGACTTTATTTTTCTGGGCTCCAGTATCACTGCAGATGGTGACTGCAGCCATGAAATTAAAAGATGCTTACTCCTTGGAAGAAAAGCTATGACTAACCTAGACAGCATATTAAAAAGCAGAGACATTACTTTGCCAACAAAGGTCCATCTAGTCAAAGCTATGGTTTTTCCAGTTATCATTTAGGGATGTGAGAGTTGGACTATAAAGAAAGCTGAGCACTGAAGAATTGATGCTTTTGAACTGTGGTGTTGGAAAGGACTCTTGAGAGTTCCTTGGACTGCAAGATCCAACCAGTCCATCCTAAAGGAGATCAGTCCTGAATACTCACTGGAAGGACTGATGCTGAAGCTGAAACTCCAATACTTTGGCCACCTCATGCGAAGAACTGACTCACTGGAAAAGACCCTGATGCTAGGAAAGATTGAAGGCGGGAGAAGAAGGGGACGACAGAGGATGAGATGGCTGGATGACATCACCAACTCAATGGACATGAGTTTGAGTAAACTCTGGGAATTGGTGATGGACAGGGAGGCCTGGCGTGCTGCAGTCCATGGGGTTGCAAAGAGTTGGACATGACTGAGCAACTAAACTGAACTGTACTGATACAGGAGAGAGTCTATAGTAAATATATTTGTCAAGCCAGCCACTAAGTGTACAGTTAAGTGTAACTGACTACTTAAAATCAGTAATTAGCCTCCAACTAATAAAAAAATAAAAAAAATAAAAAATAAAACAAAATCATGGTATTGCCCTCCAATAAGCAACATAAGCATCATTTCAAGACAGTCTAGTCAAGATAAGAGAGGAAGAGGAATTTATCCACCAGCCCCATCTTTTAGCAGTCAAAGGTTTACTTCAAGGGGTATTAATTCCTGCACATAGCTCCTTATGCATGTGCAAGGCAAATCTGGTGATATCCTGTGCTTTCATATCAATCTGGAAGCCTGGAAGTAGGAGTAAAAGGCCCATAACAGACATGGGCAAGGCACTAGAAGGGTGCACTGTGGAATTCTGTCAGGTCCTATGCAGAGCTGGGTGAGACAGTGCCAGCTGGAACAGAGCAGGTGGGCTTGGAGGACTTTGAGGAGTGCCCTGATAAACACAATGACAAGGCATTTCAAGAGGTGGAACAAAGTGCTACAGGACATATTATGAGGGAGTTTAACTTAATCTATGGTGTTGGGCAATACCTCTTGGAAGAAGGATTGTGTAAACTGAGACCTAAAGCCCAAGAAACTTGGGAAAATCATTATATACCAAAACCTCAAAGTATCTCCTGATTCATCCAAATTTTTCTTTCCTAAATTAAGTCTAAATTCATATGGGTGTAACTGAATCACTTTGTTATACACCTGCAACTAACATCATTGTTAACTGAGTATACTCCAATATAAAATAAAAATTTAAAAATTCATGTATACCACTAGAAAGGGTGGCACATTAAACTTATTGACAATATTGTGTATTTTACAAAGTTGCTGCATAAAGGAGCTTCACACACACACACACAAAGTTCAATTTTTTTCCTGCATTTTTTCCAAGTCATCTCATTTTTTCTTTTCCAAAATGGAACTGACTTTGTTTTTATTGGCTTTTGTTGTAAGAGTAAGACTTGCTTCATTTAAATTTTGTAATGGTACTGAAGAACATAAATAAGAAATGAATAACACTCATAATCCCACCTATGCAGAGAAAATATAAAGGTCAGGCTGATCTGGGTCTTGGTGCAATAACAGAAAAGAAAAACCCTAACTCTTTCACAGCTCAAACCCATGAAGTTGTTTTGTTTTCTCACTCATGCTGTATGTCCACTGTAGATTGGGGAAGTCAGCTGTATGGTGTCCTCATGTAGTACCCTAAGAGAGGACCACACTTTATCAGAAAAGTTGCTGGTTACTGTGGGAGAGTGAGGGAACCATTCTGGCTCTCAAAGCCTCCCATCTAGAAAGCTAATATATCATTTCATTTTCATTGGCCAGAGCAAGTCACACAGCTGTGCCTAACTCCAAGGGCATGGAGAAGCCTAATTCAAAAAAGAAGAGAACCAGAACTACTGGTGAATTGCACTATGACCACCACAGATAACTACTATTAACATTCACAAGTTAACAGATTTAGATTTGGGGTTTATCTGTAAACTTATCTATTTTTGCTGACTTCTATGGAAGGGAAGAGTGAGCAAATAACAAGTGGCTAAAAGAAAACCCATAAGGGCAATGAAAAACCATGTACTCTTCGTGGAATTCTTTAATCCAGACTAGTTCTTGTATAATTCTTCAAGCTGATCAATTTATTGGTCTTTGAGATTTCATGATTTTAACTAGTCCGTGGTTTGTTGGTTTTCCCTCTCTCTGTCTCTCTCTTTTTTCATTTTAGTGTGAATGATATTGTGGTTCTCGGACCAGAACAGTTCTATGCCACCAGAGACCGCTATTTTACCAACTTCTTCTTGGCACTATTAGAGTTGGTCATGGATCTTCGCTGGACTCATGTGCTTTTCTACAGCCCAAGAGAGGTTAAAGTGGTGGCCAGAGGATTTAGTTCTGCCAATGGAATTACAATCTCACTAGACAAGAAGTAAGCTCTTTTTTGAATTTTCAACCCTTTACCCTTGATGTTCTTGTGGACTCCATCCCTGAAGAAGTGGTTACATCTTGAGGCTTAAGTACTCAATAGATGTGTGCAGGGATCCGGTGTGGCAAGGGTTCACACTTAATGTGTGATCTTAAGCCACCCTTAATGTCATTGCCCTTGTGCACATAAGGCTCCCTCAACAAAATGAAGGATTTGGACCAATGGATATGAGGTCCTTGTTTCAAATTCTTTTTTTTTAAAAGAGGAAAAGGGATATATGTTTTCTTGTTTAACAAAATGAATTAAATATATAAAGCTTCCGCTCAAATTGGATATAAAATTACAGAGGTCTGGGGCCATGGGTTGTGGGGTGATGGATGCCTGGTCCCGAGGTGGGTATCAGCATGGCCACAAGGCCAGGTGGGTCTTGGGCTCCAGGAGAGAACAAGTCCCTGTGGCCCAGCCTTCTTTTCATCATTATTAATATTATTATCTTAATTTCTTAAATTTCAAGGGCCCTGTCTTTCTGGCCATGGGAGGCTAGGTGAGACAGGAGGTGGCTGGGATGGGAGGCATCCCCAGCCTGCCCCATGTCAGGGCAGTACCTAGGACTGCTCTGCCCTACCTCCTGGTCTGGGTACTGGTGGACTCCTGGACACCTAGGACAGGTGGTAGCAAAAATAGCCTGGGCAGGGACATAGGCAGGCACAGTTTGTTCCAAATTCCTGTTTGACTAAAAAGAATAAATGCATAGTACTTCTATTCTTTATGAGGTCAGAAGGACTTTAACCCACTTATACTAAGTTCAGTTACCCAAAAGTTCATTTTAGACAGGGAGGCACAACTTAGACTGGGCATTGTATTCTTTATGAGGTCAGAAGGACTTTATCCACTTATACTAAGTTCAATTACCCAAAAGTTCACTTTAGACAGGGAGGCCCAACTTAGACTGGGCATTGTGATTGTGTAAGTGGCAGACTTCCTTTCATACTACAGCAGACTTTTCCATGAGAAAATGCTATTTTATGGAGTATAAAATTTTATGAGAGACATTCTTTTAAAGTGTTTTAAAATGGAAGGTTATTTAAAAAGAAGAGTACCATGAATATTAAATGTAATGGTAAGACAGTAAGTAGAGATGATCCCTGTGGAAAACAAGTCTAAGTATTCCTCCTCTTTTTAAAAATGATTGTGATTGAGTTTCATGATCATCTGCTACATCTTTTCAAGCACTAGTTTCAAGCACTAGAAGTATAGAATCTATTGGCCTTATAAGAGATCCACTTACCTCCATTCAATTTAAAGAATAAAGTGTGACTCTTTTAACTAATGAGACTGAGCCTGTATGGCATTTGGAAACACCAATTCCATTGCTTTTGGTCAAATTTCATATTCAAAGCTTATTAAACTACTTCAAAACATTAAACATATTACCCCATTATCTTTCACTGTGGTTCAGCAAGGTATTGCATATGCACGTTGAGTTATTGTGAATTTGTATACCTCTTTTCCAAAATAAGAGTTAGTGTCATCTTTCATTATTACTTGCTCAAATGTAAATGTTGTTTACTTCAAAGGTATATCTATGTAGCTGATGTATCAGATAAGAACATTCATGTTATGAAAATACAAGACAACTGGGATTTAACTCAACTCAAGGTAACAGCACCCTGGTTTCGCACACAACATGTTCCATTAGCTTCCAAGCCTGACCTGGGAATGCACTTCTTGAATGAAGGAAATGAGGCTATTTGAGAAGAATGATGGTGACATCACGTTTGCACTTAGAAAATTCAGTAGCAAAATTATCAATTTGGGGAGCCAGAAGGAGCTGGGAGGAGGGAGGTGGGAGGGGTGAAAGTCAGAACAATGTTTCACTGCTTCCTCTTTGTTGGAAGGTAATACAGTTGGACACCTTAGTGGATAACTTAACTGTTGATCCTGACACGGGAGATATTTTGGCAGGATGCCATCCTAATGCTATCAAGCTGCTGATGTATAACACCGAGGATCCTCCAGGGTCAGAAGTAAGTTCTTAGACTTACCTGAACTGCAGGGGAAAGCTGCAAGAACAAATAATGTGTGGAGGTGACTTGGGAGAATTTAGCAGGTCATATGTGATGTTCCAGAACTGAACAAATTCTGCATATGTAAAGAGTAAGATTTGGGACAGGATGGGGAGATACAGCCCATTAACCCTTTCCAGTCACCTGGTACCAGCTAACCATCAGTGCTAAACAACATATCCCATCCATGCAAAGGCTATACTTGTTATTGGAAAACATGGATACCAGTCCATGGCCCAGGGGACTGGGGAACCCTGGTTTAAATGACTGTAATCTCAAAACAAAATTAGATTTTGCCAACAGTTCCATTATATATGAGTGCTGAAGAATGTCTCATTTTAAAGATGTTATTTTAAATCTCTTCTAAAATAATATCATACACCATTGATTTTATATGGCATTAAAAACAACAGCATGAAGTATTGCAATTTCTACAGCATTATGCTTAAGAATAAAAAAAAATCTCTAGTGAGTTTAAATATAGATATAAATTCTTGGCACACATACTATGAGATTTATTCTCAAAAATTTATTGAGCACTTATAATGCAGTAGACTTTGTTCTCATACTTAGAATATATATCAGAAAATAAAGCATACCAAGATCCATACTGTTAGGGAGGGAGACACTCAATGAACAATAAGCATAAGAAATAAGTAAATTATATATTAATAGTAAGTTTGAAGTTGGCAAGTTCTATGGAAGAAAAAGCATAGCAGTAAAAGGGATCAGGCCTGCTGTGAACAGAGAGACAGCAGGTCTTAGTAAATACAGAGACCAAGACAGACCTCACCGAAAAGGTAAGATTCTAACAAAGATATGATGTTTGAATCTAGGTTTGGGGTGTTTGGAAATTGAGCCTCAAACACCACCCTGGTAATTGGTCCAGTGGGTAAAGAACATACTGCTTCCAAAATCACTATTCTTCAGTTTAGTTTTTTTTTTTTATTTGTTTCTTGAGATTTCCTGGCAATCCACTGGTTAAGATTCTGTGCTTCCAATGCAGGGGCTCACATTTGATCCCTGGTTGATGAACTAAGATCCCACATGCTGTGCAGTACAGTGAAAATAAATAAATAAAAACTTAAAACCTTTTTTTCTTCTATTAGCAAATTAGTCACAACTTTTATTTTTTATTTTTTGGTCACACCGCATAGCTTGTGGGATCTTAGTTCTCAGACCAGAGACTGAACCCATGCCCTCGGTGAAATTGTGAAGTCCTAACCACTGGATCTCCGGGGAATTCCCTAGTCACAGCTTCTTGACAAAAAACATATCAAAAAAAAAAAAAACCCAAAACATCAAAAAATATATAAAGTACAGTCTGAAACTAGAGCCTAAAGAATCTGACCCTGAGCTAGCAAGCTACCCTAGCCTCAGATGTGTGCCTCACAAAGTGATACATATAGCTTTTCTACAAATGCCCAACAATAATGTCTGCTTTAAAAGAACAAAAGAAAATATGATCCATAGAATGATTTGAAAATTTCTTAGACTCTTTTTCGTGTCTCCATTTTCAAGTTTAATCATTTGTTTATTTTAGGTAAGACTTCTTTCTTCACAATCTCTGACACCCTTTATTTTTGGTTGAGGCTAATGTTTACAACATGAGTTCCATCTTGAGTATTTCCATGTAACAAACCTGAGATAAAGTTGTAGGATCTTCCTTAAGATAGGAACTTAGAAAAAAAAAAACAAAAAAAAACTCTACTAAACTCTGTTTTAGTAAGAGATGTAGATATAGACTCATGAACTCCTAATTGGTTTTCTTTAATTCACATCATGTCCTAATTTGAGTGAACTTCATCCAAACTATTTGGAAACCTGAGCACTTATATATTTACTGATTAGCAAACTAAAGAGTGTTAATCTTGCAGATCAAAAATAGGATTAGGCAGTTGTGTCAGACTGAATTCCAGAATATGCATTCTTTGCGCTTGCTTCCCTAAGTGGGGGCTGCAGCTGTGAAGACTACCATCCACTGGTTCTGGGGTGGCTTGGCTGGCTAACTCGCTGCCCCTTCATTATTGTGCTCCACGTTTACCTCCCCATGCTGTATGCCCAGTGAAAGGCAAGACCCTTTCTACAGAAGGAAGACTGCACACTCAATTAGATAAGAGCATTCATGGTTCTTACCTGTCTCTATAGAGATGCCTGAACTATCAAAACTGTGAAAACCATCTGTTGAGGAATTTGGCTGATGTGAGATTACTAGCCCACTTGATTAGAAACATTAATAATTTCATCAGAATAAGAAAAAAAAAGGCTGAAGATGCACAGATTTTAACTTACTGATTTCTGAAAATTGTACAAGTCCTGGAGTGTTTGGGAAGGACAATGTCTCTGACAGCTGTTTGTTCTTATATCTACTAATGAACGTTCTTTCTTGACAGGTACTTCGCATCCGGAATGCTTTGTCTAAGAAGCCCGTGATAAGCACCATGTACGCCAACAATGGCTCAGTACTTCAGGGTAGCTCTGTGGCCTCTGGGTACGGGGGGAAGCTTCTCATAGGCACTATATTTCACAAAGCCCTGTACTGTGAGCTCTAGACTCCAGACATCCCCCAAAGTCTACACGTTTGATAAAAGTAAACCCCTAATTATATGATTAGTGGAACTCGAAGTAAATGACAAACACCAATAAAAGTGTGTCCAGCTTTTCTTATGCATAGACATAAAGAAGCAGAGAGATTACATAATATTCCCTTAATTGCAAGTTAAGTTAGCAACAGTCTGACAAGAAGCCAAGCCTCTCAATTCTTTAACCTACTATTCCCATTATTCTTTCTACAATAAGACATGTGAGCTGTGATGAGTGAGGTGTCCAGCTCACTTGGTAGCTGTGTGGCAAAATTACCTCATATGCTGCTCTGAGCCTCCTGCAGTCCAAACCAGGAGAAGAGATCATGTTCAAATATTTACAGTTCCCCTTCTCCTCCTTCAATTGCACGAGACACAAACTGCCAGTCACGTGCCCAGCACATGGATAAAAGCAAGAATTGGCACTGTGAGACTGCCCAAGCCCTCCCTGAACTGGCCTTCTCCCAACGCAGACACACAGGAAGTCAGATTCTGGAAAACCTGACAAGGACAGATGGCACTGTCTGCTTTAAGCTGGGGCAGGGCTAATCTGCTCTTTGTAACAGGTCATTAAGTATGGCGATATCTGGTCTCTGAAGTGAAGTGTTGTTACCAGCTTGACTCTGAACTAGGAGACAGGGCCTCAGAACTGTTAATCCTCAGCTGCTTTAAACTTGTTATTTTGGTTGATTCAGTAAACACTTATTAAGCAACATTCCACAGACTTGACCCTAAAAAATTTGAAATAAATAACACAGTATAGTACCGAAGTATTGTCTTAAGGACACAACCTTAGTTTGATGAGAATGAATAGTCATTCATTTGGTCAAATGAATGATTTTCTTGGCCAAAAATCAAGATAACCTTCAGCAAATCATTAACGTGGCTTAATATACCCCAAGCACCCCACCCCCTTCCCCTTCCCTTTTCTGTGACTTTCACTGAGAAGTGGTTGGTTGATACATTTTTCTCTTCTGAGGATAGGGTGTTGGGGTGACTTCTTTATGTCCTAAATTATTTTGCTCAGTTAGACGTAAGTTTTGTTGAAAAGTTTTGTAGCCAGGTAAAATTCTATTTTTTAGCCCATATTAGCCTTTTTGATTCAGACAATAAAACTGTGGTTTCCAGATTTCCCTGGTGGCTCAGATGGTAAAGAATCCACCTGCAGTGCACGAGACCCGGGTTCCATCCCTGAGTCAGGAAGATCCCCTGGAGAAGGGAATGGCTACCCACTCCAGTATTCTTGACTGGAGAATCTCATGGACAGAGGAGCCTGGGCGGGCTACAGTCCACGGGGTCACAAGGAGTCAGACAAGACTGAGCAACTAAGCACATAACACAAATTGTGGTTTCCATTGCTTTAGAGGATGAACGACTCAGCAAAATGTTACAGTCAGTTCTCAGATTTTACATTTCAAAAGGCTAACCATTGGGGAGACACAGAGAAAAATAACTAACAGCATGTATATAGCCAGTTTTGGAAAATACAATCTTTTTTTTTTTTTTTCTTTCTGTCTTTAACTTATACACCTGCAAATTAGATAAAGTTTATCTGACTAAGGGAGACTTGGAAAGCCAGAGATGAGAAGAATAAGCGTATTTAGATGCTGGTGAGTTCATAAGAATTTACCCTCTTCTTCTCGGGGCAGTTTAGGAAAGGCTGCATGATAAAATCCCCAGAGAGACGGGGGGCGATCTCATTGCTAGGGACCAATATGTCCTTTCACAGTGAAGGCCTAAGAGAGATAAAGCCCTTGTGTTTCCCTTCATGTAGGCACCTCCAAATCGTATGCAATTACCTTGAGCCTCTTCCCTTACTTGGTTTGGGAAGGAGGGGGACTGCCCCCCACAATAGAGGCTGTATTTTGATGATTCACTGTCTTTTCTTCCCCAGTCTTTCTGTTTAAATTGTCAGAGATGCAGGTGGGGATACTAGAATGACGATGAACTCTTGGTTGAGCTCAGGAAAAGTAAAGAGCAAAAACCAATGTGATTGACAGCTCCAAGACGGCCCCTGCTGCTGCTAAGTCGCTTCAGTCGTGTCTGACTCTTAGCAACCCCATGGACTGCAGCCCACCAGGCTCCTCCATACATGGGATTTGCCAGGCAAGAGTACTGGAGTGGGTTGCCATTGCCTTCTCCAAGATGGCCCCTAGTGATGTCTAATTTCTGGTATTCATTCTTTTGCACAGTTCCCTCCTACATCAAATATGGCTGACTTGTATAATTAACAGGATATTCTAGATGATGATGCGTGGCTGTCAAGGCTAGGCTATACAAAAACTCTTCCATTTCTGTTTTGTTCACAAAAAACTATGCATCATGATAAAAGTTTCTGACTGCTTTAAGATGCTAAGTTCAGAAGTACTTCGTAATCGTCAACTAATGAAACAGAAAATCACACATAGCGTAGAGATTAAACAACAGCCAAAAGTTCATTCTTTAAAAAAAAAAATAATAAAACCTGACACACATCTGGTTGGATTTATGAAGAAAAAAGAATGGCTCAATTATCCAGTGTCAGAAATGAAAAATAAAACAAGCAGATGCTGTATACATTAGACAGATAAAAAGGGTTTGATGCACCAGCTTGTGCCAACGAATTTGAAATTTTTATGAAAAGAACAAACTCCTGGAAAAAAATAACACTATTAATTGAGGTAAGGCTAACCTTTTGTAACATACAAAATGAAACATATGATGCCTTAAAAAACAGATGATCTATTTTTCTTTTATTGTCCAGTTTTCAGGAGAGTGATCAATGTGGCAGTTTCCCTTGATGGGGCCATCCAGAGACATCACTGGTTAGGTTTTGCAGGAAACAGAAAGCACACTCAGATGGGGCTATTGAGGGAAGTTCTTTAAGGGGAGTATAGCTACAAGGGTGGGAATGTAAAAAAGAAACTAATAAGACAAAGAATACTACTCCGTTGTTAGCAATGGCGTAAGAGAGTTGGGGGTTGGCCAGGGACTGTTTCCAGCCCTAGGTCTGAAGGAACAAGGGAGTAGAGGCAGTTACTAGAACCAAAAGAGAGTAGATAAAGTGGAGACTCTCCCAATAGATGCTGTTGTCATTGGTAGGATGCAGCTAACCTATGACAACTCAGCAGAGAGAGCAGAGGGAATGGATATCTTGACTGAACTCCCCTTCCACCCTCCCAAATCCATAAGGCAGGGAGCTATTAATGGAGGCCAGAAAGCCTCCCAGGACACAGAGCAAAGGGGAGGAGTGTACAGAGTGAATCCTGAGCAGCAGACAGCTTCATCATGTTGCTGCACCACAGCTAGGTAACTACAGTTATCTGCAAGGCTGAAGCTAGGTCACCCTCATGTCTATTTCTCCAAACTGGAAGGAAAGAAAGACTTGGAGGATGTCAGGGAGAAATACCCCAGGTCTTCAGTCCCAGGACCAGAAATGGTAGCCATTACTTTTAATCTCTTACCAATGGTAAAAGCTAACCGCGTGGCATCACCTAACTGCAGGGGAAAATGGGTGGTGTAATACACCTGGAGAGACATACGTTCGAGGACGAAGAAAGAATAAATTTTGGTGAACAGCTAGTGTTCTGTGCCGCAGTCTACCCTCTGGTCAACAGCAGCAGTCCACTCTTCTCTCACACATTGTATCCCTCACCAAGAAAGATAACCCCAAGCCCCACCCAATTTCTCCCTTCAGTTCAAAGCACACGGTCTCAGGGTGATGTTCTGATCTCTACATTAGGCCCAGATGTGGCTACATGAGGCAGCCTAGAAAATAAAATATTGTTCCCACAACACATCCAATTATGATGGTTGAGTATGAGCAGAATATCGATAATAAACAATAATAAACAGGTGTTTCTTCTCTTAAAAGGAAGACTAGCATACACTTAGCAGTCTCTGGTCCATACTAATGACATTATTCCACCTGGGAGGAAATGGGAAGGTTACCTGTCTTGGTAATGGTGTATTTTTCTAGGTCCCCTGTGAGTCCAAATTTTACCCTTTTGGAATTCTTTCTAGTACATTATGCTTTAAGATCACATTGAAAGTGAGTCTTAGAAAGACTATGTAATTTTAGTAACCTCCTTCTTACAGGTGTACATTTGAGAATTTGAGGACATTTCCAGGTCAGATTTTTGGCTGCTTCTGCAATGTAAATAGCTTAGCATTTGACAGGCTTCAGCATCTGTTTGTTGCCAGTAACTGCCACGTGCCAGCAACAAATTCAGATTCCTTTTTGGAACACAGTTTTCAAGCTTACTTTACTTCCTGGTTTCCATGTCTACCCATTTTGCTCTCCCTCACCTAAATGCTGCCTCCTGTGAGGCCATTTGAGGGAATGGGTAAAAGGAGACAAAGTGGTGAGTATAGCCCACAGTGCTGGCTCTCTTGGCTTTCCTAACTAGGAGGTATTTGAGGAAGGCTATGAGCTGTAGCCAGCCTTCCTCCTGCTGTTGGGGCACAGCACCACATTTCTAAACCTCCTCTAGAGCCTCTGCTTTGGGCCTGCCAGTTCTTACCTGAACACATAATTTTATCACTGTCCTGTACTGAAAATGTCAAGGAACAACCAACCAATACACAACAACATTCCGGTTGCTCTTTGGGGAAATGGCCGGCCTTTCAAGTTATTGCAGGAAATGTTTTTCTTAAATATTTGTGTGATGGTGTTTTAAGGACTTCTAGTTTTGCAGCCTGTGAAATGTTTCATCAACTCTAATCTAACCACATATTTAAGGTTATTTTTTGAACCCCACTTCTATGTTCAAATTCCTGTATTTTTAAGGTCACAGTAAGCTGTTGTAACAGGCTTCCCAGGTGGCGCTAGTGGTAAAGAATATGCCTTCCAATGCAGAAGACATAAGAGATGTGGACTCGATCCCTGGGTCGGGAAGATCCCCTGGAGGAGGACATGGCACCCCACTCCAGTATTCTTGCCTGGAGAATCCCATGGACAGAAGAGCCAGGTGGGCTACAGTCCATGGGGTCGCAAATAGTTAGACAGGACTAAAGCGACTTAGAACACATGCATGCTAGCTGTTGTAATAAAGGCCCCTTGTATACAGTGGCTTAAAGATAGTACATCATAGCGGGTAGGAGCACAGACTGGGGAGTCCAACTTTCTGGATTTGAACCCCAGTTCAGTTATTTACTAACTGTGCAACTCTGGCCTTCTCTGAGTTTCAGTTTTCTCTTAACATAGAGGTAATAAGACTAATTAGCACTTACAGTTTTTAAGAGGATTAAGAGAGTAAATATATGTAAAATTTAGAACAGTACTTGTTATATGCCAGTGTTATATATATGCTTTCCTCATTTTAGAAAAACATTTGTAATCTCTTTCACGTCAGAGATCTCAGATAACAGTTTCTCAGACAGATCGGCATGAAAATTCTGATCCTTGTGGTACTCCAGGGGTCTAGCAGTTTTCATGCAAGAGAGTATATTTTGTAGGGCATTAACATCTTCATGAACAATCATCATATTGGTTTCCATCCCAAAGAAAAGCAAAAGAAAGTATGAGGAAACATGCCAAATATCTTCAGGCCCAACCTGGAAATGGCACTTCTATTGACACTCTATTAATAATGGATATCATAGGGCAATACCTAACTGGAAGGGAAGCTGGGAAATTTAGTTCAGCTGGGTCTCCTTATGCCCAGAGAGGAAGGGTTTGGGTAAGTAGCTAGTGTCCTCTATCATAGTTCCTTCACTGACTCGAGTTTATAAATCATAATTCTATTACCATTAAAGAAATTGAGTTTGTAATAAAATTTTTTCAAACTAAAAGAAACAATACTAGAGATAACCAAATGCTAATAAAGTTGAAATGGATAAACAGACTGTGGTAAATTCATACAATGAAATAGTACACAGCAATGTATACAACTACTGCTATTTGAAACATGAACTTCATGAATAATGTTGAGCTAAAGAAAATAAAAATTAATACATAAAGTATTAAAATGATTTTATTTGGAAGGAATCCCAAGAAGGCAAAATTAAACAGTGTTGTTTGGGGATGCATGCTTAGATGGTTACATTAGAGAGAACAGGGAAATAGTGGTTATCACAAAAGTTAGGATAGTGGTTGCCTCTAGGGAAGGTGGGATTGTAGTCAGGTCAAGATACACAGGAAAACATCTGGAATGCTGGCATTGTTGCACTTCCTGACTTGGATGGTGGTTTACATTGATATTTCTTTATAATTTTTCTATAACTATATATATATATATTATACACTTTTGAGTATATACAATGTACCTCATGATAGATTTTTTTATGTGTATGGACAAGCTAAGTCAATTTCAGAAAATAAAAATGAAGGGCAGGTATAGGTCTAATAATGAAAATAGTTTAGTATTTGTGCAAGAAAAAGATAAATAGACCAATGGAATAGAACAGAGATCTGAGAAACATATTTCTGCCTGTGGAATTCAAGTAAGATAAAATTGGCAGCACCAATTAATAGGGTAAGGATGTTTGTTTAGGAAATGGAAGTGGGAAAACCAGCTCACATTATGCAAGGAAGTAAAATTATGTCCTACCTAACATCACTAGGTAACTACTGAGCAAGGATCAACACTATAACCTTTAGAGTTAATAGAAGACAATATAGGAGAGTATCTATGACCTAAGGATAGGGAATGACTTCTGACACAATGTTTCAAAAATAGAAACTCTAAGACAAGAAAGTTGACTGAGTCATCAAAATTAAGAATTTCCACTCAGTGAAGGACACCATTCACAAAGATTATAGATGAATATCAGAATGAGAAATATTTGAAATGTTAAACTGACAACATATTAAAGAGCAGAATATACTAGAACTCTTGAGAATAACAAAGTGGAGACACTAACCCCAAGGAATAACAGGCAATAACGTGAAGAGGCAATTTGCAGAAGAGGGGGGGAAAATGAAGCACATGAAAAGCTTAGAATTTTCAATTATCAGAGAAGTGCCAATTAAAACAGCACTCTTAAATTACTTTCTACCTATTAGACTAGCAAAATTAAAAGACTCAATATTGTCGAGTGTTGACAGGAAGTTAAGGGTATATGGAAATTCATGTACTGTTTGTGGGAGTGTAGATAATTTTGGCCACAGTAAATAAGACCCAGAGCTCAAGGAAACATAAGAACTGTAGGATCCAGAACCACACCTGCAGCCAAACTAGCAGAGCAGATGCTTGCTATACTGCTTCTTTGCTCAAGGTTTCAAATTTCTGTCTTGCTCAAGCCCTTCTGATCTGAGGCACAAAATCACATCCTGTACTGTTACTTCAAGAGCTGTGGAAGTATAGGTTCTAGTTACCACCTCTGAAGGGCAAGAAGGCATGAGAAGAGTGGTATCTGACTCCCCCCATATTCACCCACACCCCAGCTGAAGTTCAGACACTGTTATGTTATAAAATCTCCCTACATGATTCGAATATGTAGCCAGGATTTTAAAACTCTGTACCCAAAGGATGTTTTAAAAGAGGTGGAAGGTGCTGAGTTAGTGTCTCTACCACACCATCACAGAAGACCTGGTTGCACACATATTATTGCTGTACTTGTGTTCAAACTATTATACATCACAATACTTCATGAAATTGTCCACAGCAAAAAACCACTTACTTTTTGCCAAAATTCAATTTTGCCATGCAATGAGGTTGTTTAGAAAATAATTTATTGGAGATGTAAAAGACCATAATTAGCACAGAAAAGGGCAAGTGAGGAAATCCAAGGGGAACATGCTTTAAGTAGGAATAGAGAATGTAGTGGAAACTTTTAACACACAATTTGATACTCTCTCTGACAGAGCAGACAAAGCAGAAAGAGCTGGGTTCGTCAGGGATGATTTTGGGAAATGGAGCACTGTGGTTTCTAACAACTAACTGGTGTATCACATGAACCTGTAAAACGTCATTGATTCCATTAAGAAGTAAAACCTAAATGAAGTACAGATGGAACATTCTCTGGACTGTTGGCAATTTTCACTATAGGAAAAAAGAGTGGCTTCCGTAGTGAATCTGAAGACTGTCCTGGTACTGAAAATAAATCACACTGTATGGTGGAAGACACACACACAAACACACACATTATACAATTAATGGAAACAGTAAAGTTAGATGTGCCCTACCATTAATAGGTTTAAATATTTTGATCTTTTTCCTTTTCTTGTCTTGCTACCTTCACTGCTATCCAGAATTTTTCCTGATGAGCACTCTCTCAATAAAACATGAGCTTTTGAAATCCTCTACTTCCAAGGAACCAGACATTGATTTTCACCATGACGCCTATCAGCCCAAGAGAAAAGCTAGATATTCACTTTCCCAACCTCTAGGGTAGGTTGGATAACTGTTGCCCAAATATCCTTGTTCTCTTCTTGGTACACTATTCTCAGTGGGCTGGTGATCCATCTCTGTGCTACTGAACTTAAAGAGTGGCCACATGGCTTACTATGGTCCATGAAATGTTGGTAAAGTAACACACGCCACTTCTTCCAGGTAGAAACATCAAGTGTACGCATTTCACTGTGTCTCTTTTCTGTTTGCCTCCAAACTGGTAATGTCGTGGATGCCCTCTGCTCTGCTAGACTGCTTCCTGGATTGGTGATGACAGGAAGCAGAGCTGCAGCCAACCTGCAATGGACACGTGACGTACGTGATAAATAGACCATTGTTGTAAGCCTCCGTAAGCACACTGCAGTATTCTTTTTCATTTATTGCGTATTTCATTGTATGAATATCCCACAGTTTATTTATCCATTCTACTATTGATGAACACTTATGCTGCATCCAGTTTGTTTGTTTTTTTAATTATAAACTAAGCTGCAATGAACCTTCTTGTACTATGTATTTTAATATACATATGTAAACATTTCTGTTGGGTATACATGCAGAATTGGAGTTAGTAGTAGGATACACTCATGTCCAGCACATACATTTCGTTCCACACAAGCACATGTACAGCAAGGTAGTAATTCCACTAAACGCTGGAGAGTTCCTGTTGCTCCACTTTCTTTCTTTGAAATAGTAGATTCCATGTTTTTAATAAATGTACAATTATTGAGATTTTCCTGCTTCTTATTTTTTTGTAAGTTTAGAATTTCATCATTTTCATTTAATTTTTCAAATTTAGTGGAATAAAGTATTTCATAATACATTTTTATTTTATAAAAAGATTTTTAGGATCTGTGATAATATTCTCTTTAGATTTTCTAACCTCTCTCTGTCTTACTGAAGCTTTATAAATTTTAGTACTATATATTTTCAATAATCATTTTCTAAATATTTTGTCCTCTGACTTTTTTAATGTGGTAAAACCCCCATAACATAAAATCCACCATTTGGAAATATACAATTCAGTGGAATTTAATACATTCACAGTGTCATGCAACCATCATTACTGTTTAGTGTCAGAATATTTTCCTTACCCCAAAAAGGAAACCCATGTCCATTAAGCCATGACTCTCTGTTACCCTTTCCCCCTACTCCTAGTAACAACGAGCTGCTTTCTATCTCTGTGCATTTACCTATCTTGGCTATTTCATATAAATGGAGTCACAATACATGGTCTTCTTTCACTTAGCATAATATTTTCAAAGTGCCACCATGTTGTAGCATGTATCAGGACCTCATCATTATGACTGAACAACTTTCTACACAATGGGTATTCTCTGTTTTCTATTTCATAGATTACTGGTCTTTTTATTATTTCTATCATTCAACTTTATGTTTTTCAGTTTTTGAGATGACTCAGATAACTGTTTAATGCTTAGATAACTGTTGTGAAGTGGTGTAGTAGTCTGTTTTTGCTTCACATACTTTGAAATTCTATTTCTGAAGTGTTAGTCACTCAGTCATGTCTGACTCTTTGCAAACCCATGGGCTTCCCTGATGGCTCAGATGGTAAAGAATCTTCCTGCATTGTAGGAGAAGCAGGTTTGATCCCTTGGTCAGGAATTCCATGAACAGAGGAGCCTGGCAGGCTACAGTCCATGGGGTCGCAAAGAGTCGGACACGACTGAGTGACTAACACTTTCTGTTTTTAGATGCACTTAAATTTAGGGTCACCAAAGCCGGACATACATATCTGAAATGCCTACATTTCCTAACTTAGTGACTTTGCATAAACTGGGCATAGTAACATTGGCCCTATCTCACCTACCACGATGTCGTGAGGTGAAAACACTTTTTAAACTTTTTTCTATATTTGGATAGAACTTTATTATTTGCACTGCAGTTGCTTTATTTCTGCAGAGCAGTTTCACAGATTTTCTCCATTTATTTCATATAATAAAGCCACAGGAATTATCTTCATTTTATTTCTGCTACTGTAGAATTTCAGAAAATGACCATGAATCCAGGATTGAACTCTGGTGGTTTCTGAGTTGGTTTTTTTGGTTTCGTTTTGTATTTTTACTAGAGATGCCTCAAGCAGAATGGTGTTATTGGAGTTTTCATGACATTGGAATTTCATACTTACAGACACTTGAGAACATTGCAATTACTGCCAACCAGGTTCAGCAACTTCTAAAGGAAGAATAGCAAGTGCAGCCACAAAATCAACTCTCTGTGCCTGCACAGAATTAAGCTTGGCAGATTTGGTTCTGGCTCTCTGCCAATGCATCGATAGGTGCTACTGAATATTCAGTAGTCCAGGTTTGTGTAAGAATTAGTAGATGTGCTTTTTACCAAATATATTTAAAAACTAACATGTCAATGTGTGTAAATAACTATTTAGCATGTGAGGAGTAAAAGAGCAAAGGAGATGAATTATAAAAGTCTGGGTGATATCTGAGACAGGACTTTTAAAACTATTAGATTATAAGTTGCTGTGATAGTGATGAACATAGATGCAAAAATCCTTAGCAAAATTCTAGCAAACAGAATCCAACAACATATTAAAAAACATACACCATGACCAAGTGGGCTTTATCCCAGGAATGCAAGGATTCTTTAATATCTGCAAATCAATCAATGTAATACACCACATTAACAAATTGAAAGATAAAAACCATATGATTATCTCAATAGATGCAGAAAAAGCCTTTGACAAAATTTATTTATGATTAAAACCCTCCAGAAAGCAGGAATAGAAGGAACATACCTCAACATAATAAAAGCTATATATGACAAACCCACAGCAAGCATTACCCTCAATGGTGAAAAATTGAAAGCATTTCCCCTAAAATCAGAAACAAGACAAGGGTGCCCACTCTCACCACTACTATTCAACATAGTTTTGGAAGTTTTGGCCACAGCAATCAGAGCAGAAAAAGAAGTAAAAGGAATCCAGATAGGAAAAGAAGAAGTGAAACTCTCGCTGTTTACCGATGACATGATCCTCTACATAGAAAACCCTAAAGACTCTACCAGAAAATTACTAGAGCTAATCAATGAATATAGTAAAGTTGCGGATATAAAATAACACACAGAAATCCCTTGCATTCCTATATACTAACAATGAGAAAAACAGAAAGAGAAATTAAGGAAACAATACCATTCACCATTGCAACAAAAAGAATAAAATACTTAGGAGTATATCTCCCTAAAGAAACAAAAGACCTATACATAAAAACTATAAAACACTGATGAACGAAATCAAAGAGGACACAAACAGATGGGAAAATAACCGTGTTCATGGATTGGAAGAATCAATATTGTCAAAATGGCTATACTACCCAAAGCAATCTATAGATTCAATGCAATCCCTATCAAGCTACCAACGGTATTTTTCACAGAACTAGAACAAATAATTTCACAATTTGTATGGAAATACAAAAAACCTCGAATAGCCAAAGTAATCTTGAGAAAGAAGAATGGAACTGGAGGAATCAACCTGCCTGACTTCAGACTCTACTACAAAGCCACAGTCATCAAGACAGTATGGTACTGGCACAAAGACAGAAATATAGATCAATGGAACAGAATAGAAAGCCCAGAGATAAATCCACGAACCTATGGACACCTTATCTTTGACAAAGGAGGCAAGGATATACAATGGAAAAAAGACAACCTCTTTAACAAGTGGTGCTGGGAAAACTGGTCAACCACTTGTAAAAGAATGAAACTAGAACACTTTCTAACACCATACACAAAAATAAACTCAAAATGGATTAAAGATCTAAATGTAAGACCAGAAACTATAAAACTCCTAGAGGAGAACATAGGCAAAACACTCTCTGACATAAATCACAGCAGGGTCCTCTATGACCCACCTCCCAGATATCGAAATAAAAGCAAAATAAACAAATGGCACCCTAATGAAACTTAAAAGCTTTTGCACTACAAAGGAAACTATAAGCAAGTGAAAAGACAGCCCTCAGATGGAAGAAAATAATAGCAAACGAAGCAACAGACAAAGGATTAATCTCAAAAATATACAAGCAACTCCTGAAGCTCAATTCCAGAAAAATAAATGACCCAAGCAAAAAATGGGCCAAAGAACTAAACAGACATTTCTCCAAAGAAGACATACAGATGGCTAACAAACACATGAAAAGATGCTCAACATCACTCATTATCAGAGAAATGCAAATCAAAACCACAATGAGGTACCATTACACGCCAGTCAGGATGGCTGCTATCCAAAAGTCTACAAGCAATAAATGCTGGAGAGGGTGTGGAGAAAAGGGAACCCTCTTACACTGTTGGTGGGAATGCAAACTAGTACAGCCGCTATGGAGAACAGTGTGGAGATTTCTTAAAAAACTGGAAATAGAACTGCCATGTGACCCAGCAATCCCACTTCTGGGCATACACACCGAGGAAACCAGATCTGAAGGAGACATGTGCACCCCAATGTTCGTCGCAGCACTGTTTATAATAGCCAGGACATGGAAGCAACCTAGATGCCCATCAGCAGACGAATGGATAAGGAAGCTGTGGTACATATACACCATGGAATATTACTCAGCCATTAAAAAGAATTCATTTGAATCAGTTCTAAGGAGATGGATGAAACTGGAGCCCATTATATAGAGTGAAGTAAGCCAGAAAGATAAAGACCAATACAGTATACTAACACATATACATGGAATTTAGAAAGGGCAAAGATCAAGAATCCTTGTCCAAGAAAAAGTGAAAACTCTTGACCAATGAATGATTTCCTGTGGACTGTCAGTTACTTTGAAATGACCTACTCTCTGTGGAACTCTTGCTCTGTACCCACTCTTTTGTTTGGAACAATTTTTTCGAAAACCTCTCTATTCCTCATGGTTGATATGTCCACATCTTACTTGTTCTTTCAGGTGTCAGTTTAGAACATACTTCAGGTAGTCTTTCTTAACCCTGAAATCTTAAATACCCTTCTCATATACACAATGCTTCTTTATTATTCTTACCACTCTGTGTATTACTAGTATCATATTACTGTTTCATTTTATTCACTAAAACAAATTGTTATAGTTTGATTGTTATAGTCTGATACCTTTTATAGTCTAGTTTGATAGCTACCTCATCTGATACCTTCATTGTTATAGTCTGATACCTGGTATAGTACCTAACACAGGTTAGATGCTCAATATATGTTGTTCAATAACTGAATAAATGTTTGACAACCATTCCTGGAGCCTCTGGAATACTTTAATATGCCATAATTTATTAACTTTAAAGTATCATAGGTCTTACGTTTATTATTTTATTACTTTGTTTGTCCAGCTTCAAGGCTGGACATGTGAAACCACTGAAAGGGCATGTGAGTGTTTTCTGGATGTGTGACTCCAAGGAGGGGCTTTACTGCCTTCAGCAGTTTCAAGGCTGGTTGAGTCCCTTCAAGCAAAGTTAAGAATCTGTGCTCTAAGGTCTGACAGAGTAGAACAAACAAATTGAAAAGGATACTCATATACTGTATAACTTATACAATGAATGAATTAGTTAACAAATCAACCAAGTCAGAAGAGTAGGAAGTGGCATCTCTTCTCTATTCTTCAACCCACCCTTTAGTTCCATGTCTTCCTTCCTTCCTTCATCCTCATCCTTTGCCATTCATCCCTTCTTTTACCCCTTCTCCAAATTTTTGAACACCTACTATGTGCCAGAAATTGATCTAGGAGTTGAGAAGAAAGATGGCAAATTAGTCAAAGCCTGTGCCTTCCTCAAGTTTAAGTACTAACGAAGGGGAGCAGGCTGCATACAAGTGAGCAAACAGAGAAACAAGATGGTCTCTGACGGCGAAGGCTGCTGTGAAGGCAGGGCTGACAGTCAATGTCCTCAACACCTGGTATCGCACGTTCTCAGACTCTCAAATTAAGCAGGGCACTCTGTGGGAGGAGCCTCCTGGAGACTCTACTGTGCCAGGCAGTAACTCCTTAGTCATTGGTTCCCCCTGGGGTGTGGGGGGCACAGGGGGAGGAGGTTTTCCAAAGACGGAAAATGGTCAGCATTGTGGAGGATCCCTTGGGAGGTTTGAAGAAGTATTTACCAACCAGTACAGAAAGATATCACTATTCTAATAACCAGCACTTCTCTACTGGTGCCAACCATTTCATATCAGCTCTGAGGTCTTAGTGACTGGTGGTGGGCAGAAGATGCAAAAGGAGCTTACCATAGACAGTAACACTAGAAAAGGCCTCTCAGGAGAAGTGACTTTTCAGCTAAGACCCGAATGACAAGAAAGAGAAAATCAAGGAGCAGTCAGGGAGCAGACAAGGGAATGGGGGAATATTCTAGCCAAAGACTAGCAAAGGCAAGAATGATGAGGTACAATATATTTGGCATGTTTACAGAAAGATAAGAAGGCTAATATTCCTGGAACATTCATGAGTGGAGGATAAGAAATCAGGTCAGATCACAGGCACAAGGCCAGATCTCACATGGCCTTTTAGGCTATGATGATAAAGTAAAATGAGAAGCCACAGTAGGGAGTCCTTGAGGCAGGGAAATGATACAGTCTTGTTTACATTTTTTAAAAATCACCTGCAGTGAGGAGAATGGACTGGACGGTTAGAGAGAGAACACTGAAGAGGCTGTTTGAGCCTACAGACAATAGTAGCCCGGATCAGTGATGATCAGTGGAAAAGGGGAGACGTGGCCTGATTCAGGATTGATTTGGAACCTGGGGTGGTTTTAAAGGTATGCCCACACATTCTTTGATATGCATCCCCTCAAGAGAGGGAGCTTAATTCCTCTCTCCAAAAGGGGTGCTGGAGATAGTTGTTGGCTTCTAGCAAAGAGTCTAAGGCAGACACTGAAGGATGTTACTTCTGTAGTTAGGTTGTTAATAGATTGTGGCTTCCATTTGGGAGGCACACTCTCTTGCTTGGGTAGATAGCTTATCCTGAGGGAAGCCAGCTACCTTGTTGTGCTGCAACTCTGTGGCGAGGTCCATGAAGCAGGATTGCAATCTGCCAAGAACTATGTGAGTGATCTTGGAAGCTGATCTTATCCCCTCTATCTCATCCTAGTAGAGCTTTCAGATAAGACTACAACTCTACTGGTAGCATTAGTGGTAAAGAAACTCACCTGCCAATGCAAAAGACATAGGAGATGTGGGTTCAATCCCTGGGTTGGGAAGATTCCCCTGGAGGAGGGCATAGCAACCCACTCCAGTATTCTTGCCTGAAGAATCCCATGGACAGAGGAGCCTGACAGGCTACAGTCCATAGTGTCCCAAAGAGTCGGACATGACTGAAGTGACTTAGCACACATGCACAGCTCTATTAGTTAGGGTTCTCCAGAAAAAGATGGATAGAGAGAGAGAGATAAGAGGGGATTTATTGTGGAACTGGCTCACAGGATTACAGAAGTTGATATATGCCAGGATGTGCTGCCTGCAAGCTGGAGAACCAGGTATAATTCAGTCCAGTCTGAAGGCCTAAGAGATGAGGGGGCCACTGGTATAAGTCCCAGAGTTTGAAGGCCTGAGAATTAGAAGCTTCAGTATCCAAGGGCAGGAAAAGATAATGTGCCAGCTCAAGTCAAGAGAGACAGAAGTGGTCCCTTCTCTACCTTGTTATTCTCTTCAGGCCCTCAACAGCCTGGGTGATGCCCACCCACATTGATGAGAGTTGATCTCATCTACTGATTCAAATGCTAATCTCTTCTGGGATTACTGTCACAGTCGCAGGCAATAATGTTTTACCAGCAATTGGGTCATCTCTTAGCCCAGTCAAATTGACACACAAAATTAACCATCACAGCAACTCTGACTGCCAGTTCATGAGAGACCTCAAGCCAGAGGTATTTAGCTATGCCATGCTGATTCCTGACCCATAGAAACTATGGGTTTATCAAGAGACAATAAATGTCTTCTGACTGTGAGATTTTTATGTAATTTGCTATGCAGCAGTAAACAATTAATACAGAAGTACAGCCTATGACTGATATGCCTGTGTAAGGAGATGTGAGAGAAAGAGATGGATGAACAAAAACATCTAGGTTTGGAGTTTGAGCAACCAGATGGTAGTGGTGCCATTAATTAAAGTGTGGAGGGTTGGAGGATAGAACATGCTGGTGTGAGGGAATCAATAATTCTGGTTTGGAGACATTTTGAAGAGACTATAAGACACCCCAGTGGAAGCATCAACCAGGCAGCCAGCAGGTGAGCACAAAGTGAGTGCTCACCAGCCATCATCATCCTTCATCTTCACGTGCTCAGTCATGTCTGGCTCTGTGACCCTATGGACTGTAGCCCACCAGGTTCCTCTGACCGTGGGATTCTTAAAGCAAGAATATCAGAGTGGCTTGCATTTCCTACTTCAGAGGATCTTCCTGACCCAGGGATCAAACCTGCACCTCTTATGTCTCCTGCACTGGCAGGCAGATTCTTCACCACTGTGCTACCTGGGAAGGTATATGTTCACCAGCCAGCCAGTCTAATGTCTAATAAGGGACCACTTTTTGCCAGCCTCTTTTTTATGCCCTGGGGTCACAGTATAGAAAAGACAAAAACTCTGACCTCAAGGAGCTTCCACTCCATTAGGCAGCAACAAAGTATAAATAAATTAATGAGTTGACTTCAGAAACAAAAAGTGATTGAAAAAAATGAGATATCAAAATGTTGCTGAAGGTGGCCTGTGCTACTTTAGCTAGACCAAAGATGGCCTGTTAGAGCCACAGTAAGTGACCTGAGTTAGGTGTATACATTTCTGAAAAACCAGCATACTGATGGTATGTAAATCCACTGGAATGGATGGGGCCACCTTGGGGAAGAATGTAGAAAGAGAAGATATCTCAAAACTAGTCCGAGAGCTTCATTATTTTGAGCTCAATGACAGGAGGACCCTGCAAAGAAGACCAGAAGGGTAGAGGAAAGATGGATAGGGTGGGATCACGAATACAAGAGAAAGTATTTAAAAAGAAGGAAGTGGTGATCTGTGCCCAATGCGGTTAAAATTTGAGTATGATTACAGCATAGAAGTAACCACTGGACTGGGTAACATAGATGTTATGAGTGATTTAGTAAGAGCCAATTCGATGGTTGAGCTGAAGGAACACAAGCTCTATTAGAATGGTCAAGTGGACTATGGGAGGTTAAAGATACTTCCTAAAATCAGTTACCAAACCAAAAACTTATTTTCCTATGCTTACATACAATGAGTAAGGAATTTGGGCAAGATTCAGCAGGTTGATTCTTCTGCTTCATGTGGTATCAACTGGGATGCTGCCTCAGTGATACTGTCTGGGTGGCTGAACAAGTCTCAAGGGTCCAAGAAGGCTTCACTTGTACCCAGCACGTTGGTGGAGATAGCTAGATGCCTGGCCTTAGCTGGCCACTTTCCCTCTCCACATGCTCAGACCCTTTCATATGAACACACCAATGAGGCAGTCAGATTTATTAAGCAGAAGCTCAAGATGTAAGAGTAAGTGTTTGAGTGACGAGAGATGGAGGCCCCTGGTCTCTAAGGCTGTGCCTGAAAACTTGGACAGCACCACTACATTCTATAAATGAAGGCATTCACAGAGACAGCACCAATATCAAAAGAGGGATCTTGTACCACACTTTTCTATAGAAAGAGTGTGAAAGAATTTGTGGCCATCATTAATCTGTTACAAAAGGTGACAAAATGGAAGCAGCAACTGTTGACAAGTCTAAGAGATTTTATCAATTTTTTTTTTTTTAACAGAAGCAGCAGAGAAAGAAAGCAGTAGGTAGTTAAAATGTGGGATCAAAGAGTATTTTCCCCAGAAAACTATGAGTGAACCTAAAGCATGCCTGTTTCTAATGGCAATAACTCCAGAGAAGAGGAAGATGTTGTAGGAGAGAGAAGTTGTAACTGGGACCGAAATTCTTGAGAAGGAAATAAAAAAAAAGAAACCCAGAGCAAAGAGAAGAGATGGTCTTTCATGAACAGGAAACTCATTCATGGAAACAGGAGAGAAGGCAGAGGGTAGAGGCACTTCCTACCCTTCTCTGCTCAGAAGTCACCTTATCAGTGATGCCTCCCCGGGCACCCCTTTCTTAAAGGGCACCTCGGTATGCCTGGTCTATGCCTTTCCCTGCCTTACTGTTCTCCACAGAGGATGTGCATCCCCATAATGCAAACACGCATCACCCACAGCATATTTTTATGATATATTTACTGATTGCTGGCACATAACAGGTACTCAGTGTCAGTCAAGAGTCTGGAATGAATGTGGTGCTGAAAGAGAAGCTTGATATGCAAATATCTGATGGAGCCACGTGGCGGTAGTCAGGAGAGAATAAACTTGTATCTTAAGAGGTTCTAATCACAGCCCTCCCTTCCTTTTGTGCCTTTTCTGGCTGAGTCACAGTGATCAAGTTACGGAACCCCTCTGAGTCACAGGATTAGGACCTTGTTAGCACAAAGTGAGCCTACCTCAAAGCCTGGCTCTCCTTTCCCACAGCTCTCCGTTTCCTCCGACCTGCCTATTCTCCCCTTTCTGCCCTCTCTAGGCAGCTAGTTCTCTTTAAAGCGTCCGGGGCGCGCAGCACCAGGCTGCAGGCACTGACCCCAACCAAGTTCCCGCAGTCCCGGAGCAGGGCGGGCGGGGAGCTGCGCCCGGGGAAGGGGAGGGGCCAACCCCCGAGCGGCCCTAGCTGCGGGTGCGCAGGGTCTCCACCCCTTCTCCCGTCTGTGCGTCCGTCCATCCTGCCGCCGCCTGTCCCAGGCCATGGCGAAGCTGTTGGTGCTCACCCTCTTGGGGCTAGGGCTGGCATTCTTCAAGGATCACCGGTCTTCTTATCTGTGAGTTGGGTAGCAGCCCACCCCTGTCCTGTCTGTCCTATCCACTAGTCAGACCCGGGACTCTTCCCCCCTCACCCCCCACTCCCAAGCTGGCTCCAGACTCTTAGAAAATCAGAAGGCAACTGCTGGATGTACATCCCAAAGCGATTTCATAAATATCCAACTTTCCCCAACCACCGAACACCCTTGCTCACGGCCTGGGAGAGAGGCTAAGGAGACGACTGTCCTTGGTGTGAGTGGCCAAGCTGTTGTCACACACCAATTAATTTTTCATAAATACTGATGTATCTTGGCGACAGATTCACTTCTCAGATTTGCTGCAAAATAAATAACCAGATTGGAGGGGGCCCCTGATGTTGTGAGAATTAGGGAAGAAGCTCCAGCCTCAGCTGCCTGGCGGTGGCAGAAAACTTCCCAGCTTGGAGATGCTCAGTTTGAGGGCTCGCTGAGAGACAGAAAACTCCCGTGTGCAGTGGGGCAGATGGGAAGGAACGGGCACGAACATGGCCACCTGCTCCAGTGGAGATGTGTCAGGGTTAGAGGAGAGACCTTGATGTCCTGGTTTCTTGCTGTGTCCCTTCCATTGTAGGATCTCTCACATTTATTTTTCATGAATATCAGTGTATCTTGGCTACTCATCACCAAAACCTCATATAAGAAGCACCTAACAATGTGCTTGGGATATAGTAAGTATTTAATAAATGTGTCCTGCTTCCCTTAAAGGGAAAAGTGCCCTGCTTAGAAGTGTTCTGCTTCCCTTAAAGGTTTTATAAATCTTTAAGTACTATACAAGAGGGAAAAGTTTTCTAAGAAAGTATCAGTAGTTTCATAACTTTTTAATAGGGGTTCAAAGTCTAGAGATCATCCTAACCCTAACAATTAATCAGTAATACCTCATTATTGACTTTGAAGTAAAACATTACTAAAAATCAAACTCAACATTTTGGACTTTTGGAAAAAGATCATATGACCCTGTTGACTGTTTAGAAACATACATACATTCATTCAGAATAGGTTTTTGTAAATATTGGGATTTTCTTTTCTAATTGTTTGTTACTTTTGGAATCACAAACTTAGAAAAAAGTAAGAAACACAGTGATTTGGGATTTTTAATCATGTAAAAATTACAGTTTGTGGATTTTCACTAATCATGATACTATTTGTTGTCAAAGAAGAATATATACTTATATACATTATGCATTATATATAATATTAATACATATATGTAAATACATTATATATGTGTGTATATATATGCATATATATACATATATACATAAAATATAGCTTTACCACTACTACCCTAAAAAGTTTCTCTCTCAACATGAAGTCTTAGCCTATTTGAGCCAGCATTAATATTTCCCCAAGTTTGTTCCTTGGAACGCACACAAGTCACAAAACATGCTCTATAAAAAAAATAGGTTCCTTAGACAAAGTAAATTTGGGAAATGTCTATTACAGCCTTTTCCTAGAGATTGACAGTGCATTCTGGCACATTGAACACTTTGAAAAGTCCTTCAGTAACAAATACACAAAATGTTTTTGCTTTGTCATTTCACAGACTTACTTGCCCACATCCTTTATTCCCTTTCTTGGTACCACCTGTATAACTCCTGGGATACAGTTTGAGACCAATTATTCTATATCACTGATTTGCACCAAGACTTCAATTTCAACAGAAGTTGAGGTCTGGCCGTGGGCAGCAGGTTTCTGGACCCCCAAGCCTGACTGTGATTAGTCTGAAGGGACCAGAGCACACTAAGGTCATAGCTTAACATAATCAGTCTCTGCACGTCCCCTTGGTAGCCTTGCCTGTAATTAGGGCGCCTCCCAGAGCCACTTTGCCATGGGCACGCTGCAGTGGGAAGACCAGGTCTGGTTTGGAGAACTCCCTGTTTTACTTTCACCACCTGGGTCTAGCATGTGGGGAGGGAGCCTCAGTCCTTTAACTTCTGGCTGTAATCAGATGACTGAGAAGGGAAAGAAAGTGGCCATGGGGTGCACCTGTGGTTTTTGAATGAAAAAGAGGGCTAGAACAGAGAGCAGAGTAGGAATAATGTGCAGCTGGGAAGATGGGTGACTCAGTGGTAAAGAATCCATCTGCCAATGCAGGAGATGCAAGAGATGCAGCTTTGATGTCTGGGTGGAGACGATTCCCTGGAGAAGGGAATGGAAACCCACTCCAGTATTCTTGCCTGGGAAAGCCCATAGACAGAGGAACCTGGCGGGCTACAGTCCATGGGGTTGCGAAGAGTCAGCTATGACTTAGCAACTAAACAACAGGACGACGGGTGGTTATGGGGATGCAGGGTGGTGCAGAGCCTTCAAGCAACTCAGATGGGGGAGGAAGGGAAAGTGGACCGACCATGGACCACTGAGCATCACCTGGAGCTCCCAGGACTAGTACAATCTCAGGCCCCACCTCGCACTATTGAATCAGAACTAGTCTTATTTCACAAGCTCCTCAGGGGATTTGTATGCAAATCTCCAAAGTGAGACAGGAGGGAAGGGGGTGCGCACAAGCTTTGAAAGAACCACTTAGCTGTTTAGGACGGGACAAAAGTCTGTCCAAGGGATAAAACCTAATAGACTCAACATGTTGGAAGCTTCAACTTCCAGCCATTGGAGCCTCATTATGCACTCCTTGTAGTAGGTTAGCATATGCAGAGAGCCACGCCCACAGGCGCCATGATAGTTCTGAGACTGACCATAGAAAGCCAGGAAGTGGGTGGTGACCCAGTGCCTGGAGATCCCCTACCCTTTCTTGAAACTGCTGGAATAATCCTCCCACTTGTTAGCATATGAAATCACCCAGTCCATAAAAAGTAGCCACCCGCCCTGCGCACCGCCTCCCCCTTGCCTTCCAAGATGGCGGCATTCTGTCTCAGCCTTGTGTGTCTCCTCTCTCGACTCTGGCTCGCTCTTGCCGTCTTTCCTGCCCGGAGCCAAGCACCCTTACTTGGGAGCCCGTCTCAGGAGCTCGCCGGAAACCTGAGACACGACCATCCTCTCACGCCCCATTGCCTGGCAACTTCTTTACAAAGGCTATTAATAAATCTACTTCTTACCTTTCACTTTGCCTCTCCTGAACTTCATGAAGTCCGGAGACTAGGTGCGCGGTTTCAGTCAGAAGATTGCGGGTTGGAGTCTCACATGAGGTTCACCTGGGCTCCTGTCTCCCACGTGAGGCAAGATTGTGTTCGAATTCCCACCTGAGGTGTGCGGTTTAAAAAGGACATTCAAATCCTGCAGGGGCCCCCCGCCCCCAACTCAGAACCAGATAAAGAGAGCCTAGAGGATCAGTAAATTACCTTGATCCGCATTTTAGAGATAAGACCTCTTAATTTCAGTGAAAATCATGAATCTGTCCAAGGGAGAGAAGGGAAAAGATTATACGCTGAGGCCAGCAGCAAGGTCGAGGTGAATCCTCGGAGGAGATACATCTTTTTTTCCCCTCAGAGATGTGGCGTGTGGGACTAAGGTAGGTTCGCAAGAAGTTCTATAGTCCTGGAGCTGGAGGGAACTCATGGACGGATACTAGATGTGTCTTGAGGGGTTCCCAGATACTTCTGAGGTGACAGCAGCACAGAGGAAGGAAATAAGGGCTCTCCTTTGGATTAGCCGTCTTTCCCGCCCGTCTGTGCCTACGGCCGCTGAGGTTTTGTAGACTGCTCACTGCGCAGGCGCACTGCATTTGCCCACTGCACTTCCGGTGCACTACGACGTAAACAGTGCCCCCTGGTGTGTGGAATGTTGACTATGCATCTCTGGGGCAACTTCCTCATTTCTTAAATTGCTGGTGCTAGTTGTCAATAATCTGCCTCCCAAATGCAGGAGACATAAGAGACACGGGTTCAATCTCAAGGTAGGTTGGGAAGCTACCCTGGAGGAGGAAATGGCAAACCCACTCCAGTATTCTTGCCTGGAGAATCCCATGGACAGAGGAGCCTGGGGCCTTCCGTCCGTAGGTTCACCAAGAGTCAGACTCGACTGAAGCAGTTTTGCAGGACGTAATGCGTGAAACTCTTTATTACAAGGAAACACCAAAGCGAGCCTTTATTAATAGCGTTAATATTTCTGCTACCCCCGTGCCCACTCCAGGCAACACACTCTAGTGGGAAAAGGATAGTGGGGGATTCCAGCAGACCTGGGCTGGACCTGTTCTTCAGCTTTCAGGTCACTTTGTTACTGACCTGGATTCTTGGGCCTTTTAACCAACAGAAATTGATAACAGGTCAGAGGAGAAATTTAGGTAAGGTTTTTGGGGAGACTCGTGCTGCAGCACAGGGAGTAAAAACAAGTAACAGCTTCCCTTGCTCGCTCCTTGATTGGGGAGCAATCTGGTCCCTTAAATGGGGTGGGAGTAAGTGCCAACCCAGCGGTCAGGCCACGGGGGTGGCTGGGGTGGTTGGCTGACCTGCTTGATGGAACTGTGTGTAGGAATCATGTGCAGTACCCTGCTTTTCTCTGACAACTTATAAGTGGCTGTTGGATTTTTGGTCCTTTTTGCATCATGTTGATCATTTGTTCCAACTGCGTCTGCATACAGTTCTTTTTAGTCCCTTATAGTTTTTCTTCTGTTGCTCTGGGAGATGTTTGTCCAGGTGCAAGCATTGTAGCAAAGAGTTCCCGGTGTCAGCGTGCCTCAACTTTACCATCTTGAACCTGTTTCTCCACCTTAATATTATGGGCTCATAATACCTATCACAGTAGGTATATGTATAAAATCTGGCCCATGAAAGATACTCTGTAAATGTTAGTTTTTATTATTGCCATGTGCTATAATCTATCTATGAATGATCCACTAAATGAGTGAAATTTGAATATATGTTATGGTAAGACCTCACTGAAACCCTAGGTTAAGAACAAATAATTCACTGGTCCTCCTCTATCAATGCAACCAACATCACCTTCTCCATCTGATGCACTAGCCTGCTAATTCCACAAAACAATTCGCAGACGTCTCCCAAGTAATTTCTTTTTTACTGGAGCTCTGTGTACTTGTGCAAAGTCACAGGACTGAATAGGATGCAGTATTCGGTCACAGATTTCAGAGTTTAGTGTTAGCAATGAGACTACAAACTGATTATCACAAAACAATATGGAAAGAGACTCTGTAGATGTATATGTGAAGATTTGTGAGGATAAATGAAGGGGGTACTAATCCTATCATGAAAGATCAGGAGGAGTTGCAGACTGGTCATGAGTAGGAAGCTTGCAGGTGGATTAGCAGGAAGGACTAGGTGGAGGGAAAACTTGCATGAGCAAGTGATGTAGAGAAGAGGATTCTTGATGTCATGGTACCTGATTTCAAATCCAAACTCCAGGGCTTCCCTGGTGGCTCAGTGCTAAGAATCTGCCTGCCAGTGCAGGAGACATGGGTTCGATCCCTGATCTGAGTGCGAAGATGCCACATGTCGTGGAACAACTCAGCCTGCGCACCACAACTATTGAGCCTGTGCTCTAGAGCTTGGGAGCCACAACTCCTGAGCCTTTGTGCTGTAACCGCTAAAGCCATCACACCCTGGAACCCGTGCTCCACAGCAAGAGCAGCCCACACACCACAACTCGAGAGTAGCCCCCACTTGCTGCAACTAGAAAAAGGCCTGAGGAGCAACAAAGACCCAGCAAAAAAGATAAAACAAACAGGTAAAATCATAACAAATTTCAATTCCATCCTTTTAAGGATTAGTAGGTCCCAATAAGAAATATTGAAGAATGAGGAGTGTGCAGTGGCAGAAGATAGTCCCGTGAGGGTACATATGGCCCAAGGAAAGTTCCAGAATGGATTTCTTAATGCAAAGCTAAAGATCCTTACTTTCTTTTGTAAGGAGCTGCCATGTATTTGCAAAGAATAATTCATAGTAGGGAGTATGTGTTTTCTGGCCAGAGTTCAGCAGCTTATTAATCAGTGACACATCACGAACATTGAACTTTGTCCTTTAGACCTGGAACATTTGGACTTAAGCCCTTGACAAGATATTTCCTGATAATTGAAAGTAAAATAGAAAAACATGAGCTGGACTATCGTAACACAATCTGCTGTCTTTTGGCATTTCTTCCAGCTTTTTGGAAGTGGTAATACTGGTAAATTTTGCTGGGCAGAGGACTGAGGGTGATCTTTGCATTCATACTTGGGTTCCAACCCCAGCTCAGCCACTTCATAATTTTGTAGACTTGAAAAGCCAGTTAATCTTCGTCACCTGTGAAACAGGGAAAATAATATCTCAGGGAGAGCTTTGAGGGTTAAAGCAGAGTAATTGCAGTGCCTGACCTACAGTAACAATGATTAGTCTGTTGAGATTTGGGCTTCCCAGGTGGCACTAGTGGTGAAGAACCCACCTGCCAATGCAAGAGACATGAGACTTGTTTTCAATCCTTGGGTCAGGCAGATCCCCTGGAGGAGGCCATGGCAACCCACTCCAGTATTCTTGCCTGGAGAATCCCACGGACAGAGGAGCCTGGTGGGCTACAGTCTATGGGGTCACACAGAGACAGCACCCACTCATGGCCACAAATTTGAACCAAAAGCAGCTGAGTGCTGACTTAATGCCTCCTTACCTACAACTGGCTCCCTTTAGCTGTGATTATTCTGCCTTTTCCAGGTTAGAGATCAGCTTCCGTGAGAGAGAGAAGCCTGAGTAAGAACAGAGGCTAATGATTTCTGCATTTGTCTGTCTCCTGTGAGCACATCACACTTACTGAACCTTGCAAGCCACGGAGCCTCTTCTTCCTGTGTGATTTTGACTCCAATATGGCTATCCTTGGCATTTTTCTCAAGTCTTGACGCACTCACTGATGGCTTGTCACTGACTCTCTTCTTCTGTGTCCCTCTTTGTATTGTCCTTGATTATGACCTCTTGTAAACCTGTCTTTTGAGTTCCTTGGGGCACTCTGTACATATTCGCTAAGCTTTCTGTAAAGCTGTGTTGTCAAATGGTGGATCACAAAATCAATGTAGTAAATTATGATCAGTTCAGTTGATCAGCCCTTATTTATTTATTTTTATTTTATTATTTTTAAAATTGAAGAATAGCTTCCCTGGTGACTCAGATGGTAAAGAATCTGCCTGCAATGTGGGAGACCCAACTTTGATCCCTGGGGTGGGAAGAGCCCTTGGAGGGGGAAATGGCAACCCACTCCAGTATTCTCACCTGGAGAACTCCATGAACAGTGGAGCCTTGTGGGCTACAGTCCATGGGGTCACAAAGAGTCAGACACGACTGAGCGACTCACATCGTTGGTTTATGGTATTATACTAGTCTTTCAGGTACACAGCATAGTGAGTCAATATTTTATAGATTGTACTCCATTTGTAGTTATAAAATATTGGCTATGTTCTCTGTGTGGTATAATATATCCTTGTAGCTTATTTATCTTAAAGATCATAGTTTGTACCTCTTAATCTTCTTCCCTTATATTGCCCCTCCCCATTTCCCACTCCCATTGATAACCACTAGTTTGTCCTCTGTATCTGTGAGTCGGTTTCTCTCTTGTTATCTTCGTTCATTTATTTCTTAGATTCCACACATAAGTGATAATATACAGTATTTGTCTTTCTCTGCCTAACATTTCAGTAAGCCTAATACCTTCCAGGTCCATCTATGTTGTTGAAATGGCAACATTTCATTATTTTTCTATGACTGTGTAAAATTCATACATGCACACACACATATACACATTACATCTTTACCCACTGATCTGTTGGTATACTTAGGTTGCTTCTGTATCTCGACTATATCTTGGTTATTGTAAATTATGCTGCTATGAACACTGAGGTGCAGGTATCTTTTCAAATTAGTGTTTTCATTTTCTCAGTACATATATGCAGGTGTGGAATTGCTGGGTCATATGGTAGTTCTTTCAGCTTTTTGAGGCACTTCCATACTGTTTTCCACAGTGGCTGTACCAATTTATATTCCCACCAACAGTGGAATAGTGTTCCCTGTTTTCCCAAACCCTCACCAATATTTTTTTTTGTATTATCAGTATCGTTAAATAAATGAAACAATTGAATAGAAAAATTAAGACTGTATCACATTGCTGAGGGGAAGTATCCTTTCACGAACTTTGTTTCAGGTATGTGTGTATGTATGTGCTGCCACCAAATAAAATGCTTTTCCTAATGTGGGTCTTAGTCTGAAAAGCTGATAAAGCTCCAGACTTGCCCTTTTATTTCTTTACTGCAAACTTTTGTGACTATAATGTCAAATTTCCATTGTTGGAATACCTCTTTCTTTCTCAGTCATGGAGGCAGATCACAACTTGCCTTTGAAGTCTGCTTTCCAAGTTCGTGTCCATCATTCAGGGACCACGCTCTCCTTGCAGCCAGGCTTTCCTTGTCTGTCCATTCACCTCTGGATCTGTAGCATTCCGACTGGTAGATCTCTACTCCATGCTAATAATGAACTGTGGCATTTTAACAAAGCTGATTTCTAGATCTCACTGCTAGCCTCTTAAGCTCAGACCCTATTAGAGGGTGAAAATGCTAGCTAATGACATAGTAGTAGGACTAGTGGGAACACCCTACAATTTTTTCTGAATGAAAAGATGGAAGATCAGTCACCTCCAAATTCGTATTATTTTATACCAGGTTGTTAACAATTTTATTCAGTGTCTAGTCACCCCTTCACCCATCCTCTTCCTTCTATGAGAGGAAATTATCAGTAAGGCAAGTGAGAGACTTCTCCGCCTGACTATCTTTAGTCAAATAAGATTTCTAGGGCTGGTCGGATAAGCATTGCTACTCACTCTGGCTGTATTGTATCATTGTTGTCATTGTTCAATCACTAAATCCTGTCGGCCTCTTTTCGACCCCATGAACTGCAGCATACTATCCTTAGTTCTCAAAAAAAAAAAAAAAAAAATGTTTATTCTCTTGGCTGAGCTAATGTGGAGATCCATTTCTTTCAAATGCCGCATCAACAACAGCTCTGTGCTACGCGCCCAGGCAGCCTGCTGGTGCCTGCTTCCCACAGCTGTTCTTTTTTCCTTTGTCCTTGACTCACATGTTCCCCAGGATGTTTATGCATTCCAATTTAATAAATTACTTGTGTGTGTGTGTGTGTGTGTATGTGTGTGTGTGCACGCGCGCATGCCCACGTGCGTGCGATGCCTTTAAATACACTGGCCTTGGGTAGGATTTCTGAAGTTATAAATCCTTTAAGCACACCTGCATTTTTCAAGTAACACACCTGAAATCAGGTGCCCAGTCCAGGCTTTGGGACCACACTGGGCAGACGGCAGGAGGCCTATCTGTCAGCAGCCAGATGGAATCAAATTGGACCCATGTTGTTATTTAACCCCAGCGTCCACTTAGGGCTCCTAGCATGGTTGATGAAATAGTTCCTGTTCTGCCAAAGGGCACAGAGCCCTGAAGAGGACACTGCACATCTTTGTGTCTCTACGCAGGGCTTCCCGGGTGGTGTAGTCTTCAAGAATCCACCTGCCCACAGGAGACCCAAAAGATGCGGGTTCAATCCTTGGGTCAGGAAGATCCCCTGGAGAAGGAAATGGCAACCCACTCCAGCATTCTTGCCTGGAGAATCCCATGGACGGAGGAGCCTGGTGGGCTACAGTCCATGGGGTCACAAGGAATCAGACACAACTGAGCACACAGCACATCTACCCACCTCTGCTAAGTGTACACTAAACGTTGTGCCCAGGGGCCCCGTGTGTCTTGCTCAGGCCTTGTCTGATAGAATTGCTCAGGTTTCAGGGACCACTAACCCTGGGGTTGAAACCCAGGCAAAATACAGTTAAGGAGAATTTTACTGGCTACTTACTTTTGCAACTTAGTTAAATTTCTGGATAGTTTTATGCATATTTTATTCCTTTTTTTCTTTTCTTTTCCAGAGCAAGAATGAACGCTTCCCGAGAAGTAAAATCGGTAGAACTTCCTAACTGTAAATTAATAAAAGGAATAGGTAAGCATTTGAGAAGAGGAAGTATTATCAACTGATAATACTGCACTTGAAGTATTACTTTGTGAGTTATTTGATTAATACACCTATTTAATTCTGTTCAAAAATAAGACTACTAGCCAGGAGAGTATTATCAAGTCAGTAGTTAGTTGTAAATACCAGATTACTTGACCTTTGGCTCTACCAACCTGTCATCAAGGGGTTTGACCGCTTTTTGATTATTTGTTTTTCTTTGGTTCATTTAGCAGAAACTGTAGTCAGGAAGCATTTGATTTTATGGTAACATAACCTGAGCAGATGGCAGAGGAGGGACAGAAGGAGAAAGAGTAATGAGTAAAGAACATAATGTTTATAAAGACCTCACACACCTTTGCAGTTACCACAGGGCTTTCCTTATGCATTTCTCTTTTAATATCTGGGAGGCAAAATTTTCCCAGAAGCTCTCAGTAGATTTCCCCTCAGATCTCATTAGTCAGAGCTAGACAACAGGCTGGTGCCCTAGCTGCAAAGGAAGCTGGGAAAGTAATTAGGGGGCCTCCTTTGTGGGAGGCAGGCCCCTCAGCAAAGATAAAAAGGATGGGGTAACAGAAGCTGGTAGACAGCCAGCAGGGAGGCTCGGAGGACTCAAGTCTCCATCTGGTTTCAACCAATCAGCTTTGTTATTTGAAAAGAACTTGTTTGACATTTATGCTTTTGTTATGTTTGAGGGTTTGTTTGTTTTTTTTAGAATCATTTATCTCAGTTGAGGTTAGAAAGGCTAGATCACATGATTTTATGCAAATAGCATCAATTAGCTTGGTCAGATATCATATAGTGCAATCATTTTTTCTAAAAAACAAGCATGATATTGATATTAAATATCACTGGGTATTTGTAAAATTAATACCAAATAAAAAATCACATATGTCTTGAGATTGATTGAAATTCAAAAAATTTACATGTGTTAAAGCATAACTAACTTGGTGAGTTATTTATTGTTACTTGTAAAGGCATATTCAGCATATGAAACATATCCTCACTTTAACCAAAGCATTTGAAATTTGCTTGTGTTTCCAATAGGGCTTTTCAAAGAGTTTATTTGATTTGGAATGATTAGGTGTCAACATGTATGGGGAGTTTACTCTGTGTCTTTAAAAATTGCAAGCTATTTTCAAATTACTATACCTTTTGTACCTCTGGTGAATTTCCATGAAATTTAAGAGATTTCAGACTCTGAGAAAAAAGTTCTAGTTCATGAATTTAAAACAAATATATTAAGTGTAAATTTTAAATACAATTTATTATATGAATCTCATAAATAACCATATGAATCAGTTTGAATAAATAAAGGAAAGAATGATTTATTCTGAACCTATCAAAGAAGAACTAAATATGTAGCCCCATTTTCAAGTTAGGGGTGATGAAGAAAAGGCCCCCTGACTTCCTGCAACAGTCTAAACAATCTGTGCTGTCTATACTCTCTTTTGAAGAAACTGGCGCTGAAGACTTGGAGATACTTCATAATGGACTTGCTTTCATTAGCGCCGTAAGTGTTCCCTTTCATTTCCTGGGATCTGAACCATTTTCTAGGACCAGCAGCTCGCCTTTCATTTCAGCCTTCTTTATACCAATGCCCATCTTCGAATAAAATGAGCGGTGATATGGTTCAAAAAACAACCTGTGTAGGCATACTGGTGTTAGATTATGATCATGTATGTTCTATGCATGTTTGTATTCCTGTGTGTACACTGGACTCCTGGATTCCCTTCTCTTCCACGGTGACAATTTGAGTCCAGTGAGTTCAAGAATGGCTTCCCATTCATCTGTCTATTCCTTGAAGAACATAAGCAGTGTAGTCAAATAACTGCTGAATTGAGAGTGTGTGTGTGTGTGTGTATGTTCCCCCTCACATATCATTTAGATTTTAATCCTTCTTTTTACACTTTTTGGAATAAGCCTTTTAATTTTAAAATGTTAGTAGGTCATGCCACAATCCCAAACTTCTGGAAAGAAGAGCCATCTTGTTGTTGAAACTCTCTTGCATACAATTCATTGTGGTAGATGATATAGCTCAAAAACAAAAGTCATCACCCTAATGAAGGATAACAGAGTTGATAGGATACAGTATTCAAGTCATCCAGCCACTGAAAATTCTTTGCTGCCTGTTGTAGTTTATTTAATCCAGTTTTCTCCTATGAAGACTGATCATCCTCTGAAGAGGTGTCTTACAAACTTTTTTTTAAAGCAACAGAATACAAATTTCCATTAAATCTTACGTAGGACCCCACTATCTAAAACAAATAGTAGCTGGACTGTCCTACCTTCAAGCTAAGGAAGAAGGAGTTGCTCCCTGGAGTTATTAGACTCTAACCCTAAACCTTTGTTTCTGAGATGCTTCCATGAAACCTGCCAGGGAACGATCCATAACCCGTGTTCTTCTATGTTCCTTGCTTATATTACTGAAGCTTATTAGTAAATGCCTGTTTGGTCTGCTCTTCATCTTTTTTTTTTTAATCGTCATCATGGATTCGTAGCTGTGATATTCAGCATACATGCTTTGCAGCTGATGATGGAAGGGTCTGTGCCCATTATGTGGGGTCACCTGGGAGCATGTGACTTCCAGAAACCCCCAAAGACTGCTTGCACAAGCCAGCTAATAGGCTTGCCATGTGGCTTGTGGCCTGAACCAGACAGTGTGAACCCATGTGCTGTCTACCACCTCCATCAGCATTTGAAGTATTAGTAGAGTGCCTGTGTTTTCTCCTCTGTTATTTTATAAGGGATTACGATATCCTGGAATAAAAAGCTTTGAACCTGATAAGCCTGGAAAAATACTTCTGATGGACCTAAACGAAGAGGATCCTACAGTGTTGGAATTAAAGATGACTGGAAGTAACTTTGATGCATCTTCATTTAACCCTCATGGCATTAGCACATTCACAGATGAAGGTAACGAATTCAATGTTTATTAAAAATAAAACCGAATTTAAAAAAAAAAACAGAAAAAAATGTTAATGAATGAATATTTCTTTTCATTCGACTAAAGTACAGTCATGAATCATGTGCTCACTCTGGATTTTAAACTTACCTCCTATGTGAATTAAATATAACATAACCATGTAAATGCTTGAGAATGCTAAAATACTTGAGATTTGCAAAGCACCTAATTTTTAAAAATAGTAACATTCACATAATCCCTATAATTACCATAGTGATAATACTCAGCCCTAATAGGAATGAGCTTTTCCATTTTAAACAATCATACAGATCCAGATGTTTATAGCAATAGATTTCTCTAACGTAAGACACCTGCAACCTACAGATCCACTGACAGTCACCTTCAACATGTCGCTACCCACTGGTTCCTTTGTTTGTCTTCAAACAGTTTCTCCACATTTTGACAAATTGCCCCATCCATTATGCTTTCATCTGGTTTCTTCCCTTCTTTTTGCAGCCATTTCCTTGGTCTCTACATTAATTCTCAAGCCTGGTTGTGCACACAAGCACCTGGAGAGTTTTAAAAAGCCTGATGCCCAGGCCCCAGCCCCAGATATTTTGGTTCAGTTGGTCTGAGGGAGGCTTGAGTGGTAGTGCTTGTTACAAGCTCTCCAGCAGATAAGAATGTCAGACCAGGGTTGAGAATCCCGCCTATCCCCATGGCCTCCATCAGACAATCCCTTCCTTGGTCCTTGCAGACTTTTCTGCAAGGGGGGACTAAAATTGCTGCCTTGAAAGTCATCAGCAATGTCCTTATTAAGAAACTCTCTCCCAACTCTTCCCCTCCTTCCTTCACTCTTATTTTATACAGTTGGCCACTCAGTGGTAAGAATCTGCCTACAAGGCAGGAGCCTCAGGAGACCCGGGTTCAATCCCTGGGTCAGGAAGATCCCCTGGAGAAGGGAATGGCTACCCACTCCAGTATTCTTGCCTGGAGAATTCCATGGACAGAGGAGCCTGGCTACAGTCCTTGGGGTCACAAAGAGTCGGACACAACTGAGTGACTAACACAACACCTACGGCCAAATTAAACTCAAAATGTTAAAAAGTAATTCATCCTCTTATCTTCCCTTCTTCATGTTTACTCCATATGACTTCCCTTCTTCCATATATATATCTATTGAAATTTATATACATACATATGTATTTCCCTTTCAGTGATCTCTTCACCCATTTATTAACAGTATATTTTATTTTTAAGATATTGTAAGTGCAAAGAAATAGGATGTGGGGTGTGTGCATGCTCTTTTGAATTAAAAAGGGAAAATAACCACGTAAATATTATACAGGTCCTCATATAAATTACTTTTGCTTTAAACACTGCATCATGGATTCCTTTCCCTGACAGTGCATTCAGAGCTGCTTTGTAATGGCTGTTTGGAATTCTGTGGCATGGGAGAACCATAATATAGTTCATCTGTTGATGGATATTGAGCCTGTTTCCACCTTTATGCTCACTGAAAACTAATGCCAGAATAAACATTCTTATGCATGTAGCTTCTGTGACTACTTATGATAAGTTCCTAGAGGTAGATTCTGCTGTGCAAAACATGAATCTGGGTTTTCATCCGCACTTATGTTAGATTTCCACTTCCCATATTCCTCAGCCATCATCAGGGACTTTTGGTACTTCCTGTCAAATTCCTCTCCTATCCTCTCCTGCCTTTTCCTGTCAGTAGGGTAAGGCTCCAGGGCTTACCTACAGGGGACTTTCAACCAAGCAGTATATGACCGTGGGTATTGCAGTAATCCAGGCGTGTGGAGAGAACTAGCGCCTCCTGATCTAGCTGTTCTTCCTCCTGCCTGGATTACTGCGGTACCCACAGTCACATTCTGCTTGGTTGAAAGTCCCCTGTACGTAAGTCCTGGAGCCTCACCCTGAGCCCTACAAGACTAACCTGGATTCCTATGTCTATGGCTTCAATCCTCCCACTCTTTCATTCACTTCTACTCCAACTACAACCTCCAGCTAAGCTCCTGCCTCAGGCCCTTTGCACATTCTTTTCCTGCCGCCTAGAATACCCTTTCCCCAGATATTCATTTAGTTCAGTCTCTCATTTCATTTCAGTATCTGCTTTAGTATCATCTTCTCAGAACTTGCCTGACTCCCATGAACAAGACATCTCATTACTCTGCATCCTTTTATCTGGTTTTATTTTCCTTCTGTAGCACGTAACACCAATTAAAATAAACATCTGCTTGGCAAGGGGCCTAATGGGAAGCCTCATAGCTGGCTTTTCTGTTCAGATTTCTTCCATTCAACCTCCTAAACTTGACACTATTTTCCTTTAAACACCAATTTGGTCATGTCAAAGCTTTCCAAAGATTCACTGCTTCCGAAGGCAAAGACTATGGTCTAACATCTGATCACTCCTTCTTGACCACTTACATTGGCCTCTTTCATGCTGCAGAGTTGCACTGACTCCTGGAAGCTGCATCCCTTTGATATTATCTCTCAGGTGCTCTTTTTATGGAATTTATCATCTCACACTGTGTAAATTACACCTGAGCACACCTTCTCTTATTGATATTCTTCTCATCTTTTATCTCTTTTATCTCAGTGCTGCATCTTGCTGAGCCCATTTGCAGCAGAAAGCTTAATAAGCTCTTTGGAGTTTTAGTGTCAAGGGCTGCTCATTCTTAAGTTGAGGACTTTTTCCCCCTGTGGAGTCTGGCGGTTTTTAGACTGTCACTGGGTCTTCCTTTAGCCATTTTTCTCTGGAGCAATCACAAATGCTTCTCTCTACAAAGAGATGAAAATATTCCATCTGCCTGACATCCTAAGTGCTGGTTGGAGGTGGGTAGAAATTGCTTTTTGGAGACAGAGCTGACAGCTGAGAGCTCAGTTAATGCTTCGATTTTTGTTTTTAATCTCTTCTCAGATAATACTGTGTACCTGCTGGTGGTAAGCCATCCAGATTTTAAGTCCACGGTTGAGTTGTTTAAATTTCAAGAAGAAGAAAAGTCACTTTTGCATCTGAAAACCATCAAACATGAACTTCTGCCTAAGTACTGAGATATGACATATTTCTGTTTTCCTTTAACACCAGGGGATGGTTTGTCTACTTTTAGTGTTTCCTTTTGGCAGGGGTGGGGGGTGGAGTGGGGAGATAGTGGTAACTCTCCTTTCTTTTTTTTTTTTTTAATTTTATTTTACTTTCATTTATTCCTCTTCTAATGCTCTTTTTCCTCTTTCTTATTTTTTAAATTATGAAAGTATGATAGCATATTTACAGGAGACTAAAGTTACTTAAAGCTCAACATTCAGAAAACTAAGATCATGACATCCGGTCCCATCACTTCATGGCAAATAGATGGGGAAACAGTGAAAACAGTGTCAGACTATTTTTCTGGGCTCCAAAATCCCTGCAGATGGTGACTGCAGCCATGAAATTTAAAGATCCTTGCTCCTTGGAAGGAAACTTATGACCAACCTAGACAGCATATTAAAAAGCAGAGACATTACTTTGCCAACAAAGGTCCATCTAGTCATGGCTATAGTTTTTCCAGTAGTCATGTATGGATGTGAGAGTTGGACTATAAAGAAAGCTGAGTGCTGAACAATTGATGCTTTTGAACTGTGGTGTTGGAGAAGACTCTTGAGAGTCCCTTGGACTGCAAGGAGATCCAACCAATCCATCCTGAAGGAGATCAGTCCTGGGTGTTCATTGGAAGGACTGATGCTGAAGCTGAAACTCCAATACTTTGGCCACCTGATGCGAAGAACTGACTCATTGGAGAAGACCCTGATGCTGGGAAAGATTGAGGGCAGGAGGAGAAGGGGACGACAGAGGATGAGATGGCTGGATGGCATCACCGACTCAATGGACATGCTCCTGACTGCTGCTAAGTCGCTTCAGTCATGTCCAACTCTGTGTGACCCCATAGACAACAGCCCACCAGGCTCCTCTGTCCCTGGGATTCTCCAGGCAAGAATACTGGAGTGGGTTGCCATTTCCTTCTCCCAATGGACATGAGTTTGAGTAAATGCCGGGAGTTGGTGATGGACAGGGAGGCCTGGCGTGTTGCAGTCCATGGGGTCGCAAAGAGTCGGACACGACTGAGTGACTGAACTGAACTAACTGAAAGTTACATATAGTTTCACTGTATATTATTAATACAATTATTTTTTAAGTAGGTAAATTAAGACTTTTAATTGGAGTTTCAATATCAAACTCTCAAAAACTAATAGACTCAACAGACAGAAAAGTAGAAGGATATAGAAGACCTGAAAGGCACCATGAACCAATTCAACATAATTATGATTTATACAATTTTCACACAACAGTAGGATACAAATTCTATCCAAGTTCCCATAGACTGTAAATGAGGGCAACTCTCCTTTCTGAACTCCTCCAGATGTTCATCCGCAGAGACTTTTGAGGACTCAAGCTCCAGAGAAGACACCCATCCTCTTCCTCCCTCATTTCCCTGGTTGGCTGGACCCTGATTTATGGCTCCTAGTCCCAGAGAATGTTCCTCTATGCTTTTACCAAGAAAGCACTCTACTCTTCTCCAGAACCAGACTTAGTATCTCAAACCCAAACCGGTTTCATGGACAAATTTCACCTCTTGAGCTTATTTGTTCTTGATATTTATAGTAAAAGTTGGAATTGTACATGTTTCTAAGAATTAGAAACACAAACCCAAGAGATCTGTGATCCAGTGCCTCTAAGACCTCCCAGAGCTGCTTCTGCTGCTCTTCATTTGCACGGGATTTCTGAAACAGCGGCTCTGTGTTAGCAGCCAGCTGTATCCCAGCTTCCTCCACAGCACAACATCTAGAGAAAGAAAACACACACAGATCCCTGATCCCAACACAAAACTGACATCCTCACTGGCCTTTGTTGTTGTTTAGTTGCTAAGTCGTGTCTGACTCTTTGTGACCCCATGGACTGTAGCCCTCCAGGCTCCTCTGTCCATGGGATTCTGCAGGCAAGAATACTGGAGTGGGTTGTGGTTTTCTTCTCCAGGGGATCTTCTCAACCCAGGGATGGAACTCACATCTCCTGTATTGCAGGCAGATTCTTTACCTCTGAGCCACAAGGGAAGCCCTAGGGTTCTGTTTATGAGGTAATGATGGATTTAAGAAAATAATTTGACACTATCTTCCCACACAGTTTTTATCCTCTAATCATTGTGATCTTTTTAGAATCTTAACCTCTATTTGAATGATTTACCTGCAGTACTCAATTATCTCCGAATGTGTAAATCTGGATTTCTTTTAAACCATGTGGCACGTACTTGCAGGTGTCTAGCAAAGCACCTGGTAAGTGATGTGTGCTGAGTGTTACCAGGGCTCCTCCCTCTCCTGTCTTACCAGGCGGGGCTGAAGCTGAGGAAACTTACACTGCAGAGAAATCAGGTTACTGGAGGAAGCCAAATTAACCAATGCGTGACCATTACAAACCACAGCCCAGGTCTTCATCTGCATGAAAGTTCAGAGAACAGCTTTTGGTGGGAGAGTTTATTCATACCTTCATTCAACAAATATATTTTGGAAAGAGAATGAGGACACTGAGTGTCTGGAGACTGTGCCAAATACCGAGATCTAAATTAGGGGAAAGTGTGTGGACTAGAGAAGCCAGACTAACGGCAGAAATGACAGTGATAATGAAAGCTGAATGAGCTTCCGCTATAACTCAGGTGGTGCAATAGCCAATTTAAGAGATTATTTTGTTAGCTTTTACAAGCATGTTCTTAATTAGGTTTTACTACTATACCATGTTAAATTTAAAACAAATGAAACCTGGGGACACTGCTTCAGGGGACACTGTCAGTAAATGGCACAACTGGAATTTTAATCCTTGAGTCTGGAGCTTGAGTCTGGAGCTTCTGCTCTGAGTCGCTATGAAATAGTGAAACTTATTTTATTTCTTTTACCATTTAATCTTGGAAATCTTAGTTTTGTCCAATTTTCTAGGGTTAGGGCTTTTTTTTTTTCTTTTGTTGTTGCTGTTCAATCGCTAAGTCATGTCCAACTCTTTGTGACCCCATGGACTGCAGCACACCAGACTTCCCTGTCCTTTACTATCTCCTGGAATTTGCTCAAACTCATGTCCATTAAGTTGATGATGCCATCCAGCCATCTCATCCTCTGTTGCCCTCTTCTCCTCCTGCCCTCAATCTTTCCCAGCATTTTTCAGGGTCTTTTCTAATGAGTCAACTCTTCCCATCAGGTGGCCAAAGCGTTGGAGCTTCGGCTTCAGCATCAGTCCTTCCATTGAATATTCAGGTTGACTTCCTTTAGGATTGACTAGTTTCATCTTTCATCTCCTTGCTGTCTAAGGGACTCTCAAGAGTCTTCTCCAGCACCACAGTTTGAAAGCTTCAGTTCTTCGGTGCTCAGCCCTCTATATGGTACAACTCTCATATCCGTACATGACTACTTGGCAATTGCAAATGCATTGGTCTTTGGCAATACAGAACCAAACTATAGTTAGTGTCACAATTAACTAAACTTCTGCTCTCCCAACCCAAGGGTTAGCCATGTATATTTTCCTCTTTGTATTTGATGGTTGTTTATAAGGTTGTCTATAGCATTAATGGGCTTCCCTGGTGGCTCAGATGGTAAAGAATCTGCCTGCAATATGGGTAGGCCTGGGTTTGACCCCTGGGTTGGGAAGATCCTCCGGAGAAGGGAATGGGAACCCATTCCAGTATCCTTGCTTGGAGAATCCCATGGACAGGGGAGTCTGGTGGGCTGTGGTACATGGGGTCATAAAGAGTCGGATACAACTGAGCGACTAATACAACAACAACATAGCGTTAATATTCCAATGACTAATCTATTATAATAGAACAGGCTATTAATAATAATAACATTTTTGGTCATTATTGATCATTTACAACATGCCAGGCATGGTGCCAAGGTCTTTGATTCATTATTTCATTTTATTCATACCCCAACCTTCCAAAATATGGAGAGGCTCAGAGCATAGTGACACGCTGTGGCCACATACCATGTTGAGGGCAAGCACAAATGGAGGATTCAAATGGAGCCCATCAGATTTCAAAGCTATGACTCTAAACCTTTCTGCTCTGCTCTTTTTTAAAAGGAAAAACAGCAAAGGATTTAAAAGCATACTAATTTCATACATTTACCTTTAAAAAAGAGAAGGAAAAAAAATCTTTCCGGGCTTCTGCCTGAAGCCCATACAGACTAATCCTAAATTCCTAGACCCCCTTTCTCATATAGGAACAGTGGCTACCGTTGATGGAGGCTTTGTAAGTGGCAGGCTCACTGCAAGGCAGACAGCAGGCACTGTCTCATTGTAATTCCCACTGCAATGCCACAAATGAAGATGCTGACCCTTGGTCTTATACTAATGAGCTGTATGACTTTGGGAAAATCATTTAACCTCTCTTTGCAGATGAGAAAACTGAGGCTCTGTATGCTTATCAAAGATGCCCAGGAGCCCAGGGCTGCGTCAGAGCTGATGTGCTGGGCTGTGACGCCCTCCGCAGTGGAGCTGAGATAATTCTGTCCTGGATAATGGCCCAGAGGAACTTCTGTCACCTCAATCAGCACAGAATGACTCACTTACGTGCTCGCTGTTGTACCTATTAAAGCAGAAAAATAGATTCATATATCTTAGATTTTCACTAACACAGAGAGAATCAAAATCAGAACAACAGCAACAAAAAAGCCACCGCATCCTATTTCTGAGAGTTCTTGATCACGGATATGTCACTCCGTTTAGAATCATGAAACTTTATAGCTGAAAGTGACCCTGTAAGGCTGGACGATAGACCAGTCGACCTCCTCCTTTTTTTTCTTTAATAGATAAATAAACTGAGGCCCTGGCATATTAAATGATTAACTTTCCCTAGATTACACAGCTAATAGTAGCAGTTCAGTTCAGTCGCTCAGTTCTGACTCTTTGTGACCCCATGGGCTGCAGCACGCCAGGCCTCCCTGTCCATCACCAACTCCTAGAGCTTACTCAAGCTCACGTCCATCGCATCAGTGATGCCATCCAACCATCTCATCCTCTGTTGTCCCCTTCTCCTCCCACCTTCAATCTTTCCCAGCATCAGGGTCTTTTCCAATGAGTCAGCTCTTCGCATCAGGTGGCCAAAGTATTGGAGTTTCAGCTTCAACATCAGTCCTTCCCATGAATATTCAGTACATCCTTTAGGATGGACTGGTTGGATCTCATTGCAGTCCAAGGGACTCTCAAGAGTCTTCTCCAACACCACAGTTCAAAAGCATCAATTCTTCGGCGCTCAGTTTTTGTTATAGTCCAACTCTCACATCCATACATGACCACTGGAAAAACCATAGCCTTGACTGGATGGACCTTTGTTGGCAAAGAATGTCTCTGGCTTTTAATATGCTGTCTAGGTTGGTCATAGCTCTTCTTCAAAGGAGCAAGTGTCTTTTAATTTCATGGCTGCAGTCACCATCTGCAGTGATTTTGGAGCCCAAGAAAAGAAAGTCTGTCACTGTTTCCATTGTTTCCCCATCTATTTGCCATGAAGTGATGGGACCGGATGCCATGACCTTAGTTTTCTGAATGTTGAGCTTTAAGCGAACTTTTTCACTCTCCTCTTTCACTTTTTTCAAGAGGCTCTTTAGTTCTTCACTTTCTGCCATAAGGGTGGTGTCATCTCTGTTTCTGAGGTTATTGATATTCCTCCTGGCAATCTTGATTCCAGCTTGTGCTTCATCCAGTCCAACATTTCTCATGATGTACTCTGCATGTAAGTTAAATAAGCAGGGTGACAACATACAGCCTTGACGTACTCCTTTCCTCATTTAGAACCAGTCTGTTGGTCCATGTAGCAGAGCTATAACTAAAATGCGAGTCTCAAGATTGTCGGGTTTTTTCCCACTGCCTGGCACTGCCTTGAACTGCTCTATACGAGCATAAACCAATGTGGCCTGGATAATGACTCCTGGATTAATTTAATGTCTGTGGAGCTTAGTCTGTCTATACACATACACACACACACACACATACCATGGCACTTTTTTCCATGACACAGTTAATAGGTTTTGTTCTGTTCCTTTGCTATAATAACCTCTTCGGGTTTCTTCAGGTAATTACTGTCTTCGAGGATTGCATAGGCAGGACTGATTGCACATGTTCTGGGCTGTAACAGCTATTGTGAAGTTTCCGTCGCACATTCTGATTTTACGAGTATATATCATGAATGCCACTGTGTGAGCCTGCCAGGTACCATGCCTTCACCCGCCTGTGTCATATGTGTATGTTTCAATTGCAGTTTGAATGACCTTGTCGCTGTGGGCCCTGAACACTTCTATGCCACCAATGATCACTATTTTGTTGACCACTACATGAGATCCTGGGAATTATATTTGGGTCTAGCATGGTCAAATGTTGTTTACTACAGTCCAGATGACGTTCGAGTGGTGGCCAGTGGATTTGATTTTGCTAATGGGATCAGCATGTCACCTGACAGCAAGTACGTGAACTCCTTAAAATACCACATTTGTCCCGAGATTCTCATTCGACATATTTAGAGCATATTCATCTTCTAAAAAGGGGATACATTTTAGCATGTTATTCCAGTAAAAGGAAATTGGGGAAAATGTAAAATGTCTTAGTTTCCAGGGGGTAAAATATATCAAATCATAATTTACTATTTTGTGAAGGCATATTCTTTTAAGGTTTTCCAGGTGGTGCAGTGCTAAAGACTCCGCCTGCCAGTGCAGCAGACACAAGAGGCAAGGGTTTGATCCCTGCGTTGGGAAGACCCCTTGGAGGAGGGCAGGGCAACCCACTCCAGTATTCTTGCCTGGAGAATCCCATGGACAGAGGAGCCTGGTGGGCTAGTCCATGGGGTCACAAAAAGTCAGACACGACTGAACAGCTGAGCATGCATGCTCTTTTAAATTCCTTTTTTGGGGGGAGTGCATTTCGAGAGGGGGTACATACAAAAAACATTTAGTTTGATTTTGCTTGCTTTGAAGGAAGATTTTTGAGTGTATCATGAGATTAACAGTTTGTGAGTATGTTTATATCCGTAGCACTGGTTTGTGACATGACAGAGATTTTGTGCCAAAATGTAAATCAAGCCACTGCTTCCTTCATCAAGGAAGCGTTACTATGGGGAAAAAGTCAGCTTCATAAGTAGTATGCTTAGTGATGTAGTTGATTCATATTATTTTCTGGTGGTCACCTTTAAATAATTCACAGAGCGGGTCTGGGGACCACACTTTGGGTAAGAGTGGTGTATGTATAAAATCCTCTTCATCTCGTATCATTAAGCATTTGTAACATACTTAGAGGGCTAGTATCATATTCAGAGGGTAGTAACGTATACAGAGAAAGCAGCACAGTTTTCAATTACTCATATCATCTCCTGGTCTTCAAAAATAGCAGATAATCACACAGTCATTTCTCTCTTTGTTCTGGGAGGCACTGTGCTTAGACTGGCCAGAGATCTTTATGATGAATGTGACACTGTCCTTACGTAGAGGGGAGGGAGTCTTCTCTCAGATCCAGGCCAAGCACTTGTCTTCTCTTGTATTTCCTATGGCCTAAATCAAGGGGTGAAATGCAGAACCTGGGGCTTGCCATTATGTTGACAAACCAAGAAAAGCGATGTCATGCTTCTGCTTCCAGATGCTAAGAACTGGCGTTAGAGTTAAATTCCTTGCCTACTAGTTAGGGCCAAATAGTTTCCCATCTTTTGAAATAAGTTTTCAGGGATTAAAACTCCCCTGTATACCATCAACTCATTGAGTTCCTTCAGAATCCAGTGTGTTTTGAGACAGCTTCCGTTTTCCAGTCTCTGAGCAAAGTTCTCCCCCAGGAAGAGTTATTTTGCCTTCATGGTAACCTTCTGAATTGCTTCCTTCATGGGCTTTGATGTAGCTCTTTCTTCTTTGAAGGTATGTCTACATAGCTGAATTGCTGGCTCATAAGATTCATGTGTATGAAAAGCATGCTAATTGGACTTTAACTCCATTGAAGGTAAGATGTATTAACACTATAAGTTTGTGGGGTGATAATTAGATTCTAATTGATTTGTGAAATTAGAAGTGAGGAAAAAGGATTGTCTAATTGGAGTGGGTGAGAACCAATTTTTCACTCCTTTATTAGGAGGCATCAGCATCATCTGGATTTGTTGTTCACTTTTGCTCGGCGGCAGAGTGGGACGTGGCAGACCACACACATCATCTCTGTAACTTTGATTCTCTCTGTTCTCGTGAATTTCCGGCTTGGAAGTGTGTTCTTCACTCCTCTCTTCCCTCCTCTCTGCCTTCCTCTTCCCCTCCTTCCCCTCTCCTCCTCCGCGTTGATAGAACAGACAACAGCCTCAGCTTGCACACAACAGCACTCAGCACAGTATCTGTGAAGCCCGGTACTCGCGATGGCCACCAGGTGGCCCCATGACCAGCTCTGCCTCCAGCCCTTGGCCCTGCTGCTGAGCCTGTCCTGTCCGAGTATTTCTGGAGCTCTCCTGGCAATGTGCTTCCTCTGGGTGGGGCGCTTGTCCCTCTGCTGCGGTATTCTTCCTCCTTCACACCTCTCTCCTTCACATCTTTCCAGATTTCACTGAAATGTCATTTCAGTGAGGCCTTCCCCGGCTGCGTACTCTTAACTTACAACTCTGCTTCTCCCGAGACAAATGCGCGCGCACACACACACTTCCCATCTCTCTTATGGCTTAATTTTTTTCGCTTCAGCATCCTTTGCTAACACGGTTTGCATTCATATTTTCCTTCTCCTCCCCAGTGTCTGTCTGCCTGTCCCACGAGGATATAAGTGTCACGGGACAGATACTTTCTCTGTGTGTTCCTGGGACAGTTCCCACACCCAGTACGCACTCAACAAATGAATTGTTAAAGTAACATGCTGGGGCCGGGCATTCTTCAGGGGTTCATCTTTACCTGTACCAATTCTGATCCAGTCTGAAGGTTTGGATCAAGAGGGGTAAAAACACAAAGGAGCGGAAAGAAGAAGTGTGAGTAAAGCAGAGCATTATGAAAATGATGCTTTAGAAAAGTCTCTCCCCCGCCAAAACTGCCCACGGCGCTGTGAAGCGATGTTGCCTGTGACTGTGCCCGTCAGCGCTTCTCAAGGACCGTCGTGAGGGGCTTTATTCTGAGAAAATTACCTCGAAGCCCCATCACATGTAATATCATATTTGACACTAAAAATCGTTGACAGGCCTAGTTTGGTATTCGCTGCAGTAAAATGGAATTTCACACACTCAGACTGGCTGAGGGGATAAAAACAAATTCTGGTTATCACAATAGATACTTCTGCAAACTGAAAGTTAAAGGATTTTATAAGAATAAAACCCCATCCAAGGTACATTCAATACCGAACGATAAAGGTCCTACTCCTGTTGATTGAGGGCAAAGTGTATTTCAGGTTTGGCTCCCACTTCTGGCAGAAAATCCTGCTGGTGTCCTGACATAATAATTCAGGTGAGACTCCCCCCTCCTCAACTAGGTAGTGTCACTCTTTCTTTTGGAGGATCATGTTAATCAAGTCCAGCTGATTACTACTGGAGTGCCAAGAAATTTGACAAACTAGCTGGGGTTGATATTAGAATTTGTGATGAAAGGTGGATGGGTCTGTGTCCTAACTGTAGTGTATACATGGAATGAAATATTACTCAGCCCTAAAAAAGAATGGAGTGATTCATGCTTGAACACCAATGAATTTGAAGACATGCTAAGTGACGTTATTATGCTAGGAATACTTAGCATAAGAGTCCTTATGCTAGACACAAAAGGACAAATATTCTATGACTCCACTTATATGTGGTACCTAGAAGAGGCAAATTCATAAGGAGAGAGCAGGATAGGGGTGACCAGGGGACGGGGAAGGGAGGAATGGGGAGCTATTTGGTACAGCTTCTGTTTGGGATGATGAAAGGGTCTGGGAATGGAATGTAATGGATTCGTGACATTTTGAATGCACCTGATGCTACTGAGTTGTACACTGAAAAATGGTTAAAATGACCAATTTCATGTTATGCATATTTTACCACGATAAAAATGATCCCTTCTTCAAAACATTTTCCAAGACACAGTCAATCAATTAGTCTCACTTCAGTGAGTTCCAGTTCTCTAAAAACTGGGATGTTTTTTAATAGAGGATACCGTTTTCCCCAAAGAGAATCATTTATTAAGTTTCCTTGACCAAGGAATGCAAACGTTTCCACTGGACTTTGTGGAAGCGTGACACATGGTCTGTACCTGCGTCTTGGTGAGTTGGTATTGCTGGGAATCATGGATTTGCAAGGGAAGAGTTTATTGCTGAGGCCAGGATGGGCTCCCTGTTGGACTGTCCAGCTCTTCCTGGGCAGAACACAGCCCTGTCCCTTGCTCAGCTGGTGCACGCGGCAGGAGCTTATTACTGGTGTGAAGAATGAATGGGTCCCGAGGCTTCTGGGTCCTCCCACTCTCACTGCCTACCCTCATCTCTGCAAGTTTTTATCTGCTGCGGAATTCACTGGTTGGCCATGACCCCTTCTAAGATAGTAGCAGCGCCCCAAAACAAACATTTTCCTCCCAGAAAGTTGAACTGATTTGTAGGGCAATAGGGCAGGGATGTTAGAGAACAGACGTGTGGACACACTGTGAGAAGGGGAGGGTGGGGCCAACTGAGAGAGCAGTACTGAATATCTACGCTCCCACGTGTGAACTAGATAGCTAGTGGGAACCTGCTGGAAAGAACAGGGAGCTCAGAGCGGTGCTCTGTGATGACCTAGAGGTGTGGGATGGCAGCTGGGGGTGAGAGGGAGGCTCTAGAGGGCGGGGATGATACACACACACACATATATCCCCTCCCTATCTATCTAGATACATAGATAGCTGATCCACTTCATTATACAGCAGAAACTAACACAGACAACATTGTACAGCAATTATGCTCTGATTAAACAAAAGAAGAATTTAACATACCTGCCTAGAATGCCTGACACTGGGGTAGATGGGGTTTGGGGATGGAGGAGACTTGGAGATGATTTTGGCCAGAGGACATTTACTCGACCACCTCCGTTGGCCAAACTTGCCTGTTTCCAGGGTGGGAATGAGTGATGGCATTGCGTGAAGGTGAAAAGGAGGCCCTGCTTCAACCCTTGAGCATCCTTGTCCCGTCACAGCCAGGTCCCCACCTGGCTCGCACTTTGAGTGGAAAGCACAGGGCTTTCAGGGTTGGCTGCCCATGCTCTGGCCTTTGTGACGAGTCGCCGCCAGTTATTCCAGGCTCTCTGGGCACTGAGGTATGCTGGCCTCTGTTTGAGGTACATGGTAGATATTGCTTATCCAACTGAGAGTTAGAGGTAGACAAATAGATGCTATTTCTCCCCAGTAGAACGCAGCCAAGATGATGAATGATGGAATTAAGAATGGTTGGTATTATTTATGATCCTGGTACAGAGCAGTGACAGCAATCTGTGCAGTCAACACACGCTTGCAACTTATATTTAGAGAATAAACAGCAGAAGAACAGGGAGTGAATAACATCAGGAAGCTGAAGGAGAAACTCTTCCACAACTTCAAGGCACAAATTAGACCCCGGGTGACCATTTCTCCTCTGGCTGCACAGCCTATGATTAGCCATTAAAGAAGAGCCTACACTTCACTGACGCGCTCATCAGAAATGAATCCACATTTCCTGGTTGTTTTCTGAATGCTTATAAAAATATCATTTGCACATGCCGTTTCTTAGAAGGAACTGTTCTATGCTGCACTGAAAACTTTTTTTTTTTCACTTTCAGTTTTTAAGTTCATGCACTGATGTTAGTCCAAATGCTTTCATGTCACTTTTAATAGTCTTTCTTGGTTTTTCTGATCTTCCCCTTTCCTCACATTCTGGAAAATGGCAAAATACTAACATAGATAGAGAGCTAGAGGAATTCCCTGAGTGCTACTGAAATGGGGCAGGGGGCAGAATCGTCTTATCCCTGGAGCAGGTGTACGCTGCCCGAGAACGCCGTGAGTTTTCTCTAATGTATTGCTCCATCTCCTCTCAAATTTTTTTATTGCTTTTTGTCTTTCTCCCCTTGGTTTTCCATCTACAAGTCTCTGGACTGTAACACACTCGTGGATAACTTATCCGTGGATCCTGTGACAGGGGACCTTTGGGTTGGCTGCCACCCCAATGGCATGAAAATCTTCTCCTATGACCCGGAGAATCCTCCTGGATCAGAGGTTAGTTTGAGAAAAGACTCATGTCAGCGCCCTCATTCCCAGCTAGTTTTCTGTTGAAAACATAAATCTCAAATATATGTGCAAATAAAAGGGAGACGTGGATAAATGACCTAAATGATCCGATAAAAAATGGAATTTGACTTTGGGAGGCATTTGAGACCGAGTCTAGGTGGGAAACAGATGGTACCTGCAAACTGGGTGATGTGGGGGGTTTTAATGAGGGCGCTGTGTACAGAGGTGCGGGCACAGGGAGGGAAATGAATGGGGGAGGGTAATGTGGTACCCCAGGGCCCCCCGAGAGGTAGGCATGGTTACCGGAAGCCCACACAAGGTGAGAGTTGTGTGCGGAGAAGGTGCTGGGAGGGGAACTGACCTCTGGTTGAGGGATGGAGCCAGCCGGATGCGGCCACAGCCCCACACAGGGCGGGGGCGCCTGGGTAGACACTCGGCCTCCTTCTCAGGCTGCCCATCCCTCTCTGCTGCTGGGAGGTGGAGGGCCAGGGAGCCCCGAGCAGGCTCCGGAAAGGCTGAGCGGAGTGGAGGGTGAGCCTGGAGGGCTGGGTTAGGACAGCCAGCACGGGATTGGGCTCCGTATCTTTATTTCAGTAGTCAGTTTCTCCGACTTGGCCATTCACAATAGTTTAAAAAATACAACAGACCACATTGTTATGGTCTACACATTTGTGTGTTACCTGCCTTCCTATTCAACATCCTTTTCCTGGGTGTTAGTACATTTGCCAGTTCATGTAATAGAGCAGTTGTAAAGCAGAGACACCATTGTCTCCAAACCTTCCGGGCAGAATGGGAACATAAATCCTTGCTGGAAAGATCTGAGCTTGAAAGACCTCTTCTATCTTAGTTTTAGTACCCGAAGACTCTATTCATGTCAATGGCCTTTTTTCCAGTGGATTATTTTGACAGTGCAAGCAAGAATTTGAAACTCACTTTGCCGTGAGAATTTGAATGTTTACTGTGACTTACCTAGGGTTTTCTACTCGGCTTTCAGTTTGTACTAATTATGCTGGCTATTTACATCAAGTCCTCGGTATACTTTTTGGCGTAGTTTACTGTTACGCATTCTTTTTAAGGGGCTCCCTTGGAGGAGGAAATGGCAACCCAATCCAGTGTTCTTGCCTGGATAATCCCATGGACAGAGGAGCCTGGCGGGTTTCAGTCCATAGGGTTGCAGAGTTGGACATGACTGAGCAACTGAGCATGCATTCTTTTTAAAGCTTTAAGAGTCAGTCTCATTACCCCTAAAAAAATTTTTTTTTAAGTCTGTGTCTCTTAGATAAGAAACAAAAGCCAAATATGTATTTCCAATTACATGTTGGCCCTTCATAACCTTTTCTCTGGGTTTACAAGACAGTTGTGATTACGGTGAATGGCAATCCTTTGTGCCTTTTGCTAGTTCTTAGCTATTAGGACTGCTGGATGGTATGCTCAATAGAATTGAGGAAATGTATGCTGTGGCGTGTTCACTGTTCAGAACTGGGCAGAATGTTAGATTCTAATTTGTTCTCGCTTGTAAGCTCATTTGGTGAACTTGAACCATTTGCTACAGCATGGACTCAGTTTGCTGTTCTGGAAAAAAAAGTGCTTCCTTTCTAATGATGAATCTGGTAAAGAATAGCAAAAAGTAATAACCATCCATGATCTAATGCACTGCCCCCCAGAAGAGTGACTTGGTTTTAATAGAAAGTGGCTTCCTAAAGCCAAGGTGCACCATCAACTATTTCCCAGTAACTACGACATGTGAATGCTTTAACAATTTCCTAAAACATCTATTTTTGGTGCCAGCTGTTTTGGAGTGGTCCTTTTAAATGCACGCATGGACCTTTTAATAATCAAGCACAAGCCTTCCTAATCTGTCATATTCAGTGTTTCTGTATGTCAGTATCTGCTCTTCAAGTCATTGTATTTTATCTTAAAGCCTTCAGAAGAACACCAACTTAAAGATGAAAGGGAATTTAGAGTTAATATAGTCCCACCTGAGCTGGGCATGTCAACCCACTCCAGTATTCTTGCCTGGAGAATCCCATGGACAGGGGAACCTCGTGGGCTGCCGCCTATAAGGTCACACAGAGTTGGACAGGACTGAAGCGGCACAGCACGCAGCCCCACCCATCTCATTCTACAGACGAGAGAGGAACAGAAAGTGGGAGATCCCAGATACAACCCTGGGCTCCTGCCTCACAGTGAGCTTGCGATAGTATGTGACTCATGTGAAATCACCATTGGCCAAAATTGTCGAATATTGGCTGTCGTGTGTAGTCAACTTGAATACTACTATACTGCTGCTAATGATATAATCACATTTCTGCTCAACTAAATGAAAGAAACTGAACTCATAAAATCTTACGTATTAGGATTTGGGGCCTTAAGTTCAGAGGAATAATGAGTGTGGAGGAGAGGTATGCGCTTTTTGGGCAACACTCTTTTTTTGTTGTTTTTTTTTTATTCCCATATTTAAAAACCAAGAATTAAGTGTAAACATCTAAATTCCAAGCTTACCTGAAAAGACACAAAAACTGGCCTGAATTCCAGCATGGTAATACTTTGTCTCTTACTGAGTAACCCCAGCTCCATCCTGCAGTGTACCACGGTGCCCCTGATGGTCTCATACCCAGGCTATGTGACTGCCTCACGGTTCTTGCTTCTATAGGTCTCTAGGGTGTCTATCTTTGTTAAAGATGATCTGATCAGAATCTGTCATTTTTGCCAATGAGGAAATAGATATCTATAGAGCGTCATTTTGGAACAACATGCGGTTCACCTAACAGTTTCTTCTTATGGAGAAATGACCCCATATTTAAAGTTACGTCTCGAGTGACTTTAAAAAATACTAATGTAATGTTATTTTTGGATAGGTACTGCAAATCCAGAACATTTTAACAGAAGAACCCAAAGTTACAGTGGTTTATGCAGAGGATGGTAAAGTGTTACATGGAAGCACGGTGGCTTCTGTGTACAAGGGGAAAATGCTGGTTGGAACCGTGTTCCACAAAGCTCTTTACTGTGAGCTCTGACTGGCTGATCTGCACCCGGGCCCTGACAAGTGGGAGCTCTTCACGACAACTGCTGCCACATCTGAGGGGCCACAGGGATCTCAACAGTGAACGCTGACCCGAAACTTGGACATCACAGGAGATGGAGGTCTGTTTAGCTGGGAACAGATACTACGCATATGGCTTTTTTGGGCGTGTAATATCAAATCAGTCTTGGAATATCTGAAAACCTCACTTACCAATGAAAATCCTTTAAATAAAATCGCTAAAATCATTACATCAGCTGTCAGGCCTTAAGTATTTTAACTCTGTGTGACCCAGAAGGTCCTCTCCCGAAAACACGTGTTCCCTGGAGCACGTGAGCTTACTGCTGCCTGTCCTGTCTTGTCAGGGAGCAGGATGACGTCACATGACGTCAGTGCCCCAGCACGCAGAGCCGGAGGTGCTACCGAGGCGTCCTCAGCCCCAGGCTCACCTGACCATCGCACTTCCTGGCGCACTCAGACTCATTCCCATTTTCCCTCCCAGATACGACATTCCCAGTAATGGCTCAGTGGTAAAGAGTCTGCCTGCCAATGCAGGAGATGTGGGTTCAACCCCTGGGTCAGGAAGATCCCTTGGAGAAAGGAAGGGCAACCCACTCCAGTATTCTTGTCTGGAAAAATCCCGCGGACCAAGAAACCTGGTGGGCTGCAGTCTATGTGGGGTTGCAAAGAGTTGGACATGACTGAGCTGAGCACGCCTGCAGTAAACATAAACCTAAATTACCCCAACCCCCCTCTTACTCTTGCTCATCCAGTTCTCCTCTAGCAACGGCAAGCAGGGAAATCTTCAAATTCTTGGGAGTGTCATCACGCCTGACCATGATGAGTGAGTGTCTGTTATTTCAACACAAATTGTACATTTTAGTTTCTCTGACTTGATAAAAGGAAGGAGTTTGTTCACTTCGATGACTGGATATAGAGGGAAGCCCATAATTGATTCAGGTAAAACCAAGTGCCCTCAAAGACAATATTGTTGTTGAAGTGGTGCAGAGGTAGGTTTTCTTTTCCTATTTCCTATTTTCTTTTCTTATTCTCACTTGCTGTGGAGGCTAAGAAGGAAGCAATGAAAACATAAACAAATAGAAAGCAATGAAAACGTAAACAAATAAAAAAGTAGAAAATATCAACAACCTCTGGTTATCTTCTGAGAGATGTGATGAGGAAGAGAAGATGACTCTATCATTTTCTTATAAAAGCTGGTATGAAAAGGTTACCCATCTTCATTTATTTGTCTGTTTTGAAGGTATGGTTTCCAGTCTGGTTTATTTCTTTGGGATGACAAGGCAGACCCATTAAAAACAAAGTTTTATTGAGGCATGTTCCATGATGATGGTCTGGCATTTTGGGGAAAATGCTCTACAGAGAAATTGAGAACTGCCAACTGCTGATAATTCAAGACCCCTGACTTAAAGTAACAAATAGGAACATCGTGTTTGGATCAAAAGAACACTTTATTCACTTCAGGATTAGAGTTATCTTAATCCCGATTTCAGCGAGCATAATATCCTGTGCCGATGAGTGCTCAGTGATTCAGTGGTGCCATTCACGGCCCTTGAACTGGATCCTCGAAAACACTGTTTTGAGACTATCAATGGCTGTGGTGCTTTGGTGGGTATTTCCTTTGAAAAGAATCACTTGATATCAATAAAATGACTATACTCTGTTCTCTCTTGTTCTTGGCAGAATAAGCAAATTCTGCCCCCAAAAGAAAGTTATCCAATTTGACATAGCTTATGCTCCAGATCATTCAGAAAGGGAAACAGGCCTCCCCTTGGTTAGAAATTTCATGACAACTCCAAGGAAGAGAACAGCTTGGTGCATTTATTCCATGATGCTCAGATCGAAATTTGTGTACTGCCAAAGGTTTAGGCACAAAAAAATTATGGCCTGAGAGTGTGTGAGAGAAATTAATATCCCTCTTTTGTTATATTCAGCCTTCTGAACATTTAAGGCATTGGGAATCAAACTGTTGAAAGGAAGCCCTTGCTCTGGGATGGCCTGACTTGAAGCTTTCCCCATGCCATGTGAGGCCAGCGGCCAGTCTGTGGACTGGCCACAGGCCTGCTCCTGGCTGGTAGGTAACAGAAGCCGTGATGGTGATGACGTGGATAGAAAGATGGTCGAGGGAACTTCTAGTGGAAGCTTTGATCTTTTAACTTTATTCCCAGTTCCGTAATTGTGCTTTCAAATGCCATTCTAGCTGCCAATTTACACTTTACCAGGGCCAAAATTTATTTTTAGTGTCATTTCCATGGAAAATGTGCACTTTGCTCCTGATTAATAGATGTATTTTGACAGTTAATACTGGTTTACCCAGTCAAGGCTTGTTTTAGTTGAAGGTGAAAATAGAAGAGGGAAAAAAAAACATTACTTCGACGGATCTTAGTATTTCTCTTTTTATTGCATTCGTTGTCTAACAACAGTAATACTCATTGGCAAGAAATTTATTTACACTAACAAATGAAATTTAATCACAGGTATTTTTAGATTGGTCAGAAAACAAAGGACCACTGTGATATTTTGCTTTGAATGCCTCTGAAAACCGAAGAGTAAGAAATGGCGTTTGAAACAGAACAATCTAGAGAAGTACATATTAACCAAGCACAAGAGAACAATCCAGACGTGGCACTATTGTCTCTTCCATGCAGATGATCAGACATCAAAATGTACAAATTAAAATTTTCAGATAACATGCTATCCGTACTTAATGAACTTAAAATGATTTTCAAACAACTCTTTTCCTTTTAGTGATACAGAAAGAAAGATGAAAATAAATCAACTTCTCAACAAAGGAATAGAATTCATTTTCTCTCTCGCGTTTTCAGCCAGCCAGTTAGTGATGTGTAAGTGAACTAGTGGTTTAACTGTGACACCATTAAAAAATACAAAAGCAGTAGTGATGATCATAAATAATATTAAGGAAAACATAAACATATATATTTCAGGGTTTTCTCTAAGCACTAACTAAATCTGATGTTGTTGGGAGATGCTACCTAGCTGGAGTACCTCTTAATTTCCACTTGTTAAGGTGACTTAATTATTTTGGCCAATTGTTCTTTTGACAGGAAATCTGGGTGTGTGAATCAGATAGCTGAAGGAAACAGAACTGTACACTTTCCAACAACATAGTCATGCTCACATCCACTTGTGTTATGTTTGGTGATGACCTAACCATGTCATCACTCCAAAAAAGAAGTAAATAAATGGTCCTGTGATAGCAACGCTGCCGTCAGAGAGACGGCAGTTAGCGGCTGCAGCGTCACAGTGACCAAATGCATTTTAGAGCGTGAGCGAATGCACAGGAACACACAGTGCAATTTTTAGCCAAGGAAACTGCAGTCTGCAGTTGAAAATGCCCGAAGCTGCATAAACGTCTGAGCTTCAACTTAGCAATGTGCAATCTTGACATCAAAGCATTAGCCAAACGTGAGGAAATTTCATGTTACTAAAATACCGAGTATCTAATAAACCAATTTTACCAAAATATATAAACATGTAGAAGGTAAGTGCATTTAGTAGAAATACATTAAAAAAAATCTCTTAAAATCTCATGTGCCATTCAATGTACACACACACACACACACAAAAGTGGCAATAAGGCTATGATACTGCTCGGGGTCCTATCTGACATTACCAAGTTCCATATACAACTATTTTTTATGCCGTGAGATGGTAGTCTGTGTGTGTATGTATGGTGGGAGATATATTCACACATATGTAGTTCTGTACATCAACACAAATGGCATGCACATTCTTGAGAAGTTGCCTCTTGTTCTCTTATTCTTTACTGCATTTATTCTTGAGTCCCTACCGGTCTGGGGGCTGGGGCTAGTGTGGGGCCAAGGATCGGAATCATGATGTTTCTTTCATTCCCCACTCTGTGGGTCTGAGAGCAGGTCACATGCCATGCTGGTTCACACACTCACACGTGTGAGCCTTTGAGTAAACACGATTCCCTCAACACATCCACACAGACGTGCACACACAAGAACGTAAGGATCCTCTCTTTAGCGTCAGGTAGACCCTGATGTTTCTATGTTCCAGGAGAAATTACTTCTGTAGGGTTTTTCTTTGCTTTCTGACTTCTCCATTGGGTCTATTCTATGCTATTACTTTAAATACTACTGGTGTTCTGTCTGGTGTTATTTTTTTTTCCCCCAGTGTTTTGGATCAAGACCAACTTTCCTGAGACTGCAAATGCCTAAGACAAATATAAACAAGATCTGCCTGCATACACAGACTGTTCTTCAGGAGTGAAATTTCTGAAGCACATTCATATTTCTTATGACAAGGAGTCTTTCTAAGAATTTATTTCCCACCCCCATCTTCATAATGAAAACAATTCCAGAAGGAAATATGGACATTTCTGGACTTCATCCTTAAATGCTTAGTTTCAGAACAGTGTACAGGTAGATCCTTGATTAAAGGTAAACTGGAAAAAGGTATTTTAAAAACTGAGCGTTTCTTTTTCATTTAGAAAGCACTAAGGACTTGGGATCAAGCCAATGACATGAACCCTCGTGACTGCGGTCCAAACTGAAACGCCTCTCAACCACAGCTCTATTGGGACAGTAAATTTAGTTACTCAAATGGAAGTTGATAATTTGGAAATATCTCGATGTAATCAAGGAGCTACATCCCATCCAAAGCATAGACATGCCTTTCAGTTTGAAACTTCTTGAATACTGTGGTCAGACATGGATCTGCTCTCTTGCAGCCTGGCCTGTATAATCTTTAACACTTAGAAATGAGTTAGAATAGCAACATAGAGGTTAATTTTCATTTACCTTTTTAAAATATAATTCTAAAGCATGTATTAGTCCTATTTCACAGAGAAATTTTGTCTTCAGCAAAAAACCATAAAGGCTAGTTAAGGTGCTAGATCAAAACCCTGGCTTGGGCCTAGCAGTAGACTGGGCCTGGAGTATCTCAAGGCTGCAGGACAGCAGGGACTACAGGATAAAAGGCAAGGGCTCATTTGGCTCCTGTCCTGGCCTCTTCTCCCTCGCTTTCCAACAAAGCCGCGCAGCCAGTGTTCCCATTTCGCGCCCCCTGAAGGCGGAGCTGGGAATCAGGGCCTGTCTCACTGCAGTCACGGGCTGTGGCGGGTCAGAAGCGCTGACCCCCTGTGAGGGTGGGAAGCCCACATCAGCCCCGATGAAAGGACCCCAGCACAGAGTCGCTGTGTGGTCATGAAACCAATGGTGGACGTCATCAGTGCGTTCCAACGGGCAAAAGTGAGTTTCCACCCTACTTATCACTGCAGTAAACTGATTCAGGGAAAAAACGGGAGAAAACTGTTTATAACCTGTGAGTTACTTTAAGAGAGACAGTCTTAAATAAAGTCATCTAAGTCCTGTAGTGGAACACCCTGCCCCAGACACTCAGCTCACACAACACTGTCTACCATCTGGCCGCTCCACAATTCCCTGTCCCCTAAAGCATTACCTGTACCCCCAAAACACTTTTGGCTACTGCAGGCGTCATACCGAGCTGTCATTTAGGGAATACAGTTCAAAGTAAGCAGATATTCCCTTTTTGTTCATTTTCTGGCAAATAAAAAAAGCTATTTAATACAAAGTCTTTAATGTTCATGAAGCAACAATTCTGTGTTAAATTTTAAGGATACTGAAAACCACTAGCGTTAAAGTAAGGATTGTATAAGACACTGGAACCTCAATGAGGCATCATGCTCCAGAGTCAATAAAGAAAATAATAGTAAAACAAAATGTTCACAAGATCTGAGGTCCTTCCCTTTGTTTTCAAATCCTTTTATCAATCTGTTTACTTTTTATCCTTTCTTGGACAATCAAATCAATTTTAGCAGTTTTAATTACTTAAAATAACTCATTAAGATCTAAAATTACTATAATTTAACTTAAAAAAATCAAAAGTTATAATACAAAATAAATGATTTGAAGAATAAGAATTCAATTTATAATATTGTCAACTGGTCATTGATCTAAATATTGGAAGTGTACAAATAAAGTTAAAGAACAATACTTCTAAGACACTTAAAAATGCAATATAATCATAAATTATGTGCAGAGACTGAGACTTACAGACATTTCCAGTATATACATCCATTTTCAAATATTACCAAAGTGTAAACATAAGATAATCATCCTTCTATTTCCACTCCTAAAATGAACACAGTGAAGCTTCCAGTATGATCCAGATCACTTTTTTCCCCAAAGATAAGCAAAAATCACAAACATTTACAACAGCAAGCACTAGCATTACCAGATTTTGACTAATTTAGTCTTTTAGTATTGAAAAGATTTGCTGGATTTTGTAGTTAATTGACAGTGGTTCCTGGTTTCTCATGACATTAATAAATAACAAAGCACCACACACCTCAAAATATTAATAGAGATTCCAGTATGGCAGTTTCATTATCATACCCCAAATGAAGATAGAAGAAAAATAGGTAGTGACTTTGATAATTATAAAACACAATGTTACTTTATGTTTCTGAGGATCGATGGATGATCCATACCTAGTGACAGAGGGACTGAAGCTTAACAGACAATACTCTGGTACTGAAAAGGAAATGAGCCTTAGGGAGGAACAAGATTACAAACCTCTAGTTTAGACAATTTTAGATTTTGAATATTCAGACAAGCAAAAAAAAAGAAAGCACAATGTTCCAAATAGGAGATGGCCTGTACGGTAAGAAGCCCCTTTAACATTATTTGTTACTTGTAACCTTTGAAAGCTTTCCCCTAAGCTCTGTGTATAGAACATTTTCCAGTGGAAGATAAGGACTGAGACCCCCCTGAAACCTAAGAAAAGGAAGTAAAATACTTGTCCAGGAATTCATCTGGCCTCAACTCTTGTTTGGAAACTCGTCCTCTGAAAAGTGGATGACCTCATTTTTGCAGCCAATGCAGCTAAGAGAACCAGATACGTGAGCATAAAAAGCAAAAGAGCAACAACAACAGCAAAGTCCATCATTTGAAATTTCTCGAGGTGAGTTTATTTTCTCCTCCATCTGCCCCACTCTCCTGCACTTGAATTAGTTCGATGAAACACTGAAATCCTTAATACTGGCTTTAAAATAAGGACAACTGCTTGCACTGCGAGACTGCATCGTGTGTACCGTCTTAAACAAACTTTAACTGTAAAGTGGAAATCTCCAAGAAATGAAAGAGACCGGCTCAGAAAAACCATTCAAAACATCTCTAAAATATAACTGCCAGCTCTCCTTTATGGGAACATTCTGTGTGCTCAATAAAATTGCTTCTCTGGTTGAATGTTAGTCAAATCTAACTTTTCTCTAACTGGTATTTCTATTTTTCTTAAAAGTACATTTGTTAAAACTCTGACTGAGCCCACTTGGGAAATCTTGAGTAGAAAATATGTGATGAGTTCCTGACTGTGTCACAGTCAGGCTGAAGACTAGCCCGAATGTTCCCCAGGAGAGGAAACCTGAAAATACTGGTTTCCTTAAAAATCAATTTCCTGTTCAATTTGTTGGAGAAAAAAAGGAACCGTGTTGTGTGTGTCGGTGCTGCTGAAATACTGAACAAAGGAAACAACAGGTCCCAGTACCCGTGGCTGCATTAATGCTTGAATTTTCCTTTGTTTGGCTAAATCTGGAGGATAAATGTTACCCTCTGAACCCCGAAGTAATATCCACATCCACATTCTTAAGGCTTTTGCTTCCTTCTGGGGTTAGCAAGCAAGCGTAACTTTTCTCTCTTCCTGATGCCTAGCAAACAGAACAATTTGCCTGCTTTCAGCCACAGTCGGTAATTACACGGCAGAGCACCCACATTTCCGCGGTGGGGCTGTCTCACAGTCCAGACACCGGCAATGATGGGGGACCTTGCTCTCCGAACGGATTCTGCAGCCCCGATGTCAAGGCGGAGCGGTGCTCCCGGCCATGCAGACATGCGCCAGGGCTCAGCTTCCGGACCCCGCGCTGGAAAGGCATGGCGCGCCCCTGACGACGCCAGGGTGTGTCACGCTTTCGCTGGACAGGGTCACGCTGGTTCTTCAGGGGACACCACCCGCCCGACACAGAGAAACGCCGCTACTTTATGTCTCTCACAAATGAGACCCTCTGTCTGTTACTAGACCAAAGGTGGCTTGGGATTACTTCAGTAGGTTAAGATTAAGAGTGTACTCTATGGATGCAGAAGATGGCAGTTATTGGACACACGGTTCCCCAGTCTGCCTAGAGCACATAACGCGTGTCATCAGTGTCCTTCCGTCCTCCAGAGGAGAGCAGGGCAGGAGCGGTGGACGCGCCTCGGTGCGTGTCACTGCTCACTAGCGCCCTCTGAGGCCGCGGCCATCCTCTCCGTCTTCTTAGACTTCCTCTGCATTTGCTCTTGTTCCTTCCTCCTCAGCTTCTCTCTTTGTTTTTCCATTTTCTCCTGGGCCTTCCGAGCCTTCTCTAGAGACACCTTCATTTCCTTCAGTTTTTTTTTGACCACGGCTCGGTCCTGGGATGATGTCATTCCGAGGGCCTGAGAAGGAAACATACGCAAACAATCTGAAGACTGATGACCCCTCTGTTTATGATGAGGCTGATATCACAAGAGAGTCCAAACTCAAGAACTGATACACACATAATCGAAGAGGCAGAAAATGAGGAGGAGCGGACTACATTTGCCAAAGATCTACGTACGGTGGGGCTGAGCTTTACTTGTTCTTTGGCTCTTTGGAGTCCCGAGCACAGTACAGTGTAAACCTCAGCAAGTAAATGCTTTCTGAACCGGTGATTAATGGGCAAATGAATACCAGAAGGGCACAGTTCTGCTTCTCCAACCTTTGGGCTATAGCCATTTACAGCCAAAAGTACTGCTACACTCATCAGTATTTTCAAAAGCTAGGAGTAGGCACCCGCCACCCATCTTGGAGGGCTCCAAGAAGGGCAGGAGGAACTGAAACGGCTTCCTTTCTACCAATGTATTCACTTACAATGGAGACCAAAAATGTCTCCAGGACAACAGTGTTCATGTCAGCATGACTAGCCGTTCCCTCCCTGCAGACAGACCCATAAAGGAAGCCTGATCATAATGAGGAGCTTGCTTGATAAGCTTGGAAGTCAGCATAAGGGGAGCTGGTTGCATATTTTCAATGTTTCACGACCTTCAGAATCAACAGCAGGATGCATCCATCTCCCCAACAGGGACAGGCCTGTCGATGGGCCTTCATATTCACAGGCTATTGATTGAGCTCTAACCTTTTCAAGACCGTCAAGAGATACTCGGCTGCCATCAGCCCAGCAGGGTGCCTGGGTGGGGGTGGTGGGCTGGCTGTGCGCTCCTTCTGCCCTTTCTCCACAGGGTAGGAGCCACCTCAGACTCTAAAGGAGAGGGGCGGGGCAGGACAATGAGAGTGTGATGGCAGGGAGGGGACGACATGGCCTGCTGCAGCGGGAGGACGAGGTTCTGCGGGGAACGCGGTCCTGGTTTCGGAGTGGTACGCAGGGAACAGAGAGGGTGGAGGAGAAAGGAGTTCAAAGGGGAGATTCATGGACCTGGATTTTAACTTGAATGTCACGGAGAGTCCACACTGGCCATTATTAGAACTCACACTACAGAGGAAACAAGCAGAGTCAAGACATGGACCACGTGCTGTTTGGCAGAAGCAATGGATGAACCTCTAGCGCTCCCGCTCAGCAGCCTATTGTTTAATTCAGAACCCAGCAATTTTCCAAAACCTCCTTTACCACTGGGAAATGATTCAATGTCCTCTCTGCTGACCGTGGATGAGAAGTACCTCTCGGCTATGCAGAAGGCTCTTATCTAATGGAAACATTTCAGGTGCTACTAGTAATACAAATTACACTTGGTAACATACAGTTCTTTACCTTAAGTTTATTTCCATCCAACTGCAGGAGTTGCTCTCCAGTGATGTTTTGGGCACTGAATTCAGAGACATACTGCTCCAGATTTAGGCTCATGAGCCAGTGAGAAACCTGCTGCACGCTCCACTCATGAACGGCCCGATTCGGATACTGACTGTGTTTGGGAGACTGTCCGTCATCAAGGATCTGAGGTAGGAATGTTATGCAGGGTTGTTAAAGGATCGAGAAGCTGTGGCTCAGTAGGAATGTGATGCTATCGAAAAGCCAGTTCTTGCCTACTAGAGCCACACTTGCTTTTAAGCCCTAGAGTAAACGAGTGGGTCTGGCTGTATGTGTAACACGCATAAACAGTGACCACCTCTACATCTTCCTTAGGTATTTGGAAATTTAAAAATTCCCTCAAACAAAGCAGCATTTTAATGTAGGAAGTTAATAACTGAAAAATACATTGTAATATCACAAGTTTTCACTTAAAACACTTCAGAAAGTTTATCAGATGCAGAAAACAAGTACGTCACTTATCTCTGTATGTAATGAACTGCTCTGCATTGGTCCTCTGCTAAGACATTAGAAATATGTAAAGATACATTTTAAAATATTGAGGTATATATTTTACTTAGAAGGGGAGCAGTAAGCCCTCAAGCATTCTTAGTAGGGGAAATTTCACAGCCATTATTTCATTTGAGCAGCAAGCAAACCTGTAAGGAAGGTGGGATAGGTAATTTACAAATTATCAAATTACTTTCAATAAATGAGGTAAGTGAAGCTCAGAAAGTCTACAGACCTCTCCAAGATTATGCAGCTAGCAAGTGCCAGAGCTCAGCACTTAGTAGTTTACTCCAAATCTCTGGTTCTGTCCAACACAGGTCATGACTATGAATCGTGCAAAGGCAGCTTGGTTTTAAGACCCACTAGGCTGAGAGGAGATGAAGGTGGTGATAAATCCGGGAGGAGAGATGGGAGCACCTTAGTGACCATGCAGGAAAACAGGAGGAAATGGGGAAGCTGAGATGAGGGCAAGGGGGTGAAACACAATGGTCTGTGTCGGGCTAATGGTGGTGGGAGACACAGCAAGGGGCTCTGGAGGTGGAGATCCCTTTGAATGTCTTTTCCACTAAGATTGAGACAAGGGCAGAGAGTGAAACTATTTAACATGAGGAAACCCACTGCAGGGGAACATTTCCTGTCTCGTTTGATTTTAAATCATTACAAAGAAAGAAAAGAAGCTTCAGACGCTACCCCGTAAGCCACCACACACAGCCCACTGAGAGCTCACCTCGTCATCTATCATATCCAGGCTCTGAGTGAGACAGCAACAAAGGAATCAAAAAGAAAAGTGTTACAGAAATAGGAAGCATGCATATCCAGTACACATTTTCCATACAATTAAAATCATGCCAGGTCTGAAGAATACGGACAGAAATTTAAGAGGAACAAAAGTTTTACAAAGCAAAAATCATGTTAGAAAGAAGTAACTAGGAACAGATATTTCGGGTGAATATATCTTTACTTATAGAGCTTCTCTCCCCGACCCCAACCTGCTTCCAGTACTGGGATTTCTTTCTCCTCCTTCTCTCTCGGCGCACTAAGTCACATAAATTACCAGTGGAGCCATCTGCCTCCCTTGTACACAGTTATCTCCTGAGAATTCATCACAGAGCACACCTGACCCTGGCTTCTAAGTAAGTGGTTCTTCCCGAGTGGTCCCTCCTTATCAGAATTGCACCCCTCCTCCCCTGCAGTGATCCTCAATCAGGGGCCATGCCCGACTCAGAGGGAGCACCGGGGGTGGTGAAGGTGAGCTGTGCTCAGCCACCCAGCCCCACCCGTCCGTGGAAAGCCATCCCATTTATATCCCAGAAAGGCCCAGGAGTCCCCTGGACAGCTTACAGGAGCTCAGAGACAGAACTTGGCTTCCATGTTGAGGCAGACAGAGGGCGAAATGGCAAGGCTTTCAAATCAAATGTGAAACCACAGTCCTGATGACTGATCTGCAAAGTCTGCCTGAAAACGTTCTCCTCTGTGACAGTTTGTGGGCATTGTGGAGGATCTGAGACGGCAGCTCCGTGGCCTATGCGGTGCACATACCTCGTCGGATGAGAGCAGCAAGGACGGAGAGAGGCCAGGCGTCTTGGGTTCTGCTCCCAGGCCGCTCAGGTCTGCTGAACTGGTGCTGCTAGGACTGAAATCATCATTGAAGGGAAAATTCTGAAAAAATAAACAAAGCTCCGCGTTAAGTGAGGCTGGTGAGTGAACCAGAGACAAGTCTGTTTACAAGCTTTAGAGAGGTTCTTTATAAGTCATCTCAGAAGAGATGCATATTTGGTTGGGTGACCTTCACCTGCCAGTGGTTGGGAACTCTAGCCTTCTGTGCTGGACACAGAATTCTGGGCTCTTTCTCTATCACATGAAAGGACAGGTATTTTAGAGAAATGATTCCTCAATCTCTCTTCAAGGGTACAGCATTCATTATCCTCTACAACTGCTCAGAGGAGTACTGTTAATAAGCCTATCTGCTTTGGCCCTAATTGTGATGAGTAACAGTGTAAGTAAAAATACAAGATGGTGTGGCGAGCCTGAGTTATTAGGAACAGATGGCAATCCATATTAGAAAGGTAACTTGGGCACCCCCTGGGAAGGACTGCTTGCCGTTGGCTGTGATAAACACCGTGAGAAATGGCAGATCCTCTCCTGGATGTAACCTTCAAGATGATGAGTTCTGGGGGAGGTCACAGTCTGACATTACACTAGCAGTTACACGCTAAAATACAACTCTCTCACAGCACCGGTGGAGTACCAAAGAGGCTGGAGCGTGGCCAGACACACGTGTCCAAACAATCACCTGGGGGTTGGAGGAGCTCGGGTGTGTCAGTAAAACTTCCCCAGAACTTACTGAAAATGTTCAGTGGATGTTACAGTCAAATAAACTCACAATGACTACACAGTTGCATTTGTAAAACATTTTAAACCAAATCTCGAGAGTCTCTCCAATGCAAGATAAAAACTGGAATTATTCAAACATTCAGACTTCTCAGATCCAAGGCTGAAAATGTTTCAAGACCAATGTGGTCTGCTGTTGCCAAAACTTCTGCTAATAATTCTAGAAGCATTGCCTTTCCTGGAATTCTAAGCACCTGACCAAACACCATCTTGTTTCTTATTCCACTTCCTGAGGAACTGGACTGTTACAGTTTCCCATTAGGTTCCCTTGCATTGGGTTTAGCTGGTTGTCAAGAATAAAAACCATGGCAGAGGCTAGAGAATTCCGTACCACACTCCAAAGGTTTGCTAAAACTTCAGAAAAGGAGATGAAATCAGAGCACAGGCGCTAAGCTAGTAAAACATTTAAGCCTGAGAGCATTTAACACAGCACATTACCATTTGATACTGTCAATGGAGGTAACGACCTCAAACTCTGTCAAAACGTTAAGAGCTGTTGACCTCAAGAAAAGAATTAAATTCAAGTAACATTAATCACAGGTTACTGTTTGAGAAAGAAAAGTGAACACAGATAAAAGGAGACAAAACAACACATGAAAGTTAGCCACCACATGTGTTTCAATAAATTGTTAGGTAAGGTTTGCAGGGTCATGCTGGAAATAACCGTCATGCATTTAAAAACAAATAACCATATAATTCCCCATTCTGCTAAAGTTAAAAAACTCTGGTGATAGAATGATTACAGTTCATCAACACGGAAGTTTGATTTAAAAGAAGAAATAAGTAAGGGTGCTATGTCAGCATTGATTTGTTTGAAAGGGTTTCATTTAGATATATTGAACACATATTCAGTCTCAAATTTATTTGTTTTCCAGTAAATCTTGAAGAGTACAGCAAAAATAGTTTTGTAATGTAATTTAAAGTGGAATACTTGGTAAACAGATTTATCATACTGTTCCAGGATTCAAATGCATCTTTCCCAGCATGGCTTAACTGTCAAACTGAGATTAAATAGCAATATGTGAAAAGACAGGGAAATCAAAGATTAACGTACAATCTAGAATGGAAGAGTATTAAAGAAGGTGGTGGTTAAATAAGGCTTTCTTTCTCCCCAACACAAAAACACCATGCATTGTTTATTGCAGTGTTATCACATTGGTTTCTCAAATCCAGAGTATACACACAAGTTGAGAATGCTTTCCAAAGACTGAAGAGGAGGAAGGATTGGGGTTTTCTTGTTTGCTTTTTTAAATCCACGTGTTTTCTACCTTAGACCCCTTTTTATCTGAAATTAGAGCTTCAGGAGAAGGCTGAAGGGGACTTGCAGATGAAGGCAGATTCCTGAAGGAATAGGATCCTTTTCGGCTTTCATTAAACCACGAGAAGGGCAGGCCAGTTGAGCGTGTGGAGGCCTGAGCAGTGGAGGATGGCGTTGGTTTCCAGGTTTCCAGCCTGCATCTGAAGATCCTGGGTTAGGAAAAGAAGAGGTGTGTTAGACAAAGGAAAAGGGCAGATGGAAAACTTACAGGGCTGAATTTTTAAGGTACTCTGAATACAGTCTGAAGTAATAGTTTGAGAAATTGTCCTACACAACAAAGTACAAATTTTGCACTTTTGACTAGAACATTAATCTTTTTTTGCATCTAAATGGATGTTATAACAATGAGAAGTATTTTGGTATCACCATGGCCATGATGACTTTTTTGAAATGGGATTAAATGTATGTGGATAAATTAGTATCAGAGAGGGACACGGTCTTTTAGGAACTGCTTTGAGTTAATGATCACAGCGTTCCCTTTATTTGGGTCACATATGAGTGCCTCACTACTAGTGACATGAGCTCATAAGCAGCATTTTACCCTGGCCTCCTCAGAACACAAGTTCCCAACAGCCTGAGACTTTAGAAAATGATACATTTAATAACTGGAAATTTCTGGGCTCATGATACTTTAAGCAGAACACACACCTTATTGGTTTTTCATCATCATCTTAGTGCCTTATCATAGGAGGAGCGCCAGACTTGAGGTCCTAAAACCCTCCTTGAATGTCCAGGGTCTTTCACTTCCTGTGTACATGACCTTGGCCCTTCTTTGCCTCTATTTCCTCATCCATAAAAGGTGGACATTCTATGTATATCTTACATGTGGTTAAGAATTAAATTAGGTATGTGTGAAAGTGCTTTGAAAACTGTAAAAGTAGAAAGGTCTGTGCTCATTGTTTAACATTTTAAGGACTCAAAGGCATTTGAAAAACAGCCTGAAAACAGACTTTGTTTTCTTAATGCAAGCACTTGCATATTTATATTTATCTTTTGATTAAAAAAATCATCAAGAGCTAAGGCAGGAATGGGCTGGGCAGCAGTTTCTGTGCATTTTGGAAGAAGGCACCCTCAGTAAGTTCAAGTGATAACTGATATAATACTTATTATTTGTTAGCTGTTAATGTCATGACAACAAAGAGCTTCCCTTTCAATTAAAAGTGCCTCAACAGCATGGCTTATGGGCAACTTATGTCCCAGAGGTATACTGAATCTCAACCTCACATTTCATTTCACATTATTTTCAAATATTACACATTTCAAATTTACATAGATGATACAACTCCTAACAATTTCTGTTCATTTCTAAAGTATATTGTGAGACTCAAATGGGACAATTATTATAAAAGCATCTCGTAAAACTAAAGCAATATACAAATGTAAAGGGGTTATGAGAACGATAACTAAAGAGAATGCAGAAGTCAGTAAAGTTTTAGCAGCACACTGAAATCACAGGTTGGATGAGTAAAAGTGTTCATCATACTAAAGATTACAGAAGATACTATTTTAATTTTGTATTTATTTTTTAAAAACCAAAGGGGTCTGCAAGGATAACAGAGAACGACCAACCAGAAATATGCCAACCTTCAATTTTATCCTAAAGTTTAACATAAAAAAATTATATTCTTAAATCCACTTACTATTAAGAAGTGGGGGGTGGGGTGGGGTTACCATAACTGAACTTAGGAAAGCATACTAGCAGAGGCAGACTGCTCTGCGAGTGAGTGAAGTCGCTCAGTCGTGTCTGACTCTTTGCGACCCCATGGACTGTGGCCTACCAGGCTCCTCCATCCATGGGATTTTCCAGGCAAGAATACTGGAGTGGGTTGCCATTTCCTTCTCCAGGAGATCTTCCCGACCCAGGGATTGAACCCAGGTCTCCCGCATTGCAGGCAGACGCTTTACCGTCTGCGCCACCAGGGAAGCCCACTTTTTATTCCTGGATCATGGGCCGGTGCAGTGGTCCCCAAGTCAGTCTGATAAGTAAGCACCATCTGGGGCAACTGTATAAACACAGATTTTTGGGTACCTGGATTTACCAAGTTAGAATTTGGGGGAGAGGGAGTTGACCTGGAATCGACACTTCAAATATATATCTGAACTCACTAAATGGTTTTAATATGTGTCTTTATGAATATTGTCCTGAGTCCAAATTTGAGGTTTCTGGCGTGAAAATAGGTTATTATTTACTTATAGGAAGTCACTGCACTGGTTCCCCATGCCCTAATTTCCTCTCTCCAGGGTGATACAATGAGAACGAGTTGTCATCCTATATGTGGTTGACATTATATGTGAGGAATTTTTTAAAATGTGAATCTTTAAGGTTATATAGCATAAGGACAGCTGTCCCCCTTATCTTCTCTAAGAGAGGGAGAGAGATCTTATCCCCTTAATGTAAACAAGTTCGTCTTGAGAAGGATCTTGGGTTCTTATGCTTTGGAAAGTGATCTATGTCAGAGGAAGGTAAGACTCATGTCTCCAGCTTTACAGCCCCTAGAACATCTCCATAGAGTTGGGTCTCAAAGTCCCTCTCCCCGGCCCCACTCCTGGAAAACATAATCACATACCTCTGGGGAGGTAAATCTCTCTGCAGATAAATCTAACTAGCTAGTCATAATTTACCTTCTCAGGCTTATCTTTTAGCTCAGTCCCACATTCCAGTAAAAATGCTCAGAAAGCTCTAACTGTGCTTTAAAACATAAAAATATTTTTTTATGCTTTAAAATATTTTTTATATTTTATATATCTTTTATATGCTTTAAAACATAAAAATATTTTCTCTGTAGTCTCATACTCATAACTGGGAATATATGAGATAACCTGGACCTGACGTTTATTTTTGTCTTTGGTTATAAATTTCTGAATCAGTTAATCAAAGTAACATGGGAATTTTTTAAAGAGTTCCATCCGTAATTCACATAAGGTACGTTAGTACTTAAATATATGGATACTGTTCTCAAATTTATAAACAGGCCACTATTAACGACAGCCTGAGTATCCTGTACTATGCCCAAGTGAACTGCTTTTGTAACAACGCTTTTAAAACAACCACCACTACAACTTCTAATAAATAGCAAGTAGGGATATTATTGCCTGACTGTTGTCATTCTAAGACCCATGAAAAGGACTTTTGGTAGCTCAAATCCTAGCCAGGTAATGTTTCAAACAAAATTTGAAGACCACATTTCACTAAACCCTTTCATAAAATTCTCACTGCCAGGAAAATACTCAAGACAAATAATTCCATGTGGACTTGTACACCCAGCACTGAAGACGGGTCTGAAGGCCATGATGTGAGAATGATGAAGTCATGGAAGTTCAGCCCTGGATGACATCCAGAGGCTTTCTGCTCTAGCTTTCTACACCAAGAAATCAATGATACAAAGGGACTGTCACATAGAAAACAACGAAAGCCCACTTCTACGGAGACAGCAACTGTCCCCACACCTGCAAACCACCAGCCCCTGGAGCACTTTGGAAACTGTGTTCCAGTTCTCCAGGAGGTCTGGTTGTGCCTCTGCTGAGGCTGTATCCTGTCCCCCTCATTTCTTTGTGTATCCTTGACTCTAAAGCTCCCTGAGCTGATGGAACCTCTGTGTGGTTCCTAGTGTCCTTCAAAAATAGAACAGTGGTTTGCTTCCATCTGCTTGGAACTAGAGCATAGAATGTTCATTTAAGAAATAAAATCCTCCACTACTTTAAAATTGTAGACCTATCAGCTTACCAACTTTTCTGAAACAAATGCCAATCTCCTTTTAGATAAACTCAACTCTTGGGTCTACAAAAGGAGCAGAGAGGGTTTGGTAATGGTTATTCTATTATTGATCACTCTTACAGACTGTTTCACTTTGTGGAGAAATCTGTTCAGAATAACATAAAATTCTTCCTTCCTTTTCTTAATGTTTTAGAGTTTGAGGACAGATTATGGTCAAGGGGCATAAACTCTATCTAGATCCTTAATAATCCCCTTGAAAACTCACGATTGGCAGAAATGATTAATAGATCTGAAAATAACTTTTGGAGGATCAACACAGGTATGTGTTCTATGTTTATTTTTCTTTTACAGTTTATACACTAATGGTTCACTACCACTTTTGGAAAAACTAGATTCATAAATTACTATTACATCCCTGTTGGAAACTTTCATTTTCTTTTTCCCTTTTTTTTTTTTGGCTGTGCAGCATATGGGGTGTTAGTTCCCTGACCAGGGATTGAACCCGTGTCCCCTGCCATGGAAGCACTGAGCATTAACCACTGGACCACCAGGGAAGTCCCCCTGATTGTTTTATTCATAGGAACTGGGAGAAAGCATGGCTTAAAGTTAAGTCTCCATAATCCTGAAATGTCATTTTGGGGGTGTGTGATGGGGGGAGTTACTGTCTCCTGGCATTTAAATGGTTTACAATTAGCAACTCTATAAAACAATTAAGTAATTTGTACACATCTTGAAACCAGTTTATCCTGGTGCTAACACCCCAAAATTAAGTTGCTCAAGTAAACATTCCTTGGTGAATTTTTTTTCAGTTTAACTTTGAATAAAAGGTGTATAAAATACTCAGAATATAACTGGAGTCATCAAAATATAATTAGGCGTTCAGGAACTGCCAGAACAGAGAAAGTATAAACAGAATATAGAACTCAAGCAGGTAGTAAAGGAGATTAATTGAAGAAACTTAGGTGCAACCAGAGGAAGGGTTGCAGACCTCCATTTACTCAAGTCAGACGAAGTAATTCTGTAAGGTTCTAATGTTCACCAAGGAGACTGAAGTTGTAAAGCCAGCCTCTTCTGAAGGTGACTGAGAGACCTGAACAGATCACAGCTATAACAAGAGGGTGTCCATCTGCAGCCAGGCCAATAACACTGAATACATCCTGCTTCCAGATTCTGAGTTATAGTCTAAATATCTGGTCAATAATCAACAACCCATCTGAGACAGTCACTATAAAGTGCTTAACTTTGACTTATGATGGGGTTTAGGAAATGCTATCCCAAAATATGGTACCTGGGTATATCTAGTCTTTTGAATATTTTAAGCTGAAGGAATCTGAGGAATGGCAGATGCAGGAGGAGCTCTCTGACCTCCCACCTCCCCTCTGAACCAGGTAACAAGACCCTGGGGGCCAAGAGGTGCCCTCCTACACGCAGAGGAGAGGAGCAGACCTCTCCACAGGTACCAAGAGGGATCTGAGCAAACGAATGAACAGGACTTGCTGAGTGTCCTCAGCTTACTACTCTTAGCTCGTACCTTTTTGTCCTATCACATTTCCCCAAATTTTCTACACTTCATCAAATCTACTATAAAAATTCTTCAGGCTTAACTCCTTCTCTGGGTCTTCATTTCCTTATGAAGGCTCCTGTGTCTCATAAAAATTACATTAAATACATTTGTATGCCTTTCCCTTATTAACTGTCTTCTGTCAGTTTAATTTACAGGGCTTCAGTTGAAGAACCTAGGAGTGTTGAGGGAAAAATAGATTTTTCTCGTTTTAGATGGAGAAACTGTTCCCTTAATGAGTCTTTCCCATACTGGGAAGATATAAAATGAAACAGCAAGATGACTATGTAAATAAAATCTATATTATCAAAATAAAAATGTTAGTTCAGGAGTAATAAATATATTGCTTAGTATTTACAAAAACTTGCATTAGAAATCTGAGAAACTTATCTATTGAGTCTATTTTAATACATTTAACTGATTTCAGATTTAACTAATTAAGTTAAATAACCACACTGATAAGAGTACTGGGACCTTTAGAGTCACCATAGCTATTTTACTTTATTAGATTTTGAAAAGCTTTTTAAGTATGAAAAGTACTAACTTGTCAGGAATGTTATTGTGTCAGCTTTCAGGCACAGGGAATTACTTAAAAGGAAAATGAAACAGATTAAATTTATAAATGCACCTTAAACAGGACGATTTGGGGGCAACGAGTCTGCCCTCCTGAGGCTAAGCTCATATTGTTCAAACGTCTTCACGAAAGTGACTGCCTTTATTCCACATAAGATTTTATTAGATGTATAAACAAAATGAGATTTGTAAGCTGAGCTGAAACTAAAAAAAAAGTTAGGCTGTAAAATTGGGAGACTTTATTGATTACTTTAAACTTATAACACAAATTTAATGACAAAGCCCCCTTTGGGCATCGAAAACATCCAGTGAAAGGGAGCGTTCCTGGGAGCCCACGGCCAAGGTTGAGCTCTCCGGGGGTGCTTTACTGAGTTTCTGCCATCACTGCTCATGGATCCTAATGGTTTGCAAACATGTGCTTTAAAACTTTCCAAGCTCCAAGGCTCAGATTATTCTGCCAATTTCTGATCACCATCCTCCACTGGCATTTATAACTACATTTTTGTTTGTAAACATTTTTTTGAGGGAAAAATTTGGCTCCTCTCCAGACCAGGTTTAGGCAGATTTAGGTTTTCCTCTTTGCGCTTTATCTTGCTCTTAGCTCTTGGGAAACTAGTGTGTTTCCTCCCCCGCTCAGTAGCAGAGGCTCTCAGCAACAAGGCAGGACTGCCCTCCACACACTTGTCTCTCAGTATAATCTCAAAGCTCACTATAGCGCTATGATTCATCTTTGAGAGAAACAGCATCTATGAAGAGCTGGCTGAACTACAATCCACACAGTGCAAGTATTATTCAAGATATCACCAAAGTCACCCCTGCATAAAGGAGACTGTAAGCAAAATATGTACAGAGAATGTTTTTATATCCCTGCAATAAAAATTATCTTAAGTAGTAATAATGATGATAGCCACTTATATTTAGTAAGGACTTAAAATGTGGTTAAACGCAATCTCAGTCCCTCTAATGACCTGGAGAGGTAAGTGTATAAGAAAACTGAGGCACAGAGAGGTTAGGTAACTTGCTCAAGAGGACAAGTGACAGAGAGAGCTGGGATTTGAACTCAGGTTCTTAACCACTTTGACATTATGTTCTTGGCTTTTACTGGAGGCCACTGCCATTTACTATGAAGTACTGCTGAAGATGTTCTATTTTAAATACCAATCTTACTTTTTGTTTCATCTTGTCTTTCCCTATCCACTTTACTTTGAAAATAAATTATACTGTTGTATCATAAAATAATATTTGGAACAAAGAGGAGTACATATAGATAAAAAAAGGTAAACAAGCAAATTAATACTAATTTATAGAACAACAAAATAATGAGTTAGAAATCAAGAGTATGCTTTTCATGAAATCATATAGATCAACACTATCCAATAGAAATATAATATGAATCATATATGTAAACTAAAAATTTCTAGTAGCCATGTGGAAAAAAAAGTAAAATTAATTTTTGTTTTATTTTTATCCCAAATATCCAAATGTTATTTCAACATGCAATCAGTATTATAAAAATATCAAGATATTTCACATTATTTTTTTCCCATACTAAGTTTTTAAAATCAAGCATACATCTCAGTATATACGAGCTATACTTCAAGTGCTCAATGGCCACATCTGACTAGAGGTTACCATGTTGGACGATGTAGACCAGAGACAGATGGGGATCACAGACTATGTAGTTTTAGTTGAACTCACTTGCTTTTTGGTGAGGAATTCAGAGCCTTACCTGTGGCAAAGTCAGGATGAATGCTGGATTCCAGCTCTGCGTCTTCTCCACTATTCAGACTTTAAAGGAGAAAGCTGACTCACTTCCACAGAGGAGCGCTGTCTCCTTGCCTTGTCATTTTCCCACCTGCCACCACCTAGCCCTGTCCTGAGACACACGTGTCTGCTCACAGGGCTTTCCATTCAGTGACTGAGCTGGGAGCGTTTCCTTGCTCTAAGGAGAGTATTTTACCTTTCTCTGGTGAACACGTTAAGGGATGAGCAAGCTCGGACAACTCTTTCCAGCTTTGATTACCTGCTGTGAAACCTGGTTAAATCAGAAAGTTCACTGAGCATGTATTTGAAAAGGACAGAACCAAATCCTGCGTTTTTCTCCTTGTTTTGTCTTCTCCTTATTTTAAACTCATCTATTTGTTTCATGTTGATCATGTATTTGAATCATTTTGTCTCCACAAGGAACAACATAAGCTCTCTACTCTTTCAGTTCAGTTCAGTTCAGCTGAGTTGCTCAGTCGTGTCCAACTCTTTGCAACCCCATGGACTGCAGCACGCCAGGCCTCCCTACCATCACCAACTCCTGGAGCTTACTCAATCTCATGTCCATCAAGTCAGTGATGCCATCCAACCATTTTATCCTCTGTTGTCCCCTTCTCCTCCCACCTTCAATTTGTCTCAGCATCAGGGTCTTTTCAAATGAGTCAGTTCTTCACATCAGGTGGCCAAAAAGTATCAGAGTTTCAGCTTCAGTTATCAGTCCTACCAATGTATTTTCAGGACTGATTTCCTTTAGGATGGACTGCTTGGGTTTCCTTGCTGTTCAACAGACTCTCAAGAGTCTTCTCCAACACCACAGTTCAAAAGCATCAATACTTCAGCACTCAGCTTTCTTTGTGGCCCAACTCTCACATCCATACATGACTACTGGAAAAACCAAAGCTTTGAATAAATGGACCTTTGTTGGCAAAACGATGTCTCTGCTTTTTAATATGCTGTCTAGGTTGGTCATAACTTTTCTTCCAAGGAGCAAGCATCTTTTAATTTCATGGCTGCAGTCACCATCTGCAGTGATGTTGGAGCCCCCCAAAATAAAGTCAGCCATGTTTCCACTGTTTCCCCATCTATTTGCCATGAAGTGATGGGACCGGATGCCATGATCTTAGTTTTCTGAATGCTGAGTTTTAAGCCAACTTTTTCACTTTCCTCTTTCACTTTCATCAAGAGGCTCTTCGCTTTCTACGATAATGGTGGTATCATCTGCATATCTGAGGTTACTGATACTTCTCCTGGCAATCTTGATTTCAGCTTGTGCTTCATCCAGCCCAGCATTTCTCATGATGTACTCTGCATATAAGTTAAATAAGCAGGGTGACAATATACAGCCTTGATGTACTCCTTTCCCAATTTGGAACCAGTCTGTTGCTCCATGTCCCATTCTAACTGTTGCTTCTTGACCTGCATATAGATTTCTCAGGAGGCAGGTCAGGTGGTCTGCTATTCCCATCTCTTGAAGAATTTTCCAGTTTGTTGTGATCAACACAGTCAAAGGCTTTGGCATAGTCAGTAAAGCAGAAGCAGATGTTTTTCTGGAACTCTCTTGCTTTTTCAGTAATCCAGCGAATGCTGGCAATTTGATCACTGGTTCCTCTGCCTTCTCTAAATCCACCTTGAACACCTGGAAGTTTATGTACTGCTGAAGCCTGGCTTGCAGAATTTTGAGCATTACTTTGCTAGCATGTGAGATGAGTGCAATTGTGCAGTAGTTTGAGCATTCTTTGGCATTGTCTTTCTAAAACTGACCTTTTCCAGTCCTGTGACCACTGCTGAGTTTTCCAAATTTGCTGGCATATTGAGTGCAGAACTTTCACAGCATCATCTTTTAGGATGAAATAACTCAACTGGAATTCCATCACCTCCACTAGCTTGGTTCACAGTGATGCTTCCTAAGGCCCACTTGACTTCACATTCCAGGATGTCTGGCTCTAGGTGAGTGATCACACCCTCGTGATTATCTGGGTCATGAAGATCTTTTTTGTACAGTTCTTCTGTGTATTCTTGCCACCTCTTCTTAGTATCTTCTGCTTCTGTTAGGTCCATACCATTTCTATCCTTTATTGTACCCATCTTTGCATGAAATGTTCCCTTGGCATCTCTAATTTTCTTGAAGAGATCTCTAGTCTTTCCCGTTCTATTGTTTTCCTCTATTTCGTTGCACTGATCACTGAGGAAGGTTTTGACATAAGACGGTATAGCAGAAGGACATGTGCTCATCTTCTCCTGCGAGAACTCCAAAACTACAACTCGCTGCTGAACAACTGGCGGCTAGAGAATGTTGGATCCCACCAAAAAAAGAGACCCCACATCCAAGGGCAAAGGAGAAGCCCCAGCAAGACGGTAGGAGGGGCAAAATCGCATTCAGAATCAAACCCCTTACCTGCCAGGACGCTCAGAGGGCTCAAACAAACCTTCTGCGCACCAGGACCCAGAGACCCTACAGAGACTGAGCCAGAACTGTGTCTGAGTGTCTCCTGCAAAGGTACGGGTCAGCAGTGGCCTGTCGCAGGGGCAGGGGCTCTGGGTGCAGCAGACCTGGGTATGGCACAAGCCCTCTTGGAGGAGGTTGCCATTCACTCCACCACAGAGCCGCCAGTACTTACACAGGACTGAGTTAACAGACTCTTGGAGGGCACAAACAGAACTTCGTGTGTACCAGGACCCAGGAGAAAGGGGCAGTGACCCCAGAAGAGACTGACCCAGACTTGCCCGTGAGTGTCCAGGAGTCTCTGGTGGAGGCGTGGGTCGACGATGTCTTGCTGCAGGGTTCGGGGGCACCGAGAGCGGCAGTATGTGCATGGGACCTTCTGAAGGAGGTCACCATTATCTCCATTACCTCCGCCAGAGTTTGTTTTCAGGTCAAACGACAGGGAGGGGACACTCAGGTTATCACCAACTGACTGACCTCATCCAATGTTTTTAATCTTATAAGAAATGGCTGAGAAGCCTAAGATAAGATTACTAACTCAGTTTGTGAATCCTTTTTGAGGCAACTTCACAGGACTGATGAGTTTACTCCCAGTCCTTCTAACCACTGGGAAGACCAGGGGGAGCCTGCAGCACTGGGGCTTGTCCCCCACCTATCTCCAGGGACCCTGTGAAGCCAACTCCACTGCAGTACGCTGGACAGTAACTGTGCTTCCTGGAATAGCTTTCATAAGGTTCTGGCCCAATTATTCGTTTACGTAGGAGAACGGAGGCTGTCATTAGATTTGATTACTGTTAACCAATCACTGCGATAGCTCAAAACTTTTATTTTTGGAAACAGGAGCAGTCCCTCTTCTTTCCTGTCTTATTATTACAATTACATGAGCTCCTTTCAGTCCTGTCAACATTCTACTGTAATTAGAAATAATTATGAAACTATGATTCTAATTGAAAACTATTTTATAACATTGTACATGTGAATTGTTCCTGACTACTGATGCAGAGAGACACAAGAACTGATGTTTTAAAATGTAGCTGACTAGGTAGCCGGGGTGGCTGCTGGCTCAGAAGCTGGCGTTAACTGTGGTTGAGCTTCGCGCAGATGACTGCCCGCCGGGGGATGTGTGTGGTTTGCCGAGAGTAAGGTGAGCACTTGCCAAGAGGATCAAGGCCTGCTAGATTTTCACCTGAAATTTAAACAAGGACATGAGAACTCTCTGGCTACTATAATGAAACTCAGGCAAGCCTTGTCTCCCCTCTGCTGGAAGCCTGTGCTTAATACGCCCCACTGAGGGTGACGCTCCAAAGGTGAGAGGTGGCGGCTGCCTCAGGAGCCCCGGGGCCACAGGGGACACAGTGTCATTTCTGAAGGGTCCCGGTGTCTCCCCCGTAGTCTATTTGGGCATCTCTCTCTCCCTTAAATGGTGTCACCATTTGTTGTTGTTTTTTCCCCCTGAGCATACTTGATACTCTTCTATTCTTAATTCTTAATTCTACTCACTAAATTTCTCATTTTGAAATCATGCAAAATTAAAAATTGCTTTTGAGTTGCATTTTGGCCTAATTTTCCCCTGAGATTCCTGTCCTCAATACAGACAGAGCTTTCTTGCCATTCTCCATTGGACAGCATAAAGGAAACCCAGAATAACAAAAATAAATTTTGGAATTCTCTCTTCCCATCCTTTACCCTCTCCCCCATTCTCCTGTAATCTCAGGGAGAAGGTACAATTTCTCACCAAGTTGTATGCCAGAAAAGAGAAAAAAGAAAAAAGGCTTGGGATAATCTATGAAATGGATAAATGGAACACAAATAATTTTGTGTGCCTTTATTCTTAGCATTGTGTCTGTTTCTTCCTTAGTCTGTACTTTTGGGATGATTCCCTAAATTCATAAAGCAATATAAACATCATTAGATGCTTAAGTAAGTGCATATGACATTCAGTGTAGAAAAGACATCTAAACAAGAGGCCAAGCTCCAGCTAACTGACATTAATGGCCTGTTGGATAATCCTGGCCGAATCAATTAAATTCCATGATGGCAAAGTTCTTCATCAATAAAGTGTAGCATTATTATCTCCTCTCCCAATCTTATTGTAAGAATCAAATGAAATGATAAGTATAAAACTTTTTTGTAACTCACAAATAATAATATTAGTGAGTTTCTATCTTTATTATTATTTTTGAATGCCTTCTATGTGCAAGGTAGCAGTTTAAAAGCTTTATATGAAAACTCATTTAACCCTTACACCAATGTTATAAGGTAGCTACTCTTAATTTTTACCCTCATTTCACAGAAGAGAAAACGAAGCTAGAGAGGCTACATAACCTGTCCAAGGTTTTAAAGGGAGTGCTTGGGAGAGCACTGATTTAAACCCAGGCAGCTGGACTTGAGACAGAGCACACATCTGTGCCTTAATGTCCCCCTAGACAAAGCCAGGTTTACAATCATGCAATCTCAGAATAAAAGTGGGAAAGCTTGACAATATGTTACACAAAGCTCATTTCTCTATAGGACAGTTTTTATCTAATAGTAAGCATAGTTGATGGCATTGGCAAAAATCAATTTAACAGCTGAGTCCAGAGACAGTGGTCTTTCCTATACGCAGGTGGACGGAAACAGTCTTGAAAGCCAACAAGGTACTTAAATGCAAAAACACCCTTTCAGACTTAAAAAGAGAATATACAAGCATTGTGGGTAGACAGGCAAAAAAACTGAAGTATGTCTAACTGATTTGTCACATAGATATCTTTATGCCGTATTTAGATAAGCATTTACTGAAACTGTTCACGTGACCATGATTCTGCAATTAAACCAATGGACCAAGTCGGGAACTTTTCTTTCATCTCACCTCTCGATACATCACATCAGCACAAAGATACTGACCACTGACTTTGGTAACAATGGCAGGAAGTCAGAAAGTTCAGATGCATGGACACACCTGTGTTCTTAATCACCCACCCATACCTGCTACCTGGAGAAAACCTATTGGCTTCTTTCTCTTTCTCTTTCCATTTCTTTCCCTTGTTGGAATTCTTCCGCAAAGGTGCCCTGTAATGACAGCACACAGTCAGAAAGGGAACGTAACCCTTCTCTTACAGAGGGCTTGCTTGTTACCTCGTGAAGCGCTTACCCCAGATTCACGAACTTCCGCTTAATTTTTCCTCCTCGTACCACCAATGAACTGGATGCCCTTAGTGATTTGGGACCTTTGGCACCATCTAGGATATACACATATGTAAAAAACAAAAATGATTATCATTTTTTCTACTACTATCATTCTTTAAAAAGCTATTGTCAAAAGTCACTGCATCTCTGTATCTAAGGGGTTTGTTTTGCCTCAATTCCTAAGTGTAAAAGAAAACAATGGATGCATTTTATAAAGAAACAGGATACTGCTATGTTGAGGAACACTCAGTTAAACCAGGAGAGGGCCTGTTATACAGAAGCCCAACTCTAAAATCAAAAGAATTTTAGCTTCAAATAAAGTGGAATGAAAAAATATACAAGAATAAACACTATCAAATCATCCCTTACATTCAAAGCAGGGACCAAATGACTTTTCTTTTGTTCGTTCTCTGGCTCCAACTCTGCTTCAAATGTCTGGGCTGGGTCCTCCCCGTCTTTCCTGCTTTGGGTTTTTAAACACCTCCTGACAGGAACCCAGCCACTTCCCCTCTATGTCCCAAGTCCAGTAAAGAATGTCACCCCTGAGAGTCTGGGAGATTCAGGGAGAAATTGTGAGTCAAAGTTTCCCCTTCTGGTCCGCCCCTTGCTAATGGCCTGCGGCCAGCACTGGGACAGAGGAGACAGAACATGGGGGAGACGGCTCAAGCAGGAGCTCAGCTATAAAACATTTACAACTTTGCAAGGTCTTTTTTAGAGGTTGGCTCGGAGCACAGCTTGGCTGGCCTCCCTTGATGTGGAAGACTCCAAAACCTCCTCAGTGTTTGGAGCTGAATGATCCTTACTTCTCTTGAGTCATGCTGGCATTTGAAAGCGCAGCAGCTGCTGGGGGGTGGGGACACTTGAGATGATGCCAGAAACCGATCAGAGGAGAGACTCTGCCAAAGGAATTCAATGTCAGCTGCAGGAACAAGATTTCACCCGTGGCACTTATTCCACCTTGGACAAGGTAGAAGCTGCTGTGGCTCTTCCTGGAACTATATAGCAATGGATGCTGTTTGGCATTATAGCTCAGCACATCCAGTTATCTGAGTCATTAACAAAAGGTGTCTTAACTTTGATGCCTATTTGTGTGTGAAAACTGCTTTTTCTCAATTGTCTGTGGGTGTCTATCTTTTTAAAATTAAAAAGAAAATCCAGCAACTTTGTGGCATGGAATATAGTTCTCCTAAGAAAGTATTCAGTTAACCTTCTGGGTTAATTTTGCTTACGCTTTTTGTCTATTTCAGAAGAAATTTCTAAACACACATAACTTACAAACAGTTCTTATTTAGAAGTTTCTTTTTGAAGCTTTGAAGCAGCACAGGATGTTGAAAAACATTCTAAGGATTTTTAGCAATGAGCTTTTCATAGTTTTAGTTAATGATACTCTGATTACAATAATCAATAATTTTGAAATGTACATAATGAAATAGAAAGTCAGAAATATGCCCACGTCAAAATCCACTTCTAGCCTCAAATATTTATTATGACTATTTGCATCATTACTCTTCAGGTAACTGAATTAAATAGCCACAGATGTGACATATTCACCTAAAAAATTCTATAGACACGGCACAAACTCGTTCTAAGGTGATTTTGCAAATGGACATTAAAAAAGCAGGACTGCAGTTTTCCTAACAGAAGTCAAAGAGAAAATACTATATTCTTCCAAATCAATTCTAGAGCAACTCTTAATGGCGAGGACTGTGCGAAGTTAAAAGGAGACTGATTTATTATTTTTGGAAACAAAGGTGGCTGGGAGATGTTTCAACGAGTGGTGTGAGGACCAGATGAGACAATGTACACGGCAACACTCTATAACCCATTAGTGTGGCAATTATTTGGACATCTTGGGATTAAAAGCCTGATTCTGCCCATCACAAAGCCTGCTGCCAGGCAACCTTACATCACTATCTCATACATTTGCCAAAGTGTGTTCCAAGGCACACTCAAATGAATGCATTCAAAAGGCCAAAGAGGCAAGATTAAGTAATAAAGCACTTCTCCAGTTTAAACCAATCAAATCCATCTTTAATGTACATCAGAACTTCTAGTCCATGTTAAAACCAACACTGGATTGGTGTGACTTCAGGAAAAGAAGAAGAATTTTGACAGTTTTGTCTGTTTGCTTATCTAGCTACATATGAAATTTCCACTAGGCTTTTTGAAATCTGTCCATTACCACCTTCATGAGCAATCAGAGGTCCAAGTCTTCATACTGGATACCACAGCTTTAAGCTTTGACAAGCTGGTCTTCATTTTCAAAGGTAATAACTGATCTCCTGAGCTATTTAGCTCATAAGGCCATTGCTGGGACTGTATTCTTCTTAGTCTCACTCCAACAAGACGCCTGACTACCTCTTCTTCTTTTACTGTGTTCTTGCTGGTCAGCCACTCAGTTGTGTCCAACTCTTTGTGACCCCATGGACTGCAGCAGACTAGGCTTCCCTGTCTTTCACCATCTCCCGCAGTTTGTGCAAACTCACGTCCACTGAGTCGATGATGCCATCTAACAGTCTCATCCTCTGTAACCCTCTTCTCCTGCCCTCAATCTTTCCCAGCATCAAAGACTCTCAAGTCTACCTCCCAGCCCTGTCTTCTCTCTGGAGCTCAAGTCCTCTTCTACTAAAAATGGGATGATCATCTTTCCCCCATAGTTTCTGATTTCCTGATTTCTATTAACGACAGGGACCACGCTTTCTGCGACCGGCAGCCCTGTGATCAGTTTCCACCTCCTCACTCTCTTCCCCTCTATCTAGTCAGCTTACTGTCAGTGCCTCTCACATCACTCTTTCTTTTGCCTAAATGGAAAGGAAATTCTCCTTTCCCTAAATGGAGCTAGATATTTATTATATATCCAGTTGTAATGGCAGGCTTTCTGTCCTAGTTTCCACTGAAGTCCCACAATTAAACAAAACGGTGACTCGCGAATGCGGTATTGGTGCAATTTAGAAAATACCCTACTTCAATTACATGTTCAATAACAGCAGAGAATCAGACTAAGGATTGCAATCAACTACAGCTATTAACTTAATTATTACCTTTGTGGTACCATGGTAGGCCAAAAGTAATGGTGTATTACTTTTAAAAAAATCTAGAAAAATGGCAACTAATGACTAAGACAATTTCAGAGTTTATCCAACAATGTTGAGTGGAAGGAAACATGTCTAGACTAGGAGTCAGCAAGCTTTCTCTGTAACAGGCCAGAGTGAAAATATTTTAGGCTGTGGGCAACTGACCCTGTCACAGCTACTCACTCCGCTACACTAGTATGAAAACAGTATGGAACTGTAGGAGTGTGGTTGTGGTCAGAAAAAACTTTACTTATAAAGACAGGTGGAGGCTGGATTGGGTTTGATGACCTCTGTTCTAGAAGACCTGTACTGATTATCTAGAGAGACATACTTATTAATTCATCCAAGAAACTTAGGGATATAAATCACATGCCATGCTTCTTACTAGGGACCACGAACGCAAAGATGAATATGATGAATACGATGGATGAGAAAAGCCTGAAAACTGGATCACTCACCATACACAAATTGACAGAAGCAGAAGCAACAGTGTGATAATTTCTGTGGGGGTCAGACAATTAACCACCTGGGAAGGGGGACAGGGCACAAGGGGCCACTAAAGGAGGTGAATTTAAGATGGGCTTGGAACCAAGTCCAGAATCTACCGGAGGGGCATGCTAGGTGTGAACTTACACATGAAGTCCAGTTCGTACTTATGAGTAATAACCCCATTCTAGTTCCTTTGAGATGCCAATGAGCTGTAAGAACCACACACGTATAAACACACACACAGGTGAATCAAGCTCATCCCACTGAACCTCTGTTGATTCCTGGTCTGAACAGTGGATCTGTCTCATACGGCAAAGAACCCAAGGACTTTACAGACAGCAAAGAGTCCTGACTGACAGATTGCTTTGCTATCTTTCAAAGTACAACAGAACATGAGAGTGGAAGGCAATCAAGTGTGAGGTTGTTGATGGTGATGGTTGTGGGGTGTCAGAGAGACAGGGTTTGTCACCTGTCCGAGGGAGACAGAGAGAGACAGAGAGAGAGAAATAGAGATGGACTCTAGTCTACAAACTCCCTGTGGGAAAGAATGGAATATCGTCATTGTATATTTGCCATTAGCACAATGCTGGACACAGTGCAGGTGTTCAACTATTTGCTGAATAAATACATGAATGACTAGATTAATATTAGTGAACGTGGAAGACAACGGAGTTCTTCAAGGCTGGAAACCTTCATCCAGGGAAGGAAAGAATGGGAGGCACTACTTTCATCCGGTCATAGCTCATACCTAATAACGGTTATCATACTAGTAACTGACTACTTATAAACTTAATATTTTATAAAAGCTCAATTAATTGCTCCTTTCTAGTTACTCACAAGCATCATCAACCCAGGGAAAAATGAGAAAGCTCAAGTATTTCATCTCTGATGAAGAAACCACCACCCCTGTTTCTTGCTCCTGCTTACAGCAGCTATGAATTTAATCCCAAAGAGGCAGTGGCAAGCAAAGGAGGTCTTTGGAGAAAAGAAGGAATTCTCACATTTTCATGCTAGTTACTGCTAACCACATTCTGCTGAATGCTCCTGCTAATGGTCTGTGAAGCACAGATCATACCCATGTAATACTTTCCCAAATCTGAGATGAAACACCTGCTTTTTAGAATGAAAAGAGAAATAATCTAGACAAGAGGTAGCCACTTTAAAAAAAATCTTTGAGTCAGGTTTCATGTGTGAGTGATCCACTTTCCGACTACAATGTACTTCTTTCAGATACCTAAGTTATACCTGAAAACTCAAACAGCGGAATACAAGGTATTAACCTCTGCCTCCAAAACAGGTCCCTCTGCTCTTTTGCCTTCTTACAAACCAAGTAAGGTCTATACACACTTTTTTCTGAGGAGACGACGGAGGGCTTGTTACAAGTATGTTTCTATAAAAGTGCTATTACGACCCACCGTTCAGGTTAATTAATAAGAGTTTCTGAAGCCTTTATTCTTTTGAAAGTAAGCCAAAATTACAGGACAAGTCCTTCACCAACTTGACAAATTAGCAGGTTTGACATACTTTCTCTTGCCTCCACAAGGATCTTGTACACCCTAAGTACTTAATTTTTACCTCAAAACTTCTTCTAGAAGTCTTGTGCTTAGGACCAAACCTGTGGAAGATAATTCCAGCAAATCAATAGGCTCAGGGAAGAAAAACAGGGAAAATATCGGGGTAAAGCTATGATGCTTACTAAGAGTCACAAAACAAAGTGAGTGCCCACAGTCAATTGCATTTCTATATTCAGGACATATTCATGGAGAGATTACAATCTTTGATTTGATAGAGATGTGTGTGCTAAGTTGCTTCAGTTGTGTCTGATTCTTTTCAACACTATGGATTATAGACCGCTAAGCTCCTCTGTCCATGGAGATCTCCAGGCAAGAATACTGGAATGTATGCTCACTTCCAGGGGATCTTCCTGACTTAGGGATTGAATCTGCGTCTCCTGCATTACAGGTGGATTTTTTACCCATCATATTTTAAATGACCCTATGTGTGTAAGAGTTTCTTCTTCAATGTGATCTTAACTAGTTTTTAAGACTCTAGTTACATAAAATAAATGAAAATGAGCCTATTTTTTGTGCATCTTTGCATCACTTAAACTTGTTTAAGCAAGAATTTATTACTTCCATTAATTAAAACATACAACTCAAAGGACAATAGTCTATTGGCACTGCTATGAGATTCTCATGTTAATTCTAGGAGCATATTTTAAAATTTAAGGACTAATCCTGCTGTATTATCTTTATTATAGCTTTTCTATCATCTTCTATGCAATATAAATTACTGTGAAAATTTCTTCTAACTAAAAACCAGTTAATGGGTTAAGACCTATACTGTTTTTACCTCCATATATATATATATATATATGTATTTTTTTTCTATATGAGTATGTTAGTGTTTATTGAAACTTTATGGGATGCTATTATCTAATATCTCTAGGACTCCTGAAGAATTTCCTTCAACAAGAAACTTGCTGAGGAAGTGAAATACTGATCAGATAGGAAAAGATAAAAAAGTAAGGGAGCTCGTTTGTCCCACAATGTAAAAGGAAAGCAGTTTCAATTACTAACTAAGCAAAAGACACAGGCCCTTGTTTCTGTGTATCACAGATTGAGGCGTTAGTGAAGTCAGACAAAACAAAAGCTAAAAAAACCCAAAGTTAACAGTACCTTTCTCTTGTAGTATTTTCGTGGTGGTGGCTTGATTGTGGCAAGGCAATTCTTCCGTATCATGATCAGATTTTGAAGGAGAGGAGAGTGAAGTGTCTTCCCCAACAGAGGAGGAAGGCTCCCCTTCCGAGTACAGTGGTCCTTCTTGAAATTCAGCTATGTGGTCAGACGAGAAGGGCACCCTGCCAGCCACTGGAGTGAGGGACGAAGCACCAGAATCTGATTCTGGAGAAGCTCTCAAACCCTTGGGCAGAAGTGATTTGGTAATGTGCATGTGGTTATAGAAACTGTTTGAAGGCTGTTGGTATAAAAGATTATAAAGGAGGTTATGCCACTGAACATCATTTGATACTTACTTTGAAATCAGACCGACCTTTTTTTCTTAGTAAATCCTATGAAAACCAATTTTTGAGGGTTTACAGATGAGACTGTATAGTTCACAACAGTGTACCATATTATCACTGTAGCTAACACAGACACCTAAGACATAATAAAAACAATGACTTGTGCATTAATTATTCACCACCAGGAAAAATCAACAGCTGAATATCAAAAGCACCATCATGAAATATGACACTATGGATATTGCTCTTGGTTGTTAGTTCACTGAATGAGTACAGAAAGAATTTGAATTATAACAATATATAGAGGTGAATAAGAATTTAGGAGACAAAGAAGTGAACTATTCCAGCTGTTTTCAACTAGAATACAGAATCTGGCTGCAGGAAACTCATTATTTTCAGTAAGCTGTAGGAACAAGGATACAGCCCAAAGCCGCAAGTCAGAAAGCGGTCAGGGGTGCTCACCTTTCGCTCCAGACTGTCCTCCCCGTCAGTTGAGCTGACACTGTCATAGAGTCTTGTCCTAGACGGTCTCTGGCGTCTGTTCTTCATGGAGAGCTGGGCCCGAGTTTTCAGTGCTTTTGAATCCAGGCGCTCTGTCTCTGGGACTGCTTCATTAAAGTCTAAAAATAAAATATTGCAAAATAATCTGTGAAACCTTTGCAGAGGATTGACAGAGACTATGGACACTGAAAACAAAATATCAAAGTTATCAGTAACACCAGGCAGGAAACAGATGAGAATCATGGTGGTCTGTCTGGTAACAAAGGTAACAAAGATGAAATTTAGGAGAAATGTACAAAGCCAACAGAAAGAAACCAACACTAAACATGACCAAAGTCAACAACAAAAATCTAACATTCACAGGTCATAAAACCTTCCTATAATTATACAAAGCACTCATTTGTATTTATATGTTTACATTAATGTATGCTGAAGTGTTGGATAAAGAAAGATGTGAGAAGAAGGTGTATCAAAGTTGACAGCTCTTAGAAATCAAGACAAAACCTACAAAAGTCAGGTGCCAGGTCAAGAGCAGATAACAAAAGGTGACCATTAGCATAAACTTCCTACAGCAAAAGTTACCAAAACTGTAACTGTAAGGGCTATACCACTTTGGTCTTAATATTTATATATATTTTTTCCACTCAAACCAGAGTTTCTGAAAATTTAGCTTGTTCTTCTTTGAACTCTCTAGAAAGACCAGCAAAGAACTTACCTCAACAGCAAATTTAAAATAACTGGGGAAACAAAACAAGGTAGGCTATCCAAGCAAAACAAAAAGCAATTAAATCACAAGTATGTAATTTACTAGTATTATGGATGAAGTAGAATAAACTGCCCATTGATAGATAAAGAAGATGTGTATACACACACACGAATATTCAGTTCAGTTCAGCAGCTCAGTTGTGCCCAACTCTTTGCCACCCATGGACAGCAGCACGCCAGGTTTCCCTGTCCATCACCAATGCTCAGAGCTTGCTCAAACTCATGTCCATCGAGTCGGTGATGCCATCCAACCATTTCATCCCCTTATCATCCCCTTCTCCACTTGCCTTCAGTCTTTCCCAGCATCAGGGTCTTTTCTAAGGAGTCAGTTCTTCACATCAGGTGGCCAAAAGATTGGCGCTTCAGCTTAAGCATCAGTCCTTCCATAAATATTAAGGATTAATTTCCTTTAGGATTGACTAGTTTGATCTCTTTGCAATTCAAGGGACTCGAGTCTCCTCCAACACCATAGTTCAAAAGCATCAATTCTTCCGCATTCAGCTTTCTTTATGGCCCAACTCTCACATCCATACATGACTACTGGAAAAACCATAGCTTTGACTAGATGGACCTTTGTCAGCAAAGTCTCTGCTGTTTAATGTCTCTGCTTTTTAATATGCTGTCTAGGTTGGTCATAGCTTTTCTTCCAAGGAGCAAGCATCTTTTAATTTTGTAGCTGTAATCACCATCTGCAGTGATTCTGGAGCCCAAGAAAATATTCTGTCATTGTTTCCATTGTTTTCCCATCTATTTGCCGTGAAGTGATGAGACCAGATGCCATGATCTTTGTTTTTTGACTGTTGAGTTTTAAGCCAACTTTTTCACTCTCCTCTTTCACTTTCATCAAGAGGCTCTTTAGTTCCTTTGTTTTCTGCCATAGGGATGATACCATCTGCAAATCTGAGGTTATTTATATTTCTCCCGGCAATCTTGATTCCAGCTTGTGCTTCCTCCAGCCTAGCGTTTCTCATGATGTACTCTGCATATAAGTTCAATAAGCAGGGTGACGATACACAGCCTTGATGTACTCCTTTTCCTATTTGGAACCAGTCTGTTGTTCCATGTCAGGTTCTAACTGTTGCTTCTTGACCTGCATACAGGTTTCTCAAGAGGCAGGTCAGGTGGTCTGGTATTCCTATCTCTTTCAGAATTTTCCACAGTTTGTTGTGATCCATGTAGTCAAAGGTTTTGGCGTAGTCAATAAAGCAGATGTAGATGTTTTTCTGGAATTCAGTTGCTTTTTCTATGATTCAACAGATGTTGGCAATTTGATCTCTGGTTCCTCTGCCTTTTCTAAATCCAGCTTGAATATCTGGAAGTTCACGGTTCATGTACTGTTGGAGCTTGGAGAATTTTGAACATTACACTTTGCTAGCATGTGAGATGAGTGCAATTGTGTGGTAGTTTGAGCATTCTTTGGCATTGCCTTTCTTTGGGACTGGAATGAAAGCTGATCTTTTCCAGTCCTGTGGCCACTGTTGAGTTTTCCAAATTTGCTGGTATATTGAGTGCAGCACTTTCACAGCATCATCTTTTAGGATTTGAAATAGCTCAACTGGAATTCCATCACCTCTACTAGCTTTGTTCGTAGTGATGCTTCCTAAGGCCCACTTGACTTTGCATTCCAGGATGTCTGGCTCTAGGTGAGTGACCACACCATCGTGATTATCTGGGTCATGAGGATCTTTTTTGTATAGCCCTTCTGTGTCTTCTTGCCAGCTCGTCTTAATATCTTCTGCTTCTGTTAGGTCCATACCTATTATTATTTTTATTATATTAGGTCCATACATATTATTACTCAGCCATAACAAATAATGAAAGCTTGCTATTTGCAACAACATGGATGGACCTAAAGGGTATTTTGCTAAGTGAAGTAAGTCAGACAGAGAAAGACATTTACTGTATGCATTCACTTATATGTGAAATCTAAAACACAAAACAAACAAACGTGACAAAGTAGAAATAGAGTTTTAGATACGGAAAACCAGCAGGGGTGGTGGTCAGAGATGTGGCAATGAATGAAACAGGTGAGGGAGATTAAGTAGTACAAGCTTCCAGTTAACAAAATAAATGAATCATGGGAATAAAATGTACAGAGTGCGGAATACAGTCAACAGTAATGTAATATCTTTGTATAGTAACACATGGTAAATAGGTTCACTGTGATGGTCATTTTGTAATGTATACAAATATCAAATCATTGTGTTGTGCCCAGGAACTAACATAGTGTTATAGGTCAATTATACTTAACACTCCTGTCCCAAGCAACCAACCAAAGAAACTCATAAAGAAAGATCAGATTTGTAGTTATCATAGGTGGGAGTTGGGGGAAGGGGAAATTAGATGAAGGCAGTCAAAGGTACAAACTTCAGGATAAGATAAATAAGTACTAGGAATATAATGTACATGATAAATACAATTAACATCACTGTATGTTATATATAACACTTAAGAGAGTAAATCCTAGGTCATCACAAGGAAAAAATAATTTTTCTCTTTTTTCTTTTACTTTGTATCTATAAGAGGTGATGGATGCTCACTAAACTTAATGTGGTAATCATTTCATGATATAAGTAAAATTATTATGCTGCACACCTTAAACTGCTGAATATTAGTTATACAGTGCTGAATATCAATTATATCTCAAAAAAACCAGAAGATAAAAAATATAGTATAAGAGCTAAAAAGTTAAAAATAAATATATCCTCTCCAAACTTCCTTTTATTAACTTCTAAGTTTACATTCCAAGTTATTTGCATGCATCTCTGTCTCATTTCTTTTTCTTGGATATCTACTCTCCTCACCATAAAAGACACTGATTTTTCAAAGGAAAATGTTCAAGTCTTTAAATAAAACAACTCAAAATTTTAAAAAAAAAAGAGAGAGTCACACCAGATGACTTGGTAAAGGCTAGAGGGAGAATCCGATGTGGTTCTCCTTAGTCTGCCTCTCCATCCCCTTGATCTTGCTGCCCAGAGACTAAGTCAGGACTCAACAGCTACCATCTAAAGGGAGGAGGGAAGGTTCCCATGAACATACGAAGGCACGGGCTGAGGAAAAGCATTCTCCGGGTGAGTTTATTTGGAATGGTACTACTCCTTACATTTGTACGTGTAGCCACTCCTTAGATATAATGAAGCTTCATCATTAATCCTATTTTATCTTCTCAGAGTGCCAGTCATCAAATGAAGTAATAATGCTGAAGAAACTGATAATCAAGTGGGTCTTGGATTTAAATTATTAAAAATAAAGCAAATAACTGAGTTGCAGAAAATATTAACATATATGAATATTAATAGAGTAAACAATTTTTCACAGTGGCATTAGCCCATGAAATTCTTTTCCACAGTACTATTAAGTATTAACTATGCTTAAATATATTATGTTATAAAAACAAGGAAGCATCTCAGATTGTACCTTTCTTATCTATGGAACATGGTGCTTGGCATATGGTTCTGACAAATAAAATTAAATACATTGTTCCCTGAGAGATACATCCACTGAATAACAATATATACAGAAGGTTTTCCTTTTCATTTCCTATATTTGAAAGAAAAGTGGATAACAGAAAAGTCAGACCATTCAGGTATATTTAAAGACAGCTAAATATTTTCTAATCAGTAGTCTCTTTATTTTTCACATGTCAATGGAAAAAAAATAATCCCCTTGATCAATTTCATCCTTCTAACAAATTCTGAACTTGCAACTGCCCATTAAGAGTTGTGATCATTGGGAGAGAATCAACTTTACAAGCTCTTGTTTACATACAAAACATGGAAATACAACATAGAGGAATGCAATAATTTAGATACACTGCTGTACACACATATCTTACAATGTATCTACCTCATATTTGGATTGCACATTCTATAATACCAAAACTGTCCCATACACAATCTCATTTATTCCTCACAACAGCTCCAACAGACAGAGTAGCCAAGTATATATTTTGCTCTCCTGAAGCTCAGAAAACTTGACTGTCTTGTCCTCATCCATATAGCTAGTTGATGAGCTACCAAACCTTTGTAGTTTCTTGACTCCTAGGCCACTAGCCTGTGCATGCCAACTTAGCTGATGTTGAATAAATTATTAGAATCAGATTTTAATGCAATTAGAGTTCAGGGTTTTCAGCTGTCAATTCACATATGATGTGACTAGGAAATTCACTTCTCCAACAGGTTATTATGAAATATTATTAATCTTTCATAGATATGGAAGAGTATCAAAAAAGGAAGAAGTTGAAAGCTCTAGCAAAATTATTTCTCAGATGATTTCTTCTCTTGTTGGTTTAGTAACAGCTTTGGTTACCCAGTGACAAAAAGACCTAAGAAAGAAGCTCATTCTACTTTTGTGAGGATGATTCCTTGTGCAACAGAACCTGAGCTCTGGAGCACCCAGCACAGTACACAACATCCAGGACTGCGATAGCTACCTCATCACTCGATGCTGAGCAAATAAAGTAAGGGAACACAAAAACTGCTTATTAGCAGGGTTGGGAGTACAGAGGTTATCCTGGAATCTGGCCCCATGGCTATTCAGTAATTTGCCTGGTTTGGTTTTGGACAACCCCAAAATGGCAATCTCAGATGCTTGCTTTATCATCAGCCAGCGCTGACTGGGTGCAAACCACTGGAGAGCACCTATTAGCTGCAGAGTTAGCGAAAGTCTGAGAGGCAGTGCTTCAGATCCATTACCCCAGGGGCCAACCACACATCACATCCAATTAACAATTTCTGAAGGCCTGGAAACAAAGATCTCAGGGTCTCTTTACAGCAGTGACTGAGCACAGAAGACTTGATGTCTTTGAATTGTGATGCTGGAGAAGACTCTTGAGAGTCCCTTGGACTGCAAGGAGATCAAATCAGTCAATCTTAATGGAAATCAGTCCTGAATATTCATTGGAAAGACTGATGCTGAAGCTCCAATACTTTGGCCACCTGAGGCGAAGAGTCAACTCCCTGGAAAAGACCCTGATGCTGGGAAAGACTAAAGTCAAAAGGAGAAGGGGGTGACAGAGTATGAGATGGTTATATAGCATTATTGACTCAAGAGACATGAAGCCGAGCAATCTCTGGGAGATGGTGAAGGAAAGGGAAGCCTGGGGTGCTGCAGTTCATGGGGTTGCAAAGGTTGAACATGACTTAGCAACTGAACAGCAACAATGGATTATAAATCAGTAATCTGTGTTCCCATCCTGAGGAATAAAAAAAAAATTTTTTTTTAAAGAACCAGTAAACTGGAATTGAGCTGAGAACTTTCACTTCATCAACTCTTATGCCAGAAGGAAGTTGGAACAAATGTCCAGAGGAAGCAACTAGTAAAGACACCACAAATAATACCTGCCTCAGAACTATTACAGGGCGTGTGTGAGAGAGAAGGAAAATGTGTACAGGACTTCTGCTGCTGGGAACTAAGGGATGATCTAATGGCCAGTAGAAGCTGGCTTTTTTAAATCACGTCATGTAAGAATCAGAATATTACAATGAGCCTTAGGGGTTCTAGCCCAGCTTTCTCTTTCAGGTAGGAAAACCAAGGCTGAGTGGTCACTAACCTGTCTACTGACCGTATCACACTTCATCTGTGGAAGACTGGATAGAGCGCAGGCCTCAGAAGCCTAGCCTCATCCTAGAAGGCCACTCGCAAGTCTTAAACTTCACAAGCAATCTTCCGCCTTGTTTGAAACCTCTTTGTAGTCTTACTTTATGTTCCAAACAAAAATACTCATCAAGGGCTTATTTGGCAAATTCCCAGAAGGATATAGCATTAGGAGGAAAAAAACAAAAACAAACAAAAACACTGAGGGATTTTATTTGACTGGGTATTTACCCAAGAAATAAAATGTTTGGATGAAAAAATGCTCTGTCAGTTTTGTGGATGACGATGGTTCCGCTGGTTCAACGTTTCTACGTCACGTGCTGCTCAGTGTAAAGAGCGGGACACAACTGAGCGACTACGCACGCGCGAAAAAAAGCACACAGTGTAAGGGTTTAGGCGGCCATGTTCTCTCCCGGCACTCCGCTCTGCAGAGACCTTAGTCAACAGCACCGCTAACGCTGCCTTCATAGCCCAACGCCCTGGGTTCTTCCTCTACCCCTTCTCTTCAGGGCTTCTTGCTCTGCTGTCCATTAGAGGCAGAGGAAAACTCCCTTTCCCCTCCTCTCCTTTCTTCTCTATTCTTTCTTCCAGACCCTTCAGACTCTGAAACAGCTTATCTCTGACTCAAATGCAGCTAGAAATACAAAAGAAGAGCAGACACAAGGGGATCAATAAACACTGCAGAAAGAGACAGCAAAGGTATGAAGCAGCTGACAATAATGCAGTTTTGAGTGGGTGGGACATCACCTCAAAATACCTGCATTTTAAGGCTAGCTTCAGTATTGATTCACATTGGATCCTTTAAAAGAGTTTAATGGATTTGATCACAATTTTAGCAGCTGTTATGAAAAATGTTCTGTGAAATTAGGATGTTATAGATCATATTATACAGAAACCAGCTCCCTACAGTAATGGTGTGAGTCACTCAGGTTTTCCACTAGATTGATGTTGTTTTTGATGTAAATGGAATGCTGCCCACGGATCAGACATCAGCAGAGGGAACTGGAGCAGCATAACAATGGGGTCTGCTCTGCGTTCTTCTGTGGATTATTCTCCTCAAAAACACTCACACCTTATACACCACCCTGCCTGGCTTGTGCTATTATCAACCAAAGTGCTGAGCTTAATGAGGAACTTGGTGGCATCTTTATTTTTTTTCCTTTGTTTTTATTAGTTGGAGGCTAATTACTTTACAATATTGTAGTGGTTTTTGCCATACATTGACATGAATCAGCCATGGATTTACATGTGTTCCCATTCTGAACCCCCCTCCCACCTCCCTCCCCATCCCATCCCTCTGGGTCATCCCAGTGCACCACACAGATGTATAGAACAGACATTTGGACTCTATGGGAGAAGGTGAGGGTGGGATGATCTGAGAGAATAGCATTGAAACATGTATATTATCGAGTGTGAAACAGATCATCAGTCCAGGTTGGTGGCATCTTTAAACTCAAACAGTGTCTGCATATCATTCAGTCACTGCAAGTTCACTAAAGATGGGCCCACAGGGCTTTGGGTTGATACATATTGTATCAGAGGTGGGCTAATGTACTTCAGAGAGATGGTGTGAAATAGTCACCATGAGAGGAGACTTGGGGTTAGTCTTCCTTGAATAGAATCCAAAACAGAGGCTGTCACTAAATTGGGCAATTTATCTAATTGCTCTTTCCCTCAGAATCCTCAGCTTCTAAACAGGCATGATGATAACAACATAATAAAGACTAAATGCATTAACACATATATAAATGCTTGGAAGAGCACATAATAAATGTCTATTTACTGACATACAAAAAAAGATATAGCAAGACACTCTTAAGTGACTAAAGCAAACTGCAGAACATGTATATTCATTTTAAATATTAAAAAAACAGCAACATAAAATACATTTTCTAACAGTAAATATGTCCATATAATTTCATAGCAAGTGAACTGAAAAGATACACTTCATACTGATAATGGTGGTTACCTTCAAAGAAGATATTAGATTTGAAGAGGTTGGTCAACAGGTGCCTCAGTCTTACTTGTAATGTTAAAAAAAATTTTTGTGTTAAGATATTTTAGAAAAATCTATACATGACATGTAATTAAAATTAGCAAAAAAGGAAAAGCACACATTTAGTGTATTTTATTTTAGAGACATCTTAATTTCATTCTAATCTGATAGCTCCGGTGTTCTAGGACTCAGATGCTGATATCAGCCCAGGATACCCAGTCAAAGTCCCTGTGACCATCAGACTGCCCTGACGTGAGAAGGCTGTCTTTATTACATATATGGAGATTGTTTGCCTGCTTGGCCATTTTACGGCCAGATGATTTGGACTAAAGAAGACCCTACAGCTTAGCTTCCTTCTAGCTACTTCTGTTTTAGTGGTGTAGGGGAAGATGTACCGAAGCAGATATGGTAATTTGAGGTCAAGTTATACAACTTTAGCTCACGTAATGATAGCACTTTGGTTAGGAACCCACCCATGGGCAACTCTCACTCTAAACTCTATTAGTAATTCATTTCTTTACAGCCACCCAAAACCTGACAAATTTTGTACCCCAGGTAGTATTCATGAAATTTTAGGAGGCTGACTTGATTTCTTACCCTTTTAGATCAATCAGAAGATTATTGTTTCCTAAGTTTTAATTAGGTCTGACTTTATTGATGTATATATTTCATTTGCTAATCTTTGAAAAATATTGAGGAATTCTTTTTTACCTCTTTATCAACAAATGCAATCTCAAAACTATCCATATGGCCTTTGAAACATAATTTGGCTATTTGTTTTAATGTAGTGTTTTTCCAGTGCAGTCTGGTATTTAACTCAGCCTTCTTCAGTTTATGGTCACTCCTATTCTCAGAGTAGAGAGAGGTCCAGGTTTTGCTGTCTGTATCTTTTAAGACTATACTTTCAGGGGTCATTTCTGTAGTTCATATCTCAGGAATGACTCTTTAGAAATGCCACTAGACTAGCCTACCCATGGAAGAAGTGGCTATTAGTCAGAAAAACAAACAAAAAACTATATGAGATATCCTAAATTCCACCATATGTCATTTGAAACACTTGTACAAGTTGCTTGATTCTGAGAATATAAAGGGATACAGAATTTAGATTTAGACAACGAGGCATTTCATTATCTTAGGACTCCTTCATTGTCAGCTATCTTTAGACTTTGACAGAAAAGATCTGCATTACCTAAAATTTGAATAGATGTTAAATTAAATCAAATGGGCAAACTGGCTGGGAACTGCAGATTTCTGTGAGTAGGACTATGAAGTCAAGTGTAGAACTTGGGTCTAGAAAGGTGGATTATGTCAATGTCCTTTTCTTAACATTCTAGAGTCTTTGACATGACAATAAACAAGCTTCCGTGTTCTTACTCAGGGTCTCCTACAGGTACCATATTAGCTTTTCTGTCAAAAATCTCTAGATATTAGTAATTCCAAGCATGTTAATTAGGTGACTTCCAAAATTATATGTTTGATGCTACATCTTCCTTGATTATAGTATGGAAAGATTTCAGATTTTATGCCTTTGGTAGAGAATAACCTAAGTTACCTGAGATGAGAGTCGTTTGCTTCCTAAATGGGAAAGTATCTTTCGACTAGAGGAAAGACTGAGTTATGTACAGCATTAGAAGATTTAAGGAAACTTAAAATTTACAATACATTTCACAATAATAGATATGTATAAGGACTTCTTAAGTACTTTAAATATTGTCAGTTGCTAATAGTACATAAAAAGGAAATCAAATATAACAAATTCATAAATGCAATTTAAAATGTTTGCAGAAGTTCAATTAGCTAAGTCCATATATAGGAACTAAATATTCAAAGATCACTTAGTATTGATTTGTAAATCAAATTAAAAATTTAAAGAACTATGTTTTTGATAATGTAACTTGAATAAATCAAACATTAAAACCACAATAAAAATCAGAAGGACTTTTTGGTGCCCCTAAACTCTTCTGTTTCATCAAAAAAAAAAAAAAAAACCAACTCACAAGCAACAGAATTTTTAGTATACCTACATTCTAATGTTCCCTAACTTTTCTCATAGGTGGAATTTCCTATAGTTACCATAAATAATCAGGGCCAGTATTGAAGTAGAACATTATTTCATGTCCACCTACAAGAATTCAATTATAATCTGATGTCTGTGCCCCAGAGTAACAGAAAAAACTTTAAGGAACTTAAACTTTATTGGAACAACATGGTTGGCAGATTGTTCAGAACTATGCATACAAGATAATTTTCTGGTCCCAATTCTGGAAACAGCTGTTCATTTTCTGAGTTTTAATTCTCTAGATGCTATGATCCCATAACTGATCCTGTTTACCTCTTGGCTGATAGAGTAAATTTCACCTTAAGTGAAATCCTGAACAAAGCACAGGAGCCCACTGTGCACACTGCATATATAAACACTGGGCAGCGTCTTCTCCTTTCCACTTTTATATCCCTCCATCCTGATCCCCAGCCTATTCTTCTAGTCAGCTTACCTTAGCATAACCATATGGTGTCTTCCAAACTATATAACTGTGACCCCATGGTGAACCACATTATGAAACAAAAGAAACATTTCAAAATACAGCTATCTTGTACAATTTCTTTGAAAAGGAGTTATATTCCACATTTGGGTTAAAACTGTCTTTACTTCCAGAAGACCACAATCTACCTTATAGTTCAACTGGCTTTTGAACTTTACTCAAAAACCAAAAAAAATAGGAAGCAGCTCACTTTTCCTAAAATTAACAGAAAATTACTAAGCTTAAGCTCATTCTGACAAAAATCACTTGCTTTCTAGCAAAACAATTCTAGCTCTCTTCTAGCACTCATACATATCTCAGGATGACTGAAGGGTCTGGTGACTTCTGTGAACTTATGAAGACGCAGTGAGAAATACGAACCAAGCAGCGTTGCCATTTTACAACTCAATACCTCCTTTTGAATGCCTCCTTGATTTGGCAACAAAAGTCTTAATGGCTCACACACAGACAGATGCAAAACTTGCACAAAACTAGACAGGCAATTTAAGTGCTTTGCTTTCTGGGTAAGAGAACAGATTCTGGCTTTAATGATATGCCAGAAAACAATCAATAAGTATTGATTTCTCACTCATTTGGCTTGTTCATTAAAATTTTCCACAGTGACTTACTGGGAATTTTGAACCTTTAATTAGTACAAATCAATAATACTTCATGGCCAAAATTACTTCTGGGGATTAAAAGTTACGGAAAATAATTTGTTCAGAAATAATGAAAATTGTGAAAGTATACCAAGAAATTATATTTATATGCACGATAAAGAAAGCTTGAATCTAGTTGAGAATTCTCCCCGCCTCAGTTTAGAACTAAACAACATGCCAGCATGGAAAGATGACTCTACTGCTCTGTACCTCGTGTGTGATATAGGACACTCCTGATAATGGAGTACAAACATTCACTTTCCTTCTAATGGCACTTTCCTTGCCATTTCATGAATTCTGACTTTAATTATGTCTTTAACTTTTGTTTAATATTCTGGATTCCAGTGCTAAAAGTGAATGTTTAGTGTATTCTCAGACTCCATTAGGAAATAAATCAGATGTGGTGATAGGAGTCTGGCCTGGCCTAGAATCCACAGGTATCAGAAAAGAGCTGCTAACGGTGAGGACTAGGGGAAAGGCAAAAAAAAGACAAAGACAACACAAGGTTATAGCCTCAGCAAAAAATGATTTTCTGGAGGAGTCCAAAGTCTAGGAACTTTCTTATCAATATAAATGTATGGCTGATGCTGACTTTTTATTTTCCCATAAAATCTTAAACTAGTATTTATTTTAAGCCTAAAAAAAACCTTTGTGGTTTTTCTCATGCTCATGTTTTAATTATGCTAAATTTTTTATATTTAAAAATATTTTATTTAAGCAAAAAAGTATACACCTATATAAGTCATATAGAAATAGAAGAGGGAAAAAGACACTTACGTACCTACCATTGAGTCTAAGAAATAAAATTACTTCTGAAGCCCTGTCTATGCCCTGTTCCTAGTTGCAACCCTTGTTTTTTTTCTCCTAGTTATTCTACAAAAGTATCTCTAAAGAATATATTGATTAATTTTGCTTGCTTTATAAACTTTACATACATGGTAATGAATTGTATATAATATTCTTCAAATCATTTATCTTTTTGTCTGCTCAATATTATGTTGAAAAGTTTGATCGGGATTAATCACCTTTTAACTGTAGCTATCATGAATGATGCTGCTGTGCCCTTTTGAACACGTCTCCTGGCACACAGCAAGAATTTCTAGAGAGCACACATATACACACAAAAGTGAACATGGTGGGCCATAGAATTTCCACATATTCCATTTTACTAGACAATTCAAATTGTTTTAACAAAATAGTTGTATGAGTTTTCCTTTTTTCCCCTACATACTAGCTATCACATATTACCATGAAACTTCATCTTTGTCAATCATTTTATTTTTATTTAAAAGGTTGAACATTTATGTTCACCAACCTTTGGGTTTCTTCTTTTGTGAACAGATTGCTTATGTGTTTTGTCCATTTTCCTATTATGCTAGTTGTGTTTTTTTATGATTGGGTAAGTTTTAAATATATTCTGGATAACAATAACCATCTTTTTTCTTAGTTACATGGGCTATAAATAGCCTCTCTCAATTTTTGGCTTCTAAGTTTTACTGGTGTCTTTTCAAAATCAGATTTTCTTAATATTATTGTGCTCAAATTTATCAAATTTTGCTTGTGATTTGGAAATTTTTGTATTAAATAAGATATCACATGAGCATTCTCCTACATTTTCTTCTAAAAGTTTTAAATGTTGCCTTTCATTGTTGAGACTTTAATCCATTTGAAGTCTATTTCACAGATGGTATGAGATCAGATCCAACTTCAGTCTTCTCTTGAGTGGTCAGTTTCCCCAGCTGTCTGTTGGCCCATCCTTTCCCCACTGATCTGTCATGTCAGCTCTGTATCATTCTCAAAGTAACATGAATGGACCAGTCTCTTTCTGGACTCTATTCCGTTGCACTGGTCTACCCGTCATTTGCTGAGATTATACCACACTGTCTTAATACTGTTGCTTTACAATGAATCTCGGCAAGGAAAGAACAGGTTCCCTCAACTTGGTATTCTTCAGGAATATCTTGGTTATTCGGGGCCAACAGGTTGTTTGTCCATCTACAATTTAGAAACTACCTGTCAAGTTCTGAAAAATCACCTGTTCAAATTCTGATGGAAACTGCATGGAATATATAGATTAGTTTGGCATAATGTCATTTTTCAATATTAAAGCTTCCTATTTCTTTTGATTCATACAGGTCTTCTTGAATGTCTTTTCAAGGATCTTGAGCTTCTTTTATTAAATTCACACTGGATACCTTATATTTTTTTGTTGCTATCATAAATGGTAGCTTGTAAAAGCATGTTAAACTGTATAATTCTAATGATCTGAAGACTCTTAAAGTTTTCTTATGTATTTAATTTTATTACTGGTGAATATAATGATAACGTTGCTTCTTTTCATTCCTTGTATCTTTTACCTCTTGTCTACTTCTTGATAGGACCTCTAGGACAACACTGAGTAGATGTGTAATAAACAGTTATGGTGAAATGTTAAAAGTAGTCTTCATTTTAAAGGGAATTCTTGATTTTTAACATTTCACCACCAAACATGATAACTGACAGAGACTTGTTACCCTCATAAAACAAGAAAGTTCATATGTATTTCTAGTTTAAGAAACTTTTTATCATGAATAAGTGTTCAACTTTATTTAGTGTTTGTCTTCATCTAATAAGATGACTATATACATTTTTCTTCTAGTTAATGTGTGAATTATATGAGCTTTCTAATATTAAACCAACTTTGTCTTTCTTACATAGATACAGGTGGTCATGATAATGTATATGAATATCTTCAAAATGTATTTCTAGATTCAACATTTATCTTTGTGAACAAGTAGCTTGTTTTATTTTAAATAAAGAGAATTCTGGCCAGCCAGTGGGTGTTCACTCTGCTCATCTGAAAATACAGGAAGAACTGTATTCTGGAACACAACTGTGTTAGTTTAAACCTCATAAACCTGTATTAACCCCATATTCAGCCTAACTATCAAATATACAGATATATACTACATTAGCTATACAAAAAGATATACTCAAGGCATTTGCCAGGAAGTATAAACTTTAACCCTCTATTAAAAGCTCACTAAGAAAGACACTTGTATAAAAAGAATGCTTTTTAAAGAAAAACAAATCCCCAACTCTCTGAGAATATTTATGAAATCTTTACTCAGTAATGCAGGTCACACTCCAATTATGGAAGATATGTTTTATGCTTAACCACGGTAGGGACTTGTTCTCAAACAAAACAAGTCATGACTTTACATGGAAACGACACATGGATTATTTTTAATAAAATGAATCCTGGCAATAAAACTTGTCCATCCGATTTCAAGTATTCGTTACAAGATATAGCCACTGATTCTTTCATGTTTAGAAATTCTTTGTCATTATTCAAAAAATTGTTTTTAATTATGAAAATAAACTTATTTACAAACAAAACCCCCACAACAGTTGAATGGGAACGTCTTAATGAATAGTCAGTCCATCGGCTCAAGCAAATATTCTTAAAATTCTATCTATAGGTATTCACACACAAAAAGAATAAGGTTAATATAGGAAAAAATAAATAAGAAAAGAAATTCCCATTTGATCAATCCAAAAGAAGGCAAAAAAGTAGATAAAAAGAACAAAGAAAGATTTACAAACAGTGAGATGTTAGGTTTAAACTCAATATGTCAATAAATAAATAGCAACTTTCTAAAGCTGAGAAAAATTTTTAAACATAAGATCGAGACTGTAATAAAAATAGGCAACCATCCATTGCTTACAAAAGACAGACAATTTGTAATAAAAGAATGGAAAAAGACATCTCACAAACACTAACAGAAAGCCAACATAGCCCTTTAAATACCAAATAAAATCAATAATAAGGTCAATTACTAGAAATAAAGAGGGAGATTTCCTAATGCTCAGAGGTCAATCTACTAACAGTTGTTTACTTTCCCTTGCTCTTCTTCATAAAGACTTTATTTAAATATGAAATCAGAAAAATCAGATTCAGTGCAAACCAATAAGCTAACAACTGGGTCACAACAAGCAAGGATAGGGCCAATGACCAAAGAATTGGCTGGTGTGACTACCTAAGCAGGCTCAGAGTTCTACTGACATGTCCATAAGTCCCAGGTTTTCAACTTACTGAGTGAGGATTCAAATGTAGACTACTATCTCAAAAATCTACTTTTAAGAAATCTTGGGCTTTAATGCAACAGCCAAACCATTTTTGTGGAAAAAGAGGAAAAAAAAAAAAGCAGAAACAGCAGGAAGGTATTATTTTCTCCAAGATATTTTTAAATAACCTAAAAGGTAACTAAGAAATATTTGTATTTTTTAAGATATCAGGATTAACTAATTAATTCCAGCCACAATCTATTACAAAAGTGGCTTCTCTGGTGACTTAGATGGCAAAGAATCCGCCTGCTAGGCGGGAGACCTGGGTTCGACCCTTGGGTTGGGAAGATCCGCTGGAGGAGAGCATGGCAACCCACTCCAGTCTTCTTGCCTGGAGAATCCCCATAGACAGAGGAGCCTGGCGGGCTACAGTCAATGATGGGGTCGCAAAGAGTCGGACACGACCGAGTGATGAACCACAAGCCTCTCCTATAATCTGCTGTCTTGCAATTTAAGTCATTTTCTTCTTGCACAGCTTTCATTAGAGTTAAGAAATGGAAAGTAACTAAAGGAACTAAGGATAAAATGCTTTATATGTAATATTCCATGTTCATACTTTAGAGAAGATAACATTCAGTGTTATTTAACCAGTGGTCCACTGGCTGAGTAGATGGGTATGAAATAAAAGAAGTATTTGGTAGTAATGCCCAAAGTTCAAAGGGATCCTTGAATCACACTTATAAGCCTACTAGTGACCCAGTTCCCATTATGCCTCAATGCTATTAACGGTATTGCTTTGGATTTTCGGACTTCTTATGATGCCAGCTTTTTCTGAAGGCAGAGTTCCCATCAGTTGTCTAAGAGAAGCAGCAGATTCCAAAAGAGCAGTACAGTTCAGCTGAGTAGTTAAGAAAATGGGGTGTAGAGCTGGATGAGAACAGCTCTTCTGTTCACTGAGAAGGCACGCTGTATCCTTCATCGCTCAGTCGTGTCCGACTCTCTGTGACCCCATGGACTGCAGCCCACCAGGCTCCTCTGTCCACGGGGATTCTCCAGGCAAGGAGACTGGAGTGGGTTGCCATGCCCTCCTCCAGGGGATCTTCCCAACCCAGGGATTAAATAAGGTCTCTCGCATTGAGGGCAGATTCTTTACCGTCTGAACCACCAGAGCCTGGGCAGACAGCTTAATTTCTTCATCTACAGTTTCTGATCTGTAAAATGGGACGACAGCAATACTATTCTTAGGGTTGTTGTGAGAATTAAGTGAGTTACTATGAGTAACTTAAAACACTGCCTGCCCTGTAGAAATACTGCGTCGTTTCCCAGGAATTTTTTTTTTTAAGTGAAGTATAGTTGATTTACAATATTGTGTTAGAAAGTATTGCTTGTTATCATTATTGTTGACTTTGCAAATGTTATCTTTTTCCATTAATAGAGTTTTTAACTTCTAAGAAAAACCAAAACTGTATGCTTACAGAATTAAGTATAAGCTGCTCTTCATGCATCCAAAGCCTACTTTTACTCCAAAAATACCCTATGACACACCTTGAATATAAGGTCCCACCTTTAACATAAGGTTTCTGAATCAGGAAAAAATTATTCTAATTTTATTCACTGTTTTCCCATTTTCAACCTCCCTCTCCATCTCTTAAAATGTTCATATTATCTATTCGTTTCATACCAAACCCTTCCCTGGTGGCTCAGTAATTAAAGAATACGCCTGCAATACAGGAGACCTGGGTTTGATCCCTGAGGAGAAAGAAATGGCAACCCACTCCTGCATTCTTGCTTGGAGAAGTTCATGGACAGAGGAGTCACGGGGTTATATGAGTCAGACATGACTTAGCAACTAAACCAACCAAAACCTTCACCTGCCTCATCTGGAATACCTGGAGGCTCAGTAAGAGCATGTTATTTAAGTGAGTTTTTTTAGGGAATTTAATCAAACTACAACTGCAACTCTTTCTTCTACCAGGATCTCTCTAACAAGCAAGCCTGTTCTTTGCTCTTTTTCTAATCCTGACTTGAACATCTGGGTGGCCACAGACATTTCTCGTCACTTCAGGGCCTTTGGATACAAACTAGAGAACCCTTATATAGACCAGCATTATTCAGACACTAAGAAATTACAAACATGAAACACGGCAGTAGGACAAAACTGTCATTTTTACATTCTGAAACACATGTAAACTAATATCTGACAGGCATACTGGT